>NC_090746.1:81917103-82004603 GCF_036898095.1 Palaemon carinicauda
TATTATTATTATTATTATTATTATTATCTAAGCTACAACCCTAGTTGGAAAAGCAAGATACTATAAACCCAAGGGCTTCAACAGGAAAAAATAGCATAGTGAAGAAAGAGATTAAGGAAATAAATAAACTATATGAGAAGTAATGAACAATTAATATGAATACTTTAAGAACAATAACAACATTAAAACAGATCTTTCATATATAAACTATAAAAAGACTTATTTCAGCCCGTTCAACATAAAAACATTTGCTGCAAGTTTGAACTTTTTAGGTTCTACCGATTCAACTACTCGAGTGGGAAGATCATTCCATAACTTGGTCACGACTGGAATAAAACTTCTAGAATACTGTGTAGTATTAAGCCTCGTGATGGAGAAGGCATGATTATTAGAATTAACTGTCTGGGAAGATCTGAATGTGAAAGATGGTCAGAATTACAAGGCTGTTTTCCTATGATGTGTACAGTATTTCATTGTCATTGCCTTCGAAACAATCATCTGATAAAGTGTAATATAATGATTTTTGTCTCCTTTCTTATTTTTTTTGAGGAATAATGTCTCTATTATTATTTTGGAATTCTGTTCAACACACTCACATTGCTTTTACCTCCCCTTTCCATCGAAGTTACTCCTCCTGATTTTATCTTTGTGTGGAGGCAATTTGTCTCACCCATCTGATATCAATTATCACAGAGGGTTTCCTATCTTAAGAATCTTCTATTCGTAAGAGTCATTCGTTGAATCAAGATGGCTACTGATGGAAATAGCACTGTAGAATTAAAAAAACTAAATTTATCATTTAGCCCTGGTATATGCACTAATCAGCCTTCAACATAAGGTATTACTAAATCATTCACACATGAAACATGATGAATAACCTTTTTCTAAGATTGGTCGTAACTTAGAAAGATCTGTTCAATCCTTTCGGTCTGGGTATAGATAATTGCAAATTTGTCTCCTCTAACAATTTCTACCTGGAAATCAAGTTGCCTGAAATTACACATAAAAATAAGACTATGTGTCAGCTTAGTGAGATCGGTGTTACAGTATGGACATGAGTCATTGTATCACAATGAAAGAATCTCTAACAGAATTAATAGATTTGAGAACTAAGCCCTCATAAAAATATTACGAGTTAAATTGTAAGACAGAATTAGAAAGGAAACTATAAGAGAGATTACTCGTGTATCTTATGTGGACAAGATCATGATGAGTGGTAAATGGAAATGGTTTGGGCATGCTCTTCGCACTCCCCAAGAGAGATAGTTCGCCAAACATTTAACTGCGCTCTATAAGGCACCAGAAGAGTTGGAAGACCCAGGCCCACATGGCTGAGGACTATGAAGCGTGAAGTAGAAGATGGTGAATGTAGAAATATTGAATTAAAAGCTCAAGATAGAGGCGACTAGCGAAATCTAACCGAGACCCTCTGCGTCAATAGGTGTAGGAGGAGATGGTGAAGTTGATGAATAATTTATATCTGCTATCATAGAAGAAAAAGGCAGTTAATGCGTAACCATTCTACCAGCCAGAGAACACTATTGCTATTCCTTTATGCTGACATAGTCAAATGTAGAGAAGTCAATATTTTGTGATTTCATATCAGTGTCTCACATTAATTACATTTCCGTAATTTCCCCTCGGAAACTATTCTCCAAAATGCCACCGTTATGAATAGCGCGGGTAAAGGTTACTAACCTCATAACATCATAAACACGGATGATAAATAAAATCCACTTTAATTTTGTAGTGTTGATATATCAAAAGCCATACAGAGAGCTTCCCAGAACCTGCTTGCTTCCAATGAGAGCGAAGCATCCCTTTGTAGTTATGTTACTATATGCCAGACAACAAAGTTTCTGTGTATTTTGCTCTTCATGGCAAGCATTAGTGTTCGTTATCTTTAGTTGTATGTAGAGATGGCCTTAGCCAGAAAGAACTTTAATGTGAAGTGCAAAGTTAAAGATGAATATAAATTTCAGGGCTTCCTTGAAGCAGTATTGTATTTCAGATGAAATGTTGTTGTTTAAAGCTGAAATCTTTTAACAAAAAAACTAAATTAATAAAATTTTAGATACATGTAATTTTGGCATGATTCAATCATTTAAGAGTCGGCTGTGCATAAAATGTCTATTCATTTATAAATTTTGCTTTCCTTATCTGAGGTATAATATTTTAACAGCCCTAAATAAATCTCAAGTTTAAAACAAATCCACCAAATATGAATCTGTTACACAACATACATGAAAATAACAAACTATAGTCCATTTCTTTTATCGAGGCAGATTTGCACAGACTCGCAGCGGTGCCCTTTTAGCTCGGAAAAGTTTCCTGATCGCTGATTGGTTAGAATTATCTCGTCCAACCAATCAGCGATCAGGAAACTTTTCCGAGCTAAAAGGGCACCGCTGCGAGTCGGCGCAAATCTGCATCGCTAAAAGAAATTGACTATAGCTCCTGCCTCTCTACTATAGTCCTCCACTATCATAGGGTAGAGTTCTCTTTCTTGAAGATACAATCGGGACACTAATCTATCTTATTTTTCTTCCTCTTTTTTTTAAAGCTTTTATAATTTATAACTGAAACATTTAATTTTTATTGTCTATATATGAAAGATTTAATGTTGTTACTGTTCTTGAAATATTTAAATTGTTAATTAATTCTCTTGTAGTATATTTATTTCCCTATTTTCTTTCCGCACTGGGATATTTTCCCTCTTGGCGCCCTTGGGTTTATAGCATCCTGCTTGTCCAGCTAAGATTGTATTTTAGCAAGTAAAAGCAATAATAATAATAATAATAATAATAATAATAATAATAATGATAATAATTATAATAATAATAATAATTGATAATAATAATAATAATAATAACAACAATAATAATAATAATAATAATAATAATAATACAAGATGTTCCTCAGACGTAAATGAGGGAGCGGGGGGGGGGGGCGCTTTCCTCTTGCAAGGAATACTTGATTACGTCTGTGGACTTCCTATTACATGACGCAATATTATTATTATTATTATTATTATTATTATTATTATTATTATAAATTCTATTGTTTTTTTAGAATGGCATGAGCATATTCCTAGTTTTAATTGCAATTACAAGTTAGTATATTACTAAGATAATAACGTTTGAAGCATATATTTCGCCGTAGGCCTACTCACTGTAAATTTGTAGATGTTTTGAGAAAAAGATGGTTTATTTCGATTACTGAGTTTGAACAACGGTTTTCGTAATAATTAATAGATTATGGAAAAGTACAATGACTTGCGTCTCTTTTCATTGCGTATTATCTTCATTATTTTATTAGATTAAAGCTCATGTTCCTTCAGTCAGGTTCTCATGCAGCCATTAGGCCAACTAAACCTAGCAACGTCAGCAACTTATTTTAGAATTATCTTCTTTGAAATTTACCGATATACCACAAGATGGTGGCCTAATTGGTAACGTCCTTGCCTGGTGATCGCCAGACTATCGAGTCGCGCTCACATTCGTTAGTTTCTTGGGTCGCTGCAACCTCACCATCCTTGTGAGCTAAGGATGGGGGTTTTGGGGGAGTCCGTAGGTCTATCTGCCGAGTCATCAGCAACCATTGCCTGGCCCTCCATGGTCCTAGCTTGGGTGGAGAGGGGCCTTGGGCGCTGATCATATGTAATATTCATGAGAGGCCTTTAAACCTTTACATTCTTGGCTTCCTGTTCTTACCCTTGACGATTACGTCATTTTCCTTGTTTTTACCGACTTATCTCCATCGCCAAATTATTTATCTTTTTCTTGGTGTTTTTTTCAACAATCTTTTCCTCATATATGTATACTGGTATTAGGCCTACTTAACTTAAAAACCTTCATTTCTTGTAACTTTTTTTTTCTTATATTTCCCGGCTTTATCAACCAACATTATTTCCTTATGTAATTGTTGTTATTATTCCATTTTGGCTCTTATTCTATTGTGTCAACCCCTACTGCTTAGTTCTTCCATCCTTCCGTATAAAATATTTTAGCCTATACTGTCCTTTTTCCATCGTTACAATTCATGTTACCGCATTCCTGTTTACAATCATTCTCTTTAACATCAGTCTATCTCTCCCATTTTACCATTAATTGTTATGTTATCACTTTTCCTAAGTACTCTTCCTTATTTACAAGACTCGCCTCTTGATTCCATTTGCCTTTATTTGTTTTCCTCCCCCCACCCCTCCTCTCGACCATCAGTTAAACTTTCTCTTAATCACAATAATCATTATCTTTTCTTACCTCAAGCCACTTGCCCCGGCATCGCCACCAGACTGTGTACGTATTGCGATGAACCTTTGACCTTCCCCAGTCGGGTTGTATGTAACGGGGTCGGAGAGAGAGAGAGAGAGAGAGAGAGAGAGAGAGAGAGAGAGAGAGAGAGAGAGAGAGAGAGAGAGAGAGAGGTGACAATTCCCCTGGGAATGTTAAACTCTCCCCAACACCACCTACCTCCCGAAACCCTCCGCCTCCTGCTCTTGTTCCTGTTCGCCCAGCTAAAGGACACAGGTGCTGGCCCTATTAATAGGCGCGTTTTCTAAACTCAGAGGACACACGCATAATCCCAACATCGTTTTGTTTTCTTTGGAATGGCCGCCTTTGATGCTTTGGCAATGATCGCATGCATACAGGTGACCGGAAGACGAATACGGCCCCCGTAGCATTTGATAGCTTGTTTCATGTTTCCATTAAGTGGTTGCGAATATCATAAAAGAAATAGTTAACAATATTAAACTACCGTTATGCAAAGGTTTAAAGCCCTCCCATGAATGGCAGAGGCAAAGGACAGTGACATTGCCCTATCAAGCAGGACGATGTCCCAGAGAATGATCATATGATCAGCGCCTAAGCTAAGACCAAGAAGGGCCAGGCAATAGCTGCTGATGACTTAGCAGATAGACCAATAGGCTCCCCCAACCCCCTCCTTAGCTAACAAGGATGGTGGGGTTACAGTGATCAAAGGAGATAACGAGTTTGAGCGGGACTCGAACCCCAGTCTGGCGATCATCAGGCAAGGATGTTACCAACAGGCCACCACAACCCTATCACATACATATAATTCAGAATCTATATCAACAAAATGTAAGACATTCCTTACTTTTCATCCTGAAGGTTTCTATACTAACTGGAAAAAAATAAGCATTTACACCAGAGCTTAAATATCAATTTGACGTTTCCTTTTATATAGACCACAGAAATGCATGGGTAATTATCCTTGCCACCTAGGTAGTGCCATGACCTCTGTACCATGGTCTTCCACTGTCTTGGGTTAGAGTTCTCTTTCTTGAGGGTACAACCAGGCACACTATTCTACCTTATTTCTCCTCCTCTTGTTTTGTTAATGTTTTTTATAGTTTATATAGAAAATGATTATTTTAATGTTACTGTTCTTACAATACTTTATTTTTTCCTTGTTTCCTTTCCTCACTGGGCTATTTTCCGTGTTAGGGTCCTTGGGTTTATAGCATCCTGCTTTTCCAACTAGTGTTGTAGCTTAGCAAGTAATAATAATAATAATAATAATAATAATAATAATAATAATAATAATAATAATACAGATGTACCAAATCCAATCATTTAAATTGGGTGGAAGATTGAGGTGATATTTACATGGCCGTTTCCAGCAACCTTTTCCTCCTGATGATTATCAAAGGTTAATCAATTAGCGCGCATTGTTAGTGTTAAATGGAAATTCCATTCATCATAAGTACGTACAAATCGGTGAGACAATTATTAATACGATTTGGATGGTTTGCAAAGTAAGAAATATTACTAAAAATATCAATGGGGACATTTCTTCAGTGGTTTTGTTGACCTTATCTTAATTCGTATATTCGTATAACACTGCAAGATTTTTTTTTGGCATTATTGATCAAAACTTGGTAACTAAAAAATAATGTAAATAAAAAAAACATATTATTATTATTATTATTATTATTATTATTATTATTATTATTATTATTATTATTAGCTAAGCTACAACCTTAGTTAGAAAAGCAGCATGCTATAAGCCCAAGGGCTCCAACAAGGAAAAATAGCCCAGTGAGGAAAGAAAAATAAAGAAATAAATATGCGAGTTTTTTTCCATCGTATTGGCATTGTTCCTTCATGCGAATTTTTCTTTTCACATGTTCTGTTTTTAAAGAACAATCAGCGTTGTATGGTAACATCACCAGAAGCTCATTCACAAGAAGCCGAGGCAAGTCTGTCAGAAACGTAATCTTCAAGAACACTTGCTTCGCCCATTTACCCAAATGTCTTAAGTGAAAAACGTTGATAGAGGTTAGAAGTAAGAGTATGCAAGCTGTGTTGTCTCTGTAGGAGGTAACTAATGATAATGAATTTTCTGCAGATTGCAGCGCTTTGCACCTACTACGCTTCATCTAGTAGTGTGCCCACAATCAGAGTGTTGTGGAGAGAGCAACGAGAAGGAAGAGACACCGTCTACAGGCTACGCGATAATAGTTATCCTGGAAGGATAGAAACAATTGCAGCGCTTTGCACTTACTACGCTTCACCTAATAGTGTGCCCACAATCACTGACACTGTGTTGTGGAGAGAAAGCAACGAGGCGGAAGGAACACCGTCTACAGGCTACACGCTAATAGTTATCCTGGAAAGATAGAAAAAATTGCAGCGCTTTGCACTTACTACGCTTCATCTAGTACTGTGCCCACAATCACTGTGTTGTGGAGAGAGCAACGAGGAGGAAGGAACAGGAACACCGTCTAAACTCTACAGGATACACGCCGCTAATAGTTATCCTGGAAGGATAGAAACAATTGCAGCGCTTTGCACTTACTACGCTTCATCTAGTTGTGTGCCCACAATCACTGTGTTGTGGAGAGAGCAATGAGGAACCTGGAACCCGGAGAAACCTGAGACCATTCTGCCCACTACGAATTTCATTCCAAGGAACCACTTAACTTGTCTGAATATGTAAGTATGTAAGTTCAAACTTACATTCAAATTTATATGAGGAAACAAAATTCATTAAAGATACATTTGGAACTATACATGTAAAAAACTGAGCAGGTGGATGTTGCCGTTGTTGATTTTAAAATGAAAACCGTATTCAAACATTCTATAGAATTTCTTAGATGATTATCAAACGTTACGGTCTCGTTTTGGTAAAGTAAAATGGTCAAAGTTTCACGAACTCTGATTAATAAAGTTAAGATTTCTCTAATGGAGGATCTGTCTTATTATTATTATTATTATTATTATTATTATTATTATTATTATTATTATTATTATTATTATTATTATTATTATTATTATCGTTCAAGTGTGTTTGTAACTTACCCAATTTAGTGGATAAGTATCTTGTGAGATGAGGATAATTATCTTTAAATACTTTAACCTTGGCGTATTTTCAAAACCTCACGTCAATAAAAATTTCCAAAAGTTATACTTAATATCTTAAAAGCTTCTGGACTTCAAAATTCGAATTTGTGTGTCGAATGTAATGTTTAAAGTATTTTTTTACGACTTACTTTTACAAGTCATGAATACTTTCAAGTCCAACATTTAATTCTACGCTGATTATTTAATATAAAACTTATAGGTAGGTACCATCAAGGGTTGTTGAATAGTTAATGGAATTCGTATGACCATGATACATATATTTTATATATATATATATATATATATATATATATATATATATATATATATATATATATATATATGTGTGTGTGTATATTACCAGTCAATTCAAAGGTCAACATTTAAATTTCCTCTGAATTTTATGAAACTCGGTAGGCTGGTACAGTTGGCTCAGTTAATTCCGGTACACTTCACGGGAAACTAAGGAGACGTCTGACAGCTGTACACTATAGCAAGCAATGCTGTGTTTAGCAAAAGAGAAATAGCTGGCAACGCTGCCCGTAAAAGAAAATCGCTGATCAAAAGCAATTTTATTAATTTTACCAAGTGCTGTATAGAAAAAGAATTCTAATTGCTTGAAGGCACTTCGCAAAGTTAATGAAAAATACTTTTGATCCAGTGTTTACAAGATCAGCGGCTTTATTTTACAGGCAGCGTTGCCAACAGATTTTATTTTGCTAACCACAGCGTTACCTCCTGACATCTCCATAGCTTCTAGTGAAGTGTACCGGAATTAATGAATCTAACTGTACCTTATAGGTCAATGATAATGTTTCCATCATAATTTCAATCTCTTTTTCAAGACCATAAGTCAATTCAAATTCCAAAATTTTGTTTCTCATCGTTTGCTATTTTTCCCAATTTGATGAAGCTTGGTATGCGAGCACTTTGGAGGTGGGTGATTTGCTCACTGAGAATATTCTTAAATTCAGTTTTTCTTCTATCGGTCACATGTATGTTTTGGATCGAAGATTATATTCCATAAACAATATTTTCCATGAATGTTTTCTTTAATGTCATAGGTTAGTTCAAAGCCACAAAGATTTAGTTTTCTCCGATTCTGATGATACATTGTACAGTAAGTCATTTGATTCAACCATTACATTCGAGGGTAAAGGCATCTTATAAAGATAGTTCTGATGATGGCATCTGTTCATTTGAAGATACAGTTGGAATCTACTTATTATTGCTTTTCTTACTATACTCATTTTCCTCTTTTGAAAGGTAGCGCCATAACAGTATATCCATTTTTTTTCAGCATGACTTTAAAGGTACGATTGAAAACCTTATTCACTTTACTAATATCATAGAAAATTTCCTTTATTTTTATTACTGGGTATTTTCTTCTCTAGGATTTTTTATCGATGAAATGTCTCCTTGAGATGCAACTCAACGTTATCATAAATAAATAACCAAAGAAACGAATATAGGTTCTAAGCATACGTGAAAAGGGGGATTGCAATAAAAAGGGCCTTAAAGTCATCATTCTGGATTGTGGTGGATTGTGGATCCCACTTCGGAGTCTCTCGTAAATATTTTTTGCTTCATTGCATCGTAGTAGTAGTAGTAGGGGAGTGCTGATATAAATCCCATTGGTTATAATATGTGTGGTCAGTTCAGTGATTCTGGGCGTTTGGTGAGTGGTTGAAGGTCGCTGTTATTTGGTGCTATAATTAACATTGGTAAAATTTCATGGTTTCTTCGTGTGTAGGTCAGGGGAGGCTCGACTTTATCAAGGCCTTATAGGTGGTAGAGGTCACGAAGGTGTCCAGGTGTGGAGTAGAGGACTTTCGTTAAATTAATTAGTTCTGTTCGTTCTAGTTGTAAGGTGTTCTCTTGTTGACAATGGTTGTAAAGTGCACCAATAAGCACCGCTTCTGATGGTAATAAGATAAAACATTTGGAGAGACGTATTGCTGTCATTCTTATGTAGTATTCAAATAGGTATACAATACTACATTCATGCTCATAAAGGTTGTACCTAATGGGATACCTTGTCTTTAGGTTCTTGCTAAGTCACTACAGATAAGTATGTTATCAATTCAACAGAAGTATCCCTTAGGGCCGTTAACATTTCCTCTATAGCTCTTTGAAACACGTCTGGGGATAAAGATGTTCAAAATAGTAGATATAAGAATTTTTATATTCTTCAGAAGGATAATGGTATGTTGAAAAGGCTGCCTTGGCTTCTTCAAGGTCATTCTGGTAAAATCCTTGTGCTAAATCTAAGTCACCGAACTAGCCTACTTTGACTGTGATAACTTCAAACATATCGACAACAGTTAGGGGTCAGAGCTCTCTCTCTCTCTCTCTCTCTCTCTCTCTCTCTCTCTCTCTCTCTCTCTCTCTCTCTCTCTCTCTCTCTCTCTCTCTCTCTCTCTCTATTCAAATGCAAAAGGTAGACATATGCGCAAAGGCTTATCTGATTTTTGTACAATGACCATACAGCTGACCCATGGAACTGGTTGTACCTACCTTTCCTAATATTCTTTTCTCCCTCATCTTATCTAAATCGGCTTTTGTTCTCTCTTTGATACCAAAAATAAACTTTCCTTGGAGAGTTGACAACTGGATTAACTTATATATTTATCTAGATATGTATTTTATAACTTTGAATTAACCAATCTTAGACTAGAACCCACTTGTTCAAGTATTGGAAGATAAGAGTATGAAAGAGACAGTCATAAGATGACTGGATGAGATGACTGAGAGATTTATAAATTAAATGTATAGGAGGTATGGCACATCAGATTTTAACAGCACTAAAAATATCAGGTCACTGGTAGAAGTTTTTTGAATAAGTACACATTTAACTCAAGGACCGTTTCGCTGACATTATAGTTGCGTCACCTCTGTCTAAAGAAAAAAAATCCAGCTTTTTTTAATGCCTTAATAAGATGCACTGAGAGATATGAAAAGATTATGTTGAATATATTTGTCAAGAGGAAGTTTGCTTACTGCCTACCTTGGAGGAGTGCGATCAAGGAAATTTATATGTCCATCCAATTACTTATCAATAGTGGGATTTTAAATCACAAACTTTAATAGTAAGTTCGGACCACTAATAAAAATAAAGTGTAAGGAAATAACAAGAGCAGAAATACCATAAAGATTTACAAAATCATAAAACATGAAATAAATACCGAGAAGCTGATACTACCTAATGAAAAAATCATCACAAATAATAGGATTGTAAGAGGGGACGAGATGTGGTTTATTTATTTAAATCTTTAATTTACTGAGGAGTCATGGTCCGATGTAGTTTGAATATGTTTGTTTTTTTATTTGTTTCTATCACCGTAATATATATATATATATATATATATATATATATATATATATATATATATATATATATATATATATATATATATATATATATATATATATATATATATATATATATATATATGTGTGTGTGTGTGTATATATATATATATATATATATATATATATATATATATATATATATATATATATATATATGTATATTTATATATATATATATATATATATATATATATATATATATATATATATATATATATATATGTGTGTGTGTGTGTGTGTGTGTGTGTGTGTGTGTGTGTGTGGTCTTATCAGTCTATTTACATGTGCTGTTTATAATTTTACCTTACATTCACTACAATATTTTCAAAGAAACAACGCCTCATGTAACACAGAGAAGTCCCGTTACATTAATTGATTCTGTGACTTATCTAAGACTCATTCATTTGAAAAACAACAGATTTTGGAACACGATGGATAGCAGATACTAAACTGGTACCTGAATCAAAGGATTTTCCTTATGAGCCAAGATGCAAAAACTAAGAATTACATCATTCCAGTAACGAAGACCTTGAGGAGACCTGATCGAAGTATATAAGATCATCTATGGGTTTGAGAATGTAAATATGAATGATCCTTTTTTTTTTTTATTAATTATTGCTAAAACACACATGAAAAGCACCCACAAAGTAAATAAAAGAGGATATATAGCAACTGTTATAACTCACAAGAGAAAATGCATTATCATTCTTGTTTTAAATCCTTAGGATGACCCACCTGAAAATTTTGTTAGTGCTTCTTCAATAAATGCCTTCAAGAGTAGACTAGATGATCAGTGATATTAGTTTAGTCATAACCAGTGGTAAAATCTTATAAAATTATGAATAAGACAAAATTTATTATTTTTCTAGTTATTTATTTTTTCTTTTCTTTTCTTTATCACATAGGTGATGGTAACGAAAACGAAGTAATCATAGAGTCAGAAAGTCTGTATTTAATTTCGAACTGGCTACAGTTACAAATATAAAGTAGCAAATCCCAAAACTTAATAATATAAGTTAAGGTTAGGCTAAGAAAATACAAAGTATTATTCTCCTACTGATATAAAAGAGGTGAGTGTTAAATACTTAAAGTTTCTTGTGAAAGCTGCAGGTCATCCTTTTTTTTAAATAGCTAAGTTTACCATGCTATATCATAGAAAATGTAAAATTAATCACTAAAAATTTTAAGGATAACTTGTATTTTTTTCATATCGCTCATTTTACCTGAAATCATCCTATCAACCCCAGTGTAATTTTCTTCACCATAAGAAAATTTGCTTAGACAAAGAAAGATGTTCTTATAAGCTTTGATGGTGAACTAATATAAGCATGAACTAGAAACTTTTTAATGTTCTAAAATATAAAATATTGCCGGCTCTCCAGTCTCTTTAAAACACTCATGATATTAAGCTTACAACACGCATTTAGTTTGCACTTGGATATGCAACATCACAAGTATAAAAAAAAATCTTTATTATAAGATAATAACACTTTTTGCTGGAAATATGACTTGCATATACTCGGCCTTAGTATGACCAAAAACGTATACAAACAAAAATGTATTGTGGATTTGTTTAAACGTTTTGCAAACTAAACAAAGCAATGCAACTATGTTTAAGATTACTATGAAATATATTTTAAGTGCCTGAAGAACATTTATATTTTAGTATTTTGACAAAATTTATGGAAATGTAGCATCTCAGAAGTACCAGACAGTTAATTCGTGTAGCGTAAATGATGGCATCAAAGAACCTAATTGATTTACAAATGGCCAAGTTCTGGTCATGAAATCACAGGGACAGTAATGACTATATGACTTTTGTTGCGATTAAGTAGATAATGTTACACCATCATTATCATCACTATTCATCTAAGGACCATCAGGCAGCCACTTTCGTTTGGCAGTAATTATGTTATTATATTTTCTTGAATCGCTAAACATTCTGGCTGTTTTCAACAAAAGTGACCTACAGAGTACCTTGAGAATAGATCAGGTATTCTGCCTCTTCTTGTTGATTAGACAATTTATTATATACTGTAAACAGGAAGTCAGTTTTCCACATTGACTAGCTTCTGGTCAATCATACGCCCTTATTTAACCAGGAATCCGGTGGTTTTGAATACGCAAGTCATACTTTAGTTTATTGTTGTTCTAAATGCCCCTATCATTATATCTGTTACCCTTACCGATCCACTACCTGTGTTGGGCGTTCAAATCCCTAGTGAATGATTTTAGATTTATTTTGAATCAACGCCCGTGAAACCTTGTTCTTGTCTTCTTGTTCTTGTTGTTGGGCGGAGGGATTTGCCTTTCCATCGGCACCTCCTTGGGTTTCTTCTTTATTCTAATTCTTTTATTTTCTTCTCTCTTTTTTTCCACATTTGATAGATATATTCTTTTCTTTTCTCTATTCCTTCTTTCTTGAACAGCACGTTTCCTATTATCTTCTTCTTTTCTTCTTCATACGGCTGTTGCAATTCCACTATTTTTCTTCTTTCGTCGCTGAGGTCTGGACACTCAAGAATAAAGTGGGCGAGGTCTTCATTAACTGCCCCACATAGTTTACATTCTACCCTACCTCCTGCTTCATGTCTTTTCCTATCGTTTAATTTCAAACAGTTGGCCCTAGCTCTGTACATAATAATAGAATTTGGTTTGTTGTCATAAAACATTTCTTCTCCTATTTGCCCTTTTTCTTGTTCGTATATTTCTAAACTATTTTTCTCTTTTATCTCTTCCCTCCACTTTTTACCATCTACTTCTCTAATTTTGGCCTTAAGCTCTTCTCTTCCCATTCTCCTAAAGGTTCTATCGTTCATTTCCATATCTTTAATCCATTTCTTAGTCTCTTTCATCCACCTGTTATTTTCATTTTCTTTCATTTCTTCTAGAATTGTCTTCAGCAAATCATTTCTCCCCTCTTCTATCCCTTTCACAAACCTTAGCCTTCCTCCTGCTATCCTAGTTTTCATTTCGGACATTCCTATCTCTCCCCGTAGTGTTGCTACTGCTGCATATGATGGTGCTCCCAAAATTTTTCTTCCTACTCCGTTTTCAATCTGTTGTAATCGTTTTATTTCACTTTCTGTTATGTTCATTACTGCCGTGCCATACAGTATTCCGGGTAAGGCTACATTTTTCCAATATGTTTTTCCTATTAGTATTTTGTGGCAGCTTTTCGCAATAATTGAGTAGGTTAAGTTTGCTAGCTTTTCTGCCTTTTCCATCATTTTCTTCTTTTGTTTTTTAAACATATTTCTTTTCCCTTCTATCTCTATTCCTAAATATTTTATACTATCTGCTACTTTAATACCCTCTATTTCTTCCGGTTTTTCTTTCATATTATATATGATTATATGACTCTTATTCTTGTTTATTTCTAGCCCACATTCTCTACATATTTCTACTAGTATTCTTATGTTTGCTTCTGCATCTACCATATTTTTTGCTATTATTAGACCGTCATCTGCAAAGAATAATGCCCTAATTTTTATTATTTCGTTTTCAAAGCCTTTTCCTTTTTTTTCTAATTCATTTATTATTTTATATGTGATCAGTTTAAATAGAGTAGTTGACCCCGTACATCCCTGTTTTATCCCACTCGTTACTTCAAATTCTTTATCTACTTCATATCCTATGTTTATTTTTGTTTTGTCTCCTTCGTAGATTTTTTCCACTGTGTCTATTACATTTGGGTGTATTCTATATTCTTTCATAATTTCTATTATTTTTTCCCTCTTTATTGAGTCGTATGCTTTCTTGAAATCTATTGAAATTACTATTAAACTTTCCTTCCTTTTGTAGCTTTCTTCTACGCAGTATTGTAAAATGAATATGTTATCTTCTACTCTTCCTCCTTTTGTGAACTTAGGCAAGTAAACATGCGCGCCATTTATCCTCTTCTATCAAGCGTAACGCAGAGCTTAAGTCATCTTCTTCTATTCTTTTAAAATTGCTCTTCAATTCTAGCATGTTAAGCCCAGCATTCTTCGATATAATAGCCAATTTTGCTAAATTCCACTATACACATAATTCTGTACTTACTTACTGAGAATCTCAATTTCTTTATAACCTTTGTTTTATAGCCACTTTATTTTATATTCCTTTGGCTATCCTGCCTTTGATTTCCTTTTTAGGTTGTTCTTTTGAATGGGTTTTTGCTCCGCCCACCTTCATATTATGGATTCTAAATATTTCTATCCCATGTTCACTCCAGCAGTCATTTTAAGGGTTTCCTATTTGATCTTCTGTAATATATATATATATATATATATATATATATATATATATATATATATATATATATATATATATATATATATAGGCCTATATATGTATATATATATATATATATATATATATATATATATATATATATATATATATATATATATATATATATATATATATATATATATATATATATATATATATTTATCAAATCTTTTGTATAGCATATCTTTTTTATATTCAATCCTTTTTTTCTACTGGCCAAATAACTATTCCCCATATAATGTTGTCGAAAGTTGTTACAGTATTATTTTAATCATTTTGCAATGAATGCTTTCCAGTCACTTCTTTTCTAAATGATCTTTCTTTTAATCCTCCCGATGTTTTAATTACTATTTATTTTTAAATCTTAGTTATTTGCATTTTTGCCGTGTTTTTTTCATGAGAATAGAAATGATAATTGTATTTGTAGTGAGAATACTTTATAAAACAGCGTTTAGTAAAATAAGTAAGGCTATAAGGAATAAACCATCAAATTAGAGTGATTAAGTTTTATTATGATTGAAAATACTCACAATTGATTTCTAGGTTTTGACTTGCAAAAGTTGTTGGTAAACCCATTAAAATCTTCATCACCAATACCTATTGACGCAAGGTCCTTGGCTAGATATAGCTAGTCGTTTCTATCGTGAGCTTTTAATTCAACACTTTTCTATTCATATATTGTACATACTCAGAATTACTATATATCACATCCCTTATAATGCAATAATTTTCTGATGGACTTTCTTATACTATATTGTAAATAGCGGTAACCTATATGTGTTTTATCAAAGCTATGATCTTTTGTCTTTTTTCTGTAGTTATCCTAACTGTGTGAGAAGAATATGTAAAAATAACCTGAGAATATAATTAAGTAAAGAATGAATAAGAATTTAATTTCCGGAGCTTTGCCAAAATTTAAAGCTAAAATACGTGTAATTTGATTTTGATGTGCAAATATTTCAATATATTTCACCAAGTTGTTCATGGTATCTAACCGCTCACTCCGCAAAATAAGTTTGAGGGCACTCTATTGCATTATAAATAGGTGCAAAGCTTCTAAGCATATATTTATTACAGAAATTGATATTTTTTACTTTTACCATAAACGACATTATTAATGAAATTTTCAATGTTTAATTTTATCCCATTTGACCTTGGCTCCAAATGGGATAATGCCTTACTATCATTAATTTTGGTAACGTATTGTGGTATTGCTCGTGGGTTGCGCGCATTGCGTTCAGTGTTGCCATTTTAGCGGTTTTCCCGCTAGATCTGGATCTTTTTGCTTCAATCTAGCGGGAAGAAAATGAGTTTAGCGGCTAGCGGGAAATTTTAGCTTTGTATGAAAATTTTTAGCGGTTTTCTGGATTTTTTTTCCTAAATCATGTTCTCATTAATTGTTATTCCTATCCAATTCACAAAAGTAGAATTGCAGTAGAACTTTCGAAACTTGATGCTTGTATTTCCAAGTACCAGTTGCTACAAAGTTACCTACTATCATACCATACAGGTATCACTCATGATTCCTACTGAAGTTTGTTTTATCCCCGCCAACCAACGTTGACCGTTTTTACTTCTAGTGTAACTTAATCGGACCCACGCAAACCTGTCTTTGTAGGCTAAAGTTGACTATATCGGCTACTATATGCTATAGGTATATTGAATCTAAATTCGAAGTGCCAAAGACTCGATCTACATAGAAATTTCGAAAGGAGTGGATTCGAGATGAATATTTAAAACATTGGTTAACTATAAAGAAAAAAAAAAACGAAAAGTGGTGAAAGTGTGTCTGATTGTAAATTTTGTCAGTGCGTTCTTGTGTCTTAAGTTATGTGACTTGAAAGCTCACGGAAAAAAAAAAAAACGGGGCAAATGCCGTTTCATCCAGTCCAAGACAGTTTACAATACTATTCCAGCCTTTAAGAAAATCAAGAGAAGTTCAGATAGCAGAAGGGCGTATGGCATTGTTTAAAGCAGGGCATACTTCTGTGTCAACTTGCGATCACTTGAACGATTTATGCAAGGCACATACTTTACTGATAGCAAAATGCCATCAATTGCATCGAGTAAGAGATCGAAGTGTAGTACTATCGTAAAGAAAGTTTTGTATCCTCATTCCAATACAGAGGTTGAAAGAATTTTTAGCTAGATGAATCTAGTGAAAAATAAGATAAGAAATAGAATGCAAACGAAAATGATGAGTGATATTCTTGGGATCCGTTCGGGGCTAAACCTGTTTTAATTATTATGTGCCACAAGATGTTTTGAATATGATTGGAACGAAACAGACAGACATCACTTCCACTGAGGGAACATCGCAAGCAGCTGTAGTAGTTCACGAAGAGGGTGAGGGACAGGAGGAGCCATATTTAATGATAAAGGTAAACATTGAATTTATCTGTCTGTACATACTGTAAGGTATCGAGTTCCATATAAAATTTATTCTCATCTTTTTTAACATCAAAGGGCAATACTCATGTGCATTATATATGTGTGTGCTTTTATAGATAGATATAGATGTAGATACAGATGTATGAACTATATACAATTTTACACACACACATACACAGCTTAGTGTTGATTTATTTAAGCTCTGTAGGATATTCTGTAAATCTAGCGGGTCCAAGCCCAAATCTAGCGGTTTTTAGGGTTCTGGCTAGCGGGAACTGAAAATTGTTGATGGCAACACTGATTGCGTTCGTCATTTCTCCTTAACCTCGTGTAGTCGTTGCGGTAAGACGTGTTCCAATTGTACTTCTTGCAATAGGCTAATATTTTGATATTTAAGGCAACTAGAAAGTGATTTTTACCTGGCCATTGTTTATGTGATTGGTGAAGTTAAGTGTGTAGTGTGGATTCTGGTCTTAGGCGATTTGGGAAAACATTGAATACTGGACCATTTTCTGGCGGCTTTGAACATGGCCGAACTGAGCCCCTGGCATGACTTGATAAAATTCTATTAATCTACTAAACCTTTGTGGTTATTTATTTTTTTCAAGATTCCTACCGAGTGTTTTGAAAATTCAGCTTAAGTGGAATTAAACTACACAAGTTGCAAGCTTAGGATTGCCTTACCTTATTTCCTGCATATCAGTAATTGAATTGTCAGCTGCGTACATCCTCTCCCAGTAATTTCTAATCCCTCCTACTTCTAACTTTCTATCCAGCCTTTTATTACTTGTTACTGAAATGTATAAATCCCTGCATTGAATGGTTCGCTCCGCCTATCCTATTTAGGTAGTTAGGATAGGCTAGTTTTTAGGTTCAAATCGTGGCTACCATAGTGACCCTGACTTCATCTTGTATATAATTAAAATCAATTATTTCATTTTAATATTGTTCCTTTCGGTGATATATTTTGATATTAGGATTGAGAAGTTTGGATGAATCTCAGTTAGTAGGGACAGGGTAAACTTGGGATTACGGTAGTCTAAGAGGGTTTAATTGGAATTGGCCATAGACCCCACCCCCCGTGGCTAAGTAGGTGAGGATATGGCTCCTAGTTTAGGTTAGGTCGGGAACCTAAGGTTAGACAACTTCCTTATTGGGGCCTTTGTATATTAGCGGCCCGTTCCTCACGCATTGATTACATATTGACATCGACTAACCTAAGCTTTCCCCCTAACCTAACCTATGACCCATATCCTTACCAACGTGCCTAATGGGGGCCAATTGCTACCCCCTTTACACTGCCATATTCTAAGTTTGACATAATTATACATATAGGTGGCCGCTATCGTACATACACCCCTCTTTTTCCCTGGAAGACAGGATGGAACAGGACTGGGTTGGGGAGAGCATGGTTGAATAGACAGGAAGTCATGGGGTGTCCATTACGATTTGAGGAATATATGCAAATCATACTATATGCCATGTTTTATTGCAATTTCAACCATGATACTTTACAACTACCATAAATGTTGCCAAGAATTTGAGATTTTTCACTGTAAAATGAATCTCACGGTTATAAGGGTGGTCTAGGTCACCAGTAGCACTGCAGCACCAACATCGTGCTCCCATTACCCTGTTTTAATTTGGATTTGATGAATTCTGATTGGATAAAAAATGCCCTCCAGTTATTTCCCAGGTCAAGTGGTTTGTGATCAGGTCATTTCAAATTTTCCTAAGCCGATTAAATCAGTCCACTGGTAAAGGTGTTGCTAAAACCTATGTCAGAAAAGAGCTTGGCTGAAGATTTTCTAGAATAAATTTTTTAATCCTAAGAACTATTCTGGGGTATCTCAAACAGCGTCATTTTATACTTTTTTACCCTTGTTTTTAAATTTTTTATTTTCCATAAATATAAGCTTGTATAAATCCTCACACTTAAAAACCTGTTATCACTCTTGAAACACTTTTTGAGCAATTACTTTTATTTACTGAACAGTAGACATCCTTACATCTACTATGCTACCCAAATCAGCTAATTAAGGCAAACTTTTGAGTGTTTTTCATTTTTAATTTTTTCCCCTCTCGCTAAAAGACCTGTAAACTAGCATTTTTATTATATAGCATTTTTTAGTATTGACTACTATTTTAATAGCATAAAGTTTAAAGATGTATCATCCCTGTTGCCAATGCACGAGGAATTTTTATTCACCTTCATGGTGCTAGATTACAAAGCTTAGGAAATTATAGACTATTCTTCCAATTCTTTTGGTATTATGATATATTGTAACAACGATGTTACTATAGAACAAGAGTATGAATTCAATCAAACTGCTCTTTATTGTTTGGTAGAAGATTTATTTATTCATTGTTTTGCATTTTTTAAGTTATTAAACTAGAAGTTGGATGTTACATAAGTATATGTGGCATTATTTGATTCATTTTAGGCCCACTATATTGAAAATCTGAAAAATATGAAACTAGTGCCCTCGGAAACTCGCTATGAAGATTTGTATACGTTAAGAATTACATGTTAGCATCATCCCTATATCGAACATGTGGCTATTTCTAGGAAGATATCTGTATATATATTACGTTTAAAAACTAAATTGGCAAAGAGAGAATAGTATTGAAAAGATAGTGGTATGCAAAAGCCAATGGTAATGTCAGTTCTATGTTATATTATATTGTTATATTGCTCTAATAAAGTTTTGCACCTCAGTTGTTAGTTCCTTTCTTCCATCTTGTATTACAATCTCTGAAATTCACACTGAGATGAAAGGACGGGTGATTATCAGACAGGGTGGGTCATTGTTAATTTTTTAGTTATACATTCACAACAGGTTTTCAGTTCCAAGTGAATCCAAATTTGATAGTTCCTCTGCCTTAAAAGCCTTATGTTCATTGTATTTAGTCATTTAAACCTATGTATGCTTATAATTGTATTCTGATGTGCAAATTTTTTTAATGTTCTGTATTACATTTTCAGTCCCTAATTCCGGTACAACGGTGCCTTAATCCACATTTTCAAGATGGTTAGGGTGGACAAAACGACATGGAAGGCTAATTACTTCACCAAGATTACTCAGCAGTTTGATGAATACAGCCGTTGCTTTATTGTCGGAGCTGACAATGTTGGATCAAAGCAGATGCAGGAGATTCGCATCGCTCTCCGTGGACATGCTGTTGTTCTCATGGGAAAGAACACCATGATTCGCAAGGCCATCCGCGGTCATTTGGAGAACATTCCAGCTTTGGAGAAGTGAGTATTGCATACGTACACAGCCATAATTTAATTTATCAGTCTTACTAAGAATTATAAAATACTATTTTCACTGCATTTGTATGTAACTTGAAATCTGCGAGGACAGTGATTTGGTAGATATCTAGATAAAATTCTTTGTAGGTATGTGGCCCGAGGTTTTGCATTTAACTTTTGATGTCTCATTGCTGCATATGTATTTCAGTTTACATTTGACAATAATTTATATTGTGCAGTACTATAAGCCAGAAGTTTGTTCTCATTAATATTCATAGGTTATGTGATTAGGGTATATGGAATTGGTGCAATGTTGTTGCAAGCAGTGAAAAGTTTCTACAAAGGTAGTAAAGCATGTGTTAGGATAGGAAATGAAGTGAGCGAGTGGTTTCTGGTGAGTTGGGCTGAGACAGCGATGTGTGATGTCGCTGTGGTTGTTCAACTTGTATGTTGATGGAGTTGTGAAAGAGGTGAATGCTCGAGTGCTTGGACGAGAATTGAAACTGATTAACGAGAATGACCATGAAAAATCAGTTGGGGGTTGTGGATGATACTGTACTGGTTGCAGACGCGGAAGAGAAGCTTGGCCGATTAGTAACAGAATTTGGGAGGGGGTGTGAGAAAAGGGAGTTGAGAGTTAATGTGGGTAAGAGTAAGGTTATGAGATGTAGAGAAGGGAAGGTGGTGCGAAGTTGAATGTCATGTTGAATGGAGAGTTACTTGAGGAGGTGGATCAGTTGAAGTACTTGGGGTCTGTTGCTGCAGGAAATGGTGGAGTGGAAGCAGATGTATGTCAGAGAGTGAATGAAGGTTGCAAAGTGTTGGGGCAGTTAATGGAGTAGTAAAAAATAGAGGGTTGGGCATGAATGTAAAGAGAGTTCTATATGAGAAAGTGATTGTACCAACTGTGATGTATGGATCGGAGTTGTGTGGATGAAAGTGATGGAGAGACAGAAATTGAATGTGTTTGAGATGAATTGTCTAAGGAGTATGGCTGGTCTATCTCGAGTAGATAGGTTTAGGACCGAAGTAGTGAGGGTGAGAATGCGTGTAAGAAATGAGTTAGCAGCTAGAGTGGATATGAATGTGTTGAGGTGGTTTGGCCATGTTAAGAGAATGGAAAATGGCTGTCTGCTAAAGAAGGTGATGAATGCAAGAGTTGATGGGGGGAAGGCTAAGGTTTGGGTGGATGGATGGAGTGAAGGAAGCTCTGGGTGATAGGAGGATAGATGTGAGAGAGGCAAGAGAGCATGCTAGAAATAGGAATGAATGGCGAGCGATTGTGACGCAGTTCCGGTAGGCCCTGCTGCTTCCTCCAGTGCCATGGATGACCGCGGAGGTAGCAGCAGTAGGGGATTCAGCATTATGATAACAGGGGAGGGTGGAGTGTGGCACCCTAGCAGTACCAGCCGAACTCGGTTGAGTCCCTTGTCAGGCTGGGAGGAACGTATAGAGGAGAGGTCCCCTTTGTGTTTCATTTGTTTGATGTCGGCTACCCTCCAGAATTGGGGGAAGTGCCTTGTTATATATATGTATGTTTTGAATCTACATTTTAGAATTTGAAAGGTTTGTATATGTGTTATTGAATTTTCAGGGTACAATATTCTGATTCTTGGAACTTATTTTTCTAGGCTTCTTCCCCACATTGTGACCAATGTTGGCTTTGTTTTCACCAATGAAGATCTTGCCGAGATCCGTGACAAGCTTTTGGCCAACAAGAAGAGGGCTCCAGCTCGTCCAGGTGCCATTGCTCCTTGTGCAGTAACCATCCCTGCCCAGAACACTGGATTGGGTCCTGAGAAGACTAGTTTCTTCCAGGCTCTGCAAATCCCCACCAAGATTTCCAGGGGTACTATTGAAATTGTGGTAAGTATCCAAAGTACATAATCCATATTTCTAGGAAGTACCTGGAAAATGTTATGCTTGTAATTAGAACAGTTCTGCTTGAATAATATTTTTCTATTGTATAGAATGTTATATTGCTGATTGCTTTGATACACATGATCACTTTCATTTATCATTTTCAATCTTCGACCAAGCACTAGATGCATCAACAAACCAATTGAACATCCATGACGACATCACACATCCCTATCTCGACTTCCCTCTCATTGGAAACCACTCACTCGCTTCATTTCTTATTCTAATGCTTGACTGCTAATGTTTAAACTGATACTGCTTGTGTCAAACATCCGTCACTTCCATATAATCTTGTCACATTCCGCATCGCTTCCCTGTCAACTCTTACCATAGAGAATTTTCTCCAGATCCATAAATGCAACATATAATACCTCCTTACCTTTTGCTGAATATTTCTTTGATTACCTATAAAAAGCTGATTCATACATAGCCTACCACTTCTAAAGCTATACTGCACTTCTAAGATTGGATCCTCTTTTATCCTTAAGCCTATTAATTAACACTTACACCTTTCCAACCACTTGACAAACTACACCCCTAGAATTACAACACTTCAGTGCACATCTCTTACATTTTTATAGCGGTTATAGCGGAACAGTACACGCACAACCATTTCACTGGCACCATTGACAACATAAAACAATCTCACCAACCATTCTAGTACAATCTCACCCCCTTCCTTTAGCATTGTAGCCCTCACACCGTCCATACAAGGTACTTTTACCGCTCATATCATTTAGTGTTCTCTTTACTTGCACTCTTGTAATCTCTCGCATTTTCATCTCCCACCCTGGGCACCTCAACACCTGCAACAGTAATTATAACTGCCTCCCTTTCATCTTAGGATTCCTTTTTTTGTCGGGGCAAGTAATGTGATGGAGATGAAATTTAATGAAGGCCATACAGTTGCATTCTATTCCATTTACTACGTCTATTTTACAGAATGATGTCCAGCTGATGAAGGAAGGTGACAAGGTGGGTGCTAGCGAAGCCACGCTTCTCAACATGTTGAACATTTCCCCCTTCACCTATGGCTTGGCTGTTCAGCAAGTCTATGACCAGGGCACTGTCTTCTCTCCCAAAGTGCTGGATATCACTGAGGATGATCTCATGGGTACATTCCAGATGGTAAGTTGATGGAAGTTTTGTTACATCTGTATATAATTGATTGGTCTTGTTATTTATTGAAGTCATTGATTCTTTCCCTAGGGTTAGGGTCGTTCCATGGTTGTGTCATTTATCTTATATACCGGTAGTTTTATCTTGAAGAAAAGTACATTTAATTGCAATGACAACAAAAACAGTAAGAATTTTACAGGTGGTTGTTTTGTCAATAATGAAGTTAAGTATACTAGTAAAATTGGAGATTTTTGGAATCAATCAATTAGGGTCAATGAGTGATTTGTTGAGATTTCTATCTATTCCTGGTCTTTATTTCTATTCCTGGTCTTTATTTTGAAGATGGACTGTCGATGATAGTCCATCATGTTGCTCTATTTAGCTGGTAGACATTTTAAGGAGAATTCGCTTGTAGCCAAATTTGCAGCCTACAGTAGATAACCAAGATGAATTAGATTGAAGTACTGCTCCTGTGCAGTGTGTCAAGTAAATTACAACTGTTATTGTTTAGTGTGCATTTTGAGAAATATGTGATTTAACTTCTCATGTTAATAAGTTGTGAAATTGAGATTTATAATAGGAATACAAAAGAATATTTTGTTTAATCATTGATAACACAGCCAAGGCAGATTGCATATTGGAATATTGTCCCAGAATAAAAGGATAGGAACCTCTTTGGAAGCCATATATTTAATATCATAAAGGACTATTTCCAGGAGGACCTAAATTCACACCCGGCACTTTTTTTTTTCCCTCTGGTGCCTTTTTTTATTTTTTTTTTTATTCAATAATGAGTGATAGATTATGCTAAGACATGGCTAACTCTATCTTAGTTGAGAAAAACGAGCTGGAAAGAAATTGTTAGTTGAGAAAAACGAGCTGGAAAGAAATTGTTGTGGAGATTTTCTTGTACTGATAGATGTTGGATAATTTTAAAATTTTGCCTCTTGAGTTTGTGCAAGCTAGCAAATTTTTGAAGTTGTTTTTTAAACAATATTGCCTGTTTAATGAGTGTAGAGTACTTTTTGAATGGCTATCTGAATGAAAGGTTTACATATTAATATTTTTTCACCTATTTTTCCCCAGGGTCTGAATAATGTTGCTGCTGTGTCTCTAGCAATTGGCTTCCCAACCATTGCTTCTGTGCCTCACTCTGTTGTCAATGGCTTCAAGAGGTTGTTGGCCCTTGCAGCTGTGACAGACATCACTTTCAAGGAGGCAGAGACACTCAAGGAGTTCTTGGCTGTAAGTGTAATTTTCACATTAAATATGCCATAATTTTTTGGTGTAATTTATTTTGTCTAGAACAGTAAATTGAACTGAGGATGTTCGTTAATTTTTGTGCACAAAGGCATTATTCTTGAAGGTGGTATTGGGATTTTAAAATTTCCAATATTGCTTTAGCAGAGGTGTTTATTAATATTATTTTTTTTCTTTTAGGATCCAAGCAAGTTTGCATCTCTTGCTGCCACTGCTGCTCCTGCAGCCTCATCTGCAGCGGCTCCTGCTGCTGAAGCCCCGAAGAAGGAGGAGGAACCTGAAGAGGAATCAGATGATGATATGGGCTTCGGTCTCTTTGATTAAACGTCCACCATGGCGTTGGTCATTGAATAAACTTGAAACAAAAATTTACGCTTCGTTTATCACATTTTACCTCTTTAGTCTTTACTTGTATATATAATAATCAAAGGTGGTTGTGAATGCCATTTTTAATTTTTCCTATAAGATATTTTGTACCAGTTCCAAAAGCTTTATAAGTTTTTAACAATACAACCAGGAGTCTTCCCCCCCCCTCCTCTCCAAGGTGCACCTTGGTGCTAAGTGAACACTGGAGTCACTGTGTAGGCCAATTTGCCGATTATTAATAATCCATTCCCTTGTACATATTGAGGGCAAAATGTTTTATGAGAAATCCCTCTTGCAATTATAGTGGATATCACCTGCCATTGATTGCTTTATACTGTCTCCTACTCTGTCTTCATTGTATTACTTTATACTGTATCCTTCTACTCTACCTGCATTGCTTGCTTTATGCAGTATCCTCTACTCTACCTCCATTCTCACTTCCATTCTTCCTTGCTGTCCAAACTTAACTTTTTTTTTTATTGAAACCACTCTTAATTTTCCCCCTAGTTAATCCAATCTATCAGATTTGCTTCTGTGCATAAGTTGAACTTTTTAATATGAAATCAATAGTTAGGAAGTAGAGGCTGTCTTGAATACTGTCGTGAGTTTGATTTTGTGTGTACATTTTGAAGTTACAGAAATATTTAAAATGTAGAAATAATTACAATGTTTCTACGTAAATATAAACTCTCAGCCTTTAATAGAAATGTGATTTCAGTTTGGTGTAACTTGTTGAAATTTATAACCTGGTGTCTGTAGTTACTGGGTAGTGGAGAAGCCCTGCCACCTTCCCATCACACAGATGATCAGTGTGTCTATCTTGGCTTTTTATTATTTTTTTTTTAATATAAAACTTACCCGCTGGTTATATAAGAGCTGAAGTCTCCTGACGCCGTGGCAGAAATTAAAAATCTTGCACTATCCTAGATATGGCAGGTGTACAACCGCGCCCTAGCGGTACCACAGGTGGAACTACACCCACCCACTTCAGTTCTTCTGCTGCCATAGCTGGCTGTCATATTGAAGTTCGCTCGCTGTCTTCCTCTGTTGGGAAGTTGTTTGGTGATGTACAACTATTTTTTTGGAGTTTGAACTATCGTTAATCATTTTCTCTTTCATTTAATCTTGAAATCCTTTTGTTTGTTATATTTATTAATATTTCCTTGGTTTTTTGGTTGTCGGTCTTTCTCCTTACCATTCAAAATAGCCGACCCCTCCCCTACCATTCGTAAGTGTGTTAGTGAAGGGTGTCGTACTCGACTCCCTAAAGGGTCTGTTGATCCACACGATATTTGTGTTAAATGTAGGGGAAAACTTTGTTCTTTTGATAATAGATGTAATGAATGTTTTTCATTAACGGATGATGAATGGGTAACTTACGAGCGTGATGTTAGGAGACTTGAGAGGGATCGAGTTAGGCGTAGTTCTTCACGATCTGTTGAGGTAGCCTTACCTTATGTTAATATTCCTAATCCTATTCCTTCCACCGTAGTGGTAGATCAGGAACCACCTATGAAAGACATGGTTACTGCGATTCTGGCTCTCTGTGAAAAAGTTGAGTCATTATCGGCTGATAGAAATAAAATTTTTTCTGAATTAAATGTGCCGAAAAATCATGAAAATGTTGGAACTGTGGAAAGTGTTTCTAATGTGTTCAGTGTTGTGGAGGGCGCGTCTGCATGATCTTGTCGTTCACCTAGCCCAAGACCTCTTTCGAGCTCTCGAACCCATGGGAGAAGTAAAGTCTATCGGCTAAAGGGAACGAGAAGCGTCATCAATCGTGCAGACGTTCCCTCGAACGTTCCTGTTGCCGTATCACAGGTCGTTCACCCTCATCGTAGGAAAGGTGAGGTTGGTACGTAATCCCCGTCCTCCGATGAAGGTTCGGGTAGTGAGATGTGGCGGCGAGCGTCTAGACCGCTTAAGAGATCGCATGCGGGTGCTCAGCGTCCGGAATCGCCTGCGTGTCCAGGCTGTAGTACGTGGGATTCCCCTGAGCGTTTCCGTTCTCCCGTCACTTGTACTCCTGCGAAGCGTCCAGATCACGGTATTCGAGTAGAGAAAATACTTTCCGACTGAATTTGTTTCTATGGCCTATGTTACGATTCATGCACCACCTCTCCCTTTAGACTGGCTTTCGTCACCCGAAAAGCGCGGTGGTGATGATTCTGTATTACCATCAAGGAAGGAGTCAAATGTTTTAACTGAAGATCCTAAGTGGTCTATGCTTTTATCTATGAAAAAACAGCTCTCGTCGTTCTTGGCTTCTTAACAACCGGGTGTTGGCAGTACGATTGGGCGTCAGATGTCCGACCAGTTGTTGCACAGGCGGCCGGCGGTCTCTAGTGCTGACGAGTTGTCGCACAGGCGGTCTCCCATTCGTAGTGCTCGACACCAGGTTGATATAGATGAGTCACGTCAGAGTTCTTGCTAATCAAATTTTGACTTCCGTACGTGAGAAAGAACACCGGCGTCGACAATTGGACGCAATGCGTTGCCACGAAGATTCTCTGCAGCCAACTTTTGACGGAGTGAAGCGGCAGAGTCAACAACATTTTGAGGCTAGGCGTCCACGAGACGACCATCAACAGTCATCGTTTGACGGCAGAGATCGTCCGCGTCAACAGCTAGCGGACGCTACGCGTCCTCGCGTCGACTCTCGTCAGTTGATGTCTGATTCCAAACGTCGGTCGGTACAACAGCTAGCAGATTTTAAGCGTTCTCGGAACGACACGCGACAGTTGGCTTTTGACGGCGAGCGACGACCCATCCAGGTCTCTCATCAGTCAACTTCGACCTCCCCTCTTCAGTTGGATGAAGTTATTGACTCTGACAGGCGGTCTCATTCAGACGTTAATCCCTCAGTTCAGGCTGCAGCAGTTGCTGCACTACCAGGAGACGAACTTGAAGAGAAGTCTGACGTGGATGAGCCTTTAGAGGAGGTTTCTGAGAATGAGGAAGAAACATTATCAACATGCTGTTGACCTTCGGAAATTTATGTTGATTCTTACAGAAGTTTTTCCTGATCATTTTACCCATGTGGCCCCTCGTTCTTCCCCATCGGAGTTTATCTTGGGTAAAACAACCAAAGTGCCGGTTTATACTAGATGGTCCTTTCACGGCCTTCTAAACGGGCCTTGAAGTTAATGGGTTCCTGGATGGACTCTTGGCAAATCGGCCTTTGCTTTTCCTCCCGCAAGATTAGCCTCTAAATCTAGTGTGTGGTACGAGACTGGTGAAGTGCTGGGCTTGGGATCTCCCTCCTTTGCCCAGGGGGATTTCTCAAGTTTGGTAGATTCATCTCGTCGTCTAGCCTTAAGGAAAACAAAGTTTTGGTGGTCAATGACGGAGTTCGATCATTTACTTAAGGGTCTGTTCAGGGCCTTCGAAGAACTTAATTACCTAGACTGGTCTTTGGGAGCTTTGAGTAAGAGGGTCTCTGATATGAAGGACACGAACACTAGTGGCCTTGTTCATTTGATGTCCTGCTTGGACAAAGGTGTGAGGGATGGCTCGAATGAGTTAGCTGCCTTATTCACAGCTGGAATCCTCAAGATAATGGCCACGATGTGCTCTTTTCTCTCAGCAGGAGTTTCTCCCTACCAGAAAACGGAGCTACTATTTGCTCCTTTGTCTACTACCTTATTTCCACAAGAGTTGGTTGGGGAAGTTGCCACTGCTCTCACTCAGAAGGCCACGCATGATTTGGTGACCAATACGGCGAGGAACGTTTTGCCTTGAACTTTTGCTTCGCGTAAGCCTAAGGAAGTCTCTACTGGTGTTCGACCTTCTCAGCCCTTTCGTGGGAAACCCTCCGGAAGGGGCTCTTTCAAACCGGACGGAAGGAAACCTAGGAGCAGAGGAAACAAAACCGGCCGAGGTAGAGTCTGACTGCCCTATCCTTCAGACAGCAGTGGGTGCCAGGTTGATTCACTTCTGGAAGACCTGGGAGAGGAATGGAGCGGTTCCCTGGTCCGTCCAAGTGTTAAAGGTGGGTTACAAGATCCCCTTCCTAGCTATTCCTCCTTTAGTCTCAAATCCAGTGGATCTTTCGCCCAAATACAGAGAGGGTCCGAAGAAGCAAGCCATGCGTCTCCAGATGCTTCTTTTACTAGAAAAGCAAGTAATAGAGGAAGTCCAGGATGTAACATCTCCGGGGTTTTGCAACCGCCTTTTCTTAGTCCCCAAGACTTCCGGGGAGTGGAGGCCGGTTCTGGACGTAAGTGTTCTGAATGGCTACGTCCAGATTTCGACGTTTACGATGGAAACTCAGAAGACGGTTCTGGCGGCGGTGAGGAAAGACGATTGGATGGTCTCAATAGATCTCCAAGATGCCTATTTCCATATTCCAATTCATCCCAGCTGCAGACGTTATCTGAGATTCATGGACAGAAACAAGGTCTTCCAATTCAGGGCTCTTTGTTTCGGACTATGCATGGCTCCTCTATTATTTACCAAGATCATGCTGAAAGTAACGAGCATGCTGCATTCGAGGGGAATCGGGGTCTCTCTGTACCTGGACGATTGGCTGATAAGAGCCTCCTCAGCCGATTGCTGTTTGAAGGACCTGAAAATAACTCTGGACTTAACCAGGGAACTGGGCCTCCTGGTGAGCTCGAAAAAATTGCCACTGACTCCATCCCAGGAGATTCTTTATTTGGGGATGGAGATTCACAGTCGGATTTTTCGGGCTTTTCCGTCGCCTGTAAGAATACAGTCAGCTCTCCAAAAGGTCCAAACTTTCCTGAAGAAGGAACTCTGTTCCGTAAGAGATTTGATGAGCCTTCTGGGCACTCTCTCATCACTAGAGAAGTTTGTAACTCTGGGGAGGTTGCATTTGCGTCCCCTTCAGTTTCATCTCAATCGCCATTGGAAAAAAGGGAACAGCCTAGACAGGGATTGCGTTCCCATCACGACCTCCATCAAGTCTCATCTTCAATGGTGGGACAACGAGCACAGACTGAAGGAAGGGTAGTCGTTATATCAGAAGAGCCCAGACCTCGTGTTGTGTTCAGACGCCTCAAACTCGGGGTGGGGAGCTACTTTGGGGAAGGAGGAGCTTTCGGGCTTGGACAGTGGAGCAAACAACTCAACACAGCAACCAAAAGGAGCTTTTGGCAATTCATCTGGCCCTCAAAGGCTTCGAGAAGCAGGTCAGAGGCAAGGTAGTACAAATCAATGCGGACAGCACTACAGCTCTTGCTTATATTACAAAACAAGGCGGGACCCACTCTTGGACTTTGTACGGGATAGCAAGACCTCTTCTCATTTGGGCAGAGGAAAGGAAAGTGACACTTTTGACTCAGTTTATTCAAGGGGTCAACAATGTGAGTGCAGACAGACTCAGCAGGAGGGGTTAAGTTCTCCCCACAGAGTGGATTTTACACCGAGACGTCTGCAAAAGTCTGTGGCGTTTATGGGGTCGTCCTCTCGTGGATCTCTTTGCAACCGCAAAGACGAAGAGACTGGAGTGTTACTGCTCTCCGGTACCAGGTCCCGAACCCATTCACATAGACCCCTTTCTGATGAACTGGTCTCACATGGAGGTTTATGCTTTCCCTCCATTCAAGATCTTTTACCAAGTGATACAGAAGTTCGTATCCCACGAAGAAACCAGGATAACTCTAATAGCCCCGTTCTGGCCGTCGAGAAGCTGGTTTCCAGAGGTACTGGAATGGATGGTAGATTTCCCGAGAAGCCTTCCCTTAAGACCAGATCTTCTCAGACAACCTCACTTGGCCCGAAACCATCTAAACCTCCGAGCTCTACGTCTGACTGCATTCAGACTATCAAAAAACTCGCTAGAGCTAGAGGATTTTCGAAGAAGGCAGCCAAGGCTATTGCGAGGGCAAGGTCTTCCACCATCAAGGTGTATCAGTCCAAGTGGGAGTTGTTCAGAGAGTGGTGTAGAGGCTAACGCGATTTCTTCATCCAGTATAGCTCTAACTCAAATAGCGCATTTTTTCATTGACCTTAAGAATAAACATAACTTCTCGTCATCTACAATTAAAGGTTACAGGAGTATGTTGGCTACGGTTTTTAGACACAGGAACTTAGACCTCTCCAATAATAAGGATCTACAGAACTTGCTTAGGTCTTTTGATACCACCATGAAAATTCAATCAGCTCCCCTTGCCTGGAATTTGGATGTGGTGCTTAAATTTCTCATGAGTGACAGGTTTGAGCCTTTGCACTCGGCTTCTTTTAAGGATTTAACCTTGAAAACTTTGTTTCTGGTTAGCCTAGCCACCGCAAAAAAGAGTAAGTGAAGTACACGCTTTTAGCAGGAACATTGGTTTTCGGGATGGAAAAGACATTTGTTCTTTACAACTGGGGTTTTTGGCTAAGAATGAAAATCCTACTCGGCCATGGCCCAAATCCTTCGAGATCCCTAACCTTTATGATGTGGTGGGAGATGAGTTGGAGAGGGTGCTTTGTCCAGTAAGAGCATTACGGCTGTATGTGGACAGAACGAAGAATCTGAGAGGCGACTCAGACGCTTTGTGGTGTGCAGTCCGAAATCCTTCACTGCCCATGTCAAAGAATGCCTTGTCTTTCTTCATAACACTGTTAATTCGAGAGGCTCACGCTCAGTGTGATGAAGCGGATCAGAGGCTTCTCAAAATAAAGACACATGAAGTCAGAGGGGTAGCGACTTCAGTAGCTTTTAAAAAGAATCGTTCTCTACAAAGTTTGATGGATACGACCTTTTGGAGGAGTAAGTCAGTTTTCGCATCACATTATTTGAAACATGTTCAAACGCTTTATGAGGACTGTTATACTTTGGGTCCTTTCGTAGCAGCGAATGCGATAGTAGGTGAATGATCTACCACTACGTTCCCTTTTCCTAATACCCCCTTTTCTATCTCTTGGAACTCGTAAGTTATGGTTGTTTGTGGAGGCTGGTCGTCAGCCTTCCGCAATCTTTGGTTTGGTCAGGTGGTCAATTTGTTCCTAGAGTGCGCCCGGAACAAGGGTATTAGTTGAGGTCCTGTCATCTCATAGGTGATTGTACCGTTTGGCAGCTCCTAGAGATCATCAGCCCCGAGTGGATCACTGGATCTCCTAAGGATAGCGGACGAAATGAGGCTGTCAGCTTCCTTAACAGGTGAGAACCGCTTAAGTTAGGTGTTTTTTGTAATGCTTAAGTGAACTTTCAATATGTAGCTGTCTCTGACCCGCCACCAAGGAGTGTCAATCAGCTCTTATATAACCAGCGGGTAAGTTTTATATTTAAAAATGATATTTTCATAAGATAAATTTTGGAATATACTTACCCGCTGGTTATATAAATTTAACTCCCCCCCTCCTCCCCTCTAGAGACTACCTATGGTATTGCTATGAGGCTTGGAAGAACTGAAGTGGCTGGGTGTAGTTCCACCTGTGGTACCGCTAGGGCGCGGTTGTACACCTGCCATATCTACGATAATGCGAGATTTTGAATTAAAGCCACGGCGTCAGGAGACTTCAGCTCTTATGTAACCAGCGGGTAAGTATGTTCAAAAATTTATTTTATTATGAAAATATCATTTTTCTTTTCTTCGGGGAATGATGGTATGTTTGTCCTTGTACGGATAAGGCAGTATCGTACTTTTGTACCACATACCCACCAGCACCTTGGTGAGATGATGCCTAGTGTATATGCTGCCACTCGGCTCTTGGTTGCGCCGATGAACGATTGTCTGTTACTGACCTCCAGTGATTTATGTGAAACTTTGTTCTCAGAATAAGTGTTAAACCTGTTTAGTCTTACGCTGATACAAACTTCCTAATCATTTATATTGGGTTACTAATATTAATGTTTTCCACAACCACTCCATAACAAATTTGGTTGATGCATCATACTCCATTGCTGGGCAAACACTGTGCAAGGAGCAAGCGGATGCTCACTCGCAACGACTTTACAGCACCGATGGTCGCAATGTGATTGTGCTCTCATTTCCTCTCTACAATTGAGCCTGTCGTTTTCATCTCTCCTACCTTCTTAATTCACTGTCATTTGAGTTGACCTCATTAACTGTGAGTTACGAGTGTTATGTCCAGTAAATCTTAGTTTGTTCCGTAACCGAAATACAAACCACGCTATTTACATTGGGTTTACCTTTTAGCATAGCTGAAATGGCGAGTCATTAGAATTTAACGAGGGTGTATTACCCCCGCGCTAGTTAGCGGGGAGATAGGGGAGTGGTAGCTAGCTACCCCTCCCCACCCCTCACACACAGGTGAATGCTCTACTTTCACTTTTGGCTCGGACATGGACAGACGTCTCTGTCTTTGTCCTCGCTTGGCAGCCATTGTTGTTTTGTCTTTACTTGATCACTTACTTTTCTTTTACTCAATATATATGTAAACATTTTCTCATGTTTATGTATATATTTGAGTAAAGAAATCCGTAAGTTTCCTTTTCAGAGTTTGTGCTTGTGGGTGTACTGTACGATATCTCCGTGGAGCCCTCGGCAGTTTAGGCCACCATGGTGTAATTTTATGGGTCGCGATCGAGTTTGACTTCGGTCTTTCTCTCTCTCTCTCTTGAGGTCGTTCACCCTTTTACTACGTTACTACGCCTTTTGTAGCTTCCTTCCCGTGTGGGGGGGTTGCTACACCGTACGTTTTGTCTCAATTAGTTTATGAATCTAATTGTATTTGTTGATTTTTCAGCTTTGTAGAACGATTCCTTTCGGAGTTTTCGTTCTTTCTTTAGTGTTCATTCATTTTTAAATTACATAATTACATAGTTACATAATTATAATTGTTATTTTTAAATATTAAACTTAGCCGGTGAATATATAATAGCTGACGTCTCCGACGGCTCGACAGATTCCAAAAACTCGCGAGCGATCGCCGTGAAGGTTGCGGGTGTGACCACCAGCGCCGACTATCGGCCAGATACCGCATATACTTGTCAATTTCTCCAGTTCTTCTCTGTCGGTCTTGTCGACAAGTTGGTTCCGCTCGCTTTATGACCTCGAGTTTTCGACCGAATTGGTGAAGTACTTGGTTTTGGTTTTATTGCTTTCGCCGTGTTGGATTATTCAATACTATCTTCAAAAGAAATGCTTTTGAAAGGAGAGGAAAAGTTTTTGCCTCAGTGTACGGAAGTGTGTTAAAGGCTTTTAATAATTATTTTATCACTTTATAAATTATTGTTGATATTTATAGATTTACCTCTATATATTTTATATCTCACCCGCCTTTATTAGGCCTCTTCGATTAGCTTTCCAAATATACTAAACATCGAAATAAATTTTATGTTTTTGTTTATATGCGGCCTTTACCTATTCTTTGAAGGCGGTCCTAACTTGGAAAACGAAGTTAAACAACGTTGAGCCCATTCAACTTTTATTTTTGTTTAGATTAAAACAGTTGCTCTGTAAGAGTGATGAGATGAATATTTTTAGAAAATATTTTAAGAAATTTATTCTTTGAATAGTCTTCGTGCTGTTTTTCAAAGATGAACTAACGTTTGGTTTATTTATGCTACGCAGTTTGCGCTCTATCGTTACGATAGAGAAAGAGAGAATCACGGTTTCACTTTGCAGAAAGAGTAAATCGATTTTGACGTTTTGTTCATTCTTCTTTCAAACTGAAGTTTTTTAGATACTAATTTAAAGGAACATGCTAAATTTCAATTTCTGAGTCCTTTCACTTTTTTCCTTTAGTCAAATAACCTGTTATTGACGAAGGGTGAGTGGGCCATTCTCTTGTGAGTGACAAGAGAGAGGGAGAGAGAGAGAGAGAAAGAGAGAACGATCCGATCTTTATTCTCGTCCCAAGTCTCTGTACAAGGAGTTTGGGAGCGAGTAACGTTGTTCTCGCTTCAGTTTTTTACTCTCGTCCCAAGTCTCTGTACAGGGAGAGAGGATAAAACGTTTTAGTTTTTATTCTCGTCCCAAGGCACTGTACGGTGAGAGATTGAAAACGTAGTCCTTAGTGAACTAGTGTTTAGTCTCATTCCCAGTTACTGATCTTTTTAACTTTATATATTTCCGTTTTATTCGATATATATGTTTATTGATTTTTGCGTGTGTGTTTCATTTTGTACTAATGTGCTTACATTATACGACTCATTTCGCAATTCTACCCTTTGGATTTAAGGGAGAATTGCGTGCTTTAGGTAGAAATCAGTTTTATTCATGTCTAATGTGAAATTATTAAAAAATGTGATATCAGTGAAGTAAGTGCAAAAACATGTTCTGTGTTGCGGAGGGTTCGTTTGTTCGTGCTTGTCACTTGCCTAGTCCGAGACCTCTTTCAGGCTCCCCTGCACCAGGGAGAAGGAATGTCGTAGGACCTAAGGGAGTGAGGAGTGTAAACCAACGAACAGACGTTCCCTCAAAGGTATCAGACGTTGCTCGTCAAGCACGTCCTTGCCATAAGACAGGAGAGACGAAGTTTCTCCTCGTCTTCCGATGTTTCATCTCTTTAAAAGCCTGGGCGTAAAGTTTCGAGACGTTTGAAACGTTTATTAGTTCCTTCAGAACAAGTTCAACGTCTTAGCTGTAGTCATCATAAGAGTCCCGTTCATAGCGATGACGTTCATGTACAGACGTTTCTGCCACAGACTCGACGTGACGTTGAGCGGTAGACACCGTAGACACAACGTGACGTCGAGTGTCAGTCACTGTAGTCACGATATAGCATCGATCAGCAGTCACCGCTGTTACTACGTGACGTTTGAACGTCAGCCACCGCAGTCACAGGTTGATCCGAAGTTAAGTGTTTTGCAAGATATGCTGTTAAAGCCTTCTTCTTTAATAGAAGCTTTCGATCCTGTTCCTGTGCGAAAGGATCCTTTGCTTTTTGTACGTCACGGTTCTGGGATACGTGAGTCGGGTCTTCAACCTTCTAAACGAGCTCTGTTACGCCACGCTGACGTTATCCCTAGTGACAGTTTTGCTGTTTAACGAGATGCGGAGCATAAATCTCGATGTAACTTTGATCGCTTTGAACGTCAGCCACCGCAGTCACAGCGTGACGTTGAGCTGCAGACACCGCAGACACGACGTGACGTTGAGCGGTAGACACCGTAGACATGACGTGACGTCGAGGGTCAGTCATCGTAGTCACGATATAGCATCGAACAGCAGTCACCGCTGTTACTACGGGACGTTTGAACGTCAGTTACTTCTGTCACGACGTGTAGTAGAATAACATTCTCTGCAGTCACAACGTGACATCGACCCTCCAACTTTAACTTCTGTTCATATACAAGTTGATGTAGCCTGTCAGGCTTTTCCTTCACGTCATTCTGAATATAAATCTCCTTCTCGCAAGACTTTAGATTTATCAGATGATGTGCCTTCTGAAGAAGTTGATGACCCCCTTTCAACTAATGTACCTTTGGGGAGTCATTCAGAAGATGAGTAGCCTAGGGTGGTCCAACAATCCCTTGTTTTTTAATTATGAATTTCTTTAGTGAAATTTTGTCCTACTCGTTTTGTAACGGCTGCTCCGCCGTCTGAGTTTACTCTTGGCATGACTTTCTTCGACTCCTACATTTACGAAGTCAGTTCTCTCTTGTTCTTCCAAGAGGGCCATGCTCTTACTGGGAGACTGGTTGGAATACAGGAGAAGCTCGAGGAGAAGTTCTCGGCTTGGGAGTACCTGCCTCTGCCCAGGGAGACTTCTTAAGCCTAGTAGACTCTCCTCGTCGTCTAGCCATGAGACGCTCCAAGATTTTATGGTCTGCTTCAGAGCTAGACCATCTCCTGTTAGGAGTTTTTTCGAGCGTTTGAAGTTTTTTATTTGTTGGATTGGTCACTGGGAGCCTTAGGTAAGAAGGTCTCTCCAGTTGTCAATGTATTGCTGTACAATTATGTCATGCATGAACAAGGCTATCAGGGATGGCTCCAATGATCTGGCAGCCACGTTCACTGCAGGAACAAGGCTATCAGGGATGGCTCCAATGATCTGGCAGCCACGTTCACTGCAGAAGTACTTAAGATGTAAGTGCGCTCAATGTGTTCATTGTCAAGACAAAGTTCACGATGAAGACTACCAAATCTGTCTTGGCAGCAGTAAGGGAAGGCGACTGGATGGTCTCTCTCGACCTTCAGGATGCATACTTCTACATCCCGATTCATCCAAACTTTCAACAACATCTGAGGTTTGTGGACGGGAAAGTAATGTACCAATTTCGAGCACTGTGCTTCGGCCTCATTCCTGCTCCTCTTGTTTTTACAAGGCCCTTGCAAAATGTAGCAAGCTTTCTACATTTTTTGAGGATTCAGAGCCTCCCTTTATTTTGACGACTGGCTAATCAGGGCGTCGTCATTAAATCGCTGTCTGGAGAGCCTCTAATGGACATTAGACCTAACCAAGGAGCTAGGTCTCATAGTGAACGTAGAGAAGTCGTAACTTACAGTACTCCATCCCAGACTATTCTTTATTTGGGAATGGAGATACAGTGTCGGTTTTTTCGGGCCTTTTCGTCTCCCACAAGAATGGAACAAGTCCTTTACTTGCAAGAGAAAAACAATTGCTTTGTAAGAGTTTGAACGAGCCTCGTGGGAACTCTTTCATCGCTGGAGTAGTTTATCTCTCTGGGGAGACTCAACCTTTGCCCTCTCCAATTTCACCTAAACCTTTGGAACAAGAAGGGCTTAGAGAGTATCTCTTTCCCAATCTCCAACTCAGTCTAGACATGTCTGACTTGGTGGGACAGCAACATCAGACTTCGAGAAGGTCTTTCTCTTGCGATCAAGAACCCAAACCATGTGTTGTATTCAGATGCATCGGATTTGGGTTAGGGAGCTCCACTGGACAGTCTGGAATGCTCGGGTCTTTGGTCCACGGATCAGAAGGAACTCCATTTAAGGCAAGTAACATTTCTCCTTTGGCGAGTTTTGTGCAAGGAAAAATGAATGTCTTGGCGGACTGCCTCAGCAGAAGAGGACAAGTCATCTCCATGGAGTGGATGTTGCATAAGACTGTGCGAAAAGCTATGGATGACATGGGGTCAACCCACTATAGATCTTTTTGCGACTTCACTGACAAAGAGGCTCTCGACTTACTGCTTTCCAGTTCTAGATCCAGAGGCAGCCCACATAGACGCTTTCCTGCTGGACTGGTCTCACCTGGACGTTTATGCCTTTCCACCTTTCAAGATCCTAAACAAGGTGCTGCAGAAGTTCACCTCTCACGAAGGGACCAGGTTGACGTTGGTTGCTCCACTCTGGCCCGCGAGAGAGCGATCGCGAGGGCTAGAAGATCCTCTACCATCAGGATCTATCAGTCGAAATGGGAGGTATTTAGAGACTGGTGCAAGTCCTCCTCTATTTCCTCTTCCAAGTGCCTCTGTAGCGCAGATTGCGGATTTTCTTCTTTATCTGAGAAACGGTCGCTCCCTCTCTGCATCCACCATTAAAGACTACAGAAGCATGTTAGCTTCTGTTTTCAGGCATAAGGGTTTGGATCTTTCTAATTACAAAGATCTCCAAGACCTGCTTAAGTCTTTCGAGACTTCCAAGGAGCGTCGTATTTCGACTCCTGCTTGGAACTTGGACGTGGTCCTACAGTTCCTTTTGTCAGACAGGTTTGAACCATTAAATTCAGCCTCCCTGAAGGATCTTACCCTCAAGACACTTTTTTTGGTGAGTTTGGCTTCGGCTAAAAGGGTTAGTGAGATACATGCTTTTAGCAAGAACATCGGCTTCTCCGCTAATAAATCAGTATGCGCTCTTCAACTTGGTTTTTTGGCCAAGAATGAACTTCCGTCTCGTCCTTGGCCTAAATCATTTGAAATCCCCAGTCTTTCTGAGATTGTGGGGAATGAAGTTGAAAGAGTGCTGTGCCCCGTTAGAGCTCTTAAATTTTGTTTATCCAGAACTAAACCGCGACGAGGTTGTTCAGAGGCTTTATGGTGCTCCGTTAAAAAGCCCTCTTTGCCCATGTCTAAGAATGCGTGGTCTTATTTTATTAGACTTTTGATTCGGGAGGCACACTCTCATTTAATTGAGAAGGATCATAATTTACTTAAAGTCAAGGCTCATGAAGTTAGAGCGATAGCAACTTCTGTAGCGTTTAAGCAAAATAGATCCATTAAAAGTATTATGGACACGACCTTTTAGATAGGCAAGTTGGTTTTCGCTTCATATTACTTGAAAGATGTCCAGACTCTTTATGAGGACTGCTACACACTGGGACCATTCGTAGCAGCGAGTGCAGTAGTGGGTGAAGGCTCTACCACTACATTCCCTTAATCCCAATATCCTTTTAATCTACTCTTGAAATTTTTAATCTTATTTTGGGTTGTACGGGAGACTAAGAAGTCTTTCGCAATCTTTTTGATTTGGCGGGTGGTCAAAATGTTGTTTCTTGAGAGCGCCCAGATTAAGGGTATTGATGAGGTCCTGTTATAGGGGTGTTCGCCCTGGATATAACAGCTCCTGGGAGCCTTTCAGCATCCTGAGAGGATGGCTGGGCTTCGTGAGGAAAGCAGACTAATGAGGCAAAGTAATCATCAGTCAGCTTCCTTACCAGGTACCTATACTTAAGTTGGTTTTTTATGAAATAATTGTCAAAAAACTCTTGAGCATATATGCCTTTATTGTATTAATACTGGTCTCTACCCACCACCATGGGTGTGAATCAGCTACTATATATTCACCGGCTAAGTTTAATATTTAAAAATGATATTTTGATTATAAAATAAATTTTTGAATATACTTACCCGGTGAATATATAAATTAAAGGCCCTCCCTTCCTCCCCGATAGAGACCCAGCGGACTGAGAAGAACTGGAGAAATTGACAAGTATATGCGGTATCTGGCCGATAGTCGGCGCTGGTGGTCACACCCGCAACCTTCACGGCGATCGCTCGCGAGTTTTTGGAATCTGTCGAGCCGTCGGAGACGTCAGCTATTATATATTCACCGGGTAAGTATATTCAAAAATTTATTTTATAATCAAAGTATCATAATTCTGTGTTGGTTACAGCTCTCCTTCCGTGAGTGTAAGTGGTTGTGAATGCACGTGCCTGTTGTGTAATTCTTGTGTTCCTTTCCCTCGGAATTCCTCTTCGGAGCCTTCCTGGGGGAATGAATGTGTACTAATGATTTTTGTTTTATTTTTTTACAGTTACCGATCTAGTTCGTTTCTGTAATATGGCAACGGTGTGAGCTGTCTTGTTGAGGCCTGGGGATTCGGCTGTTGCTGCCTCCCCTATGGATTTTCGTCAGGGGCGTGTCTCCTTCTTCTGGAAGTACTCCCGTGATGATTGACAGCTCTCCAGCTCATTTTAGAACTCTCAGGAGGCTCGCCTCCTTGGGTGGGTAACTTCCTTCCGAGGGAAGTTTTTCCTGTCCAGGCTTGAGTTTTTCCCCTTTTGGGGGGTTCTTCTCTTGCCTTTTTTTCGTGCGACTATGCTCTTGGTGCTGAGCGGTCGCATCTGCAGTTTCGCTCAAGGGGCTGGGCAACTGCAGGAGCCCCTCTTCGGAGGATTGCTCCTTTTAGGTCACTGGCTGACCAGTCTCTTCTACGAAGTGTTTCTCTTTCGTTCGCGAGAGAGTACACTCATAGAGACTCCTCTTCGGAGGGTTCTTCTGCTGTTGTTGCTGTTGGCCTCCTTCGCCGTAAGGCTCACCGTCCGCCTCGTCGTAAGGGCCTCCCATCTCCCTATAAGGGTGCTAAGAGGCGCCTTTTTGAATCTCCGTATGCAGCCTACAACTCCTTCTTCTTGATCTTCCACCCCTGGTGCAGATGGACAGCAGTCTGACCTCGTCTTCTGACGGGCAACGGTCTTCCCGACGGACAACGGTCTTCCGACGGACATCAGTCTCCCGGCGGACAGACAACGGTCTTCCGACAGACATCAGTCTCCCGACAGACAACGATCCCTCCGGGGCAAAGGGTTGCCTCCCACGGGGGTTCTTCCCTTGCGTGTCAGGGTTCCCCAGCGCACCCTTCTGCTGTGTTCTCTCCTGCTCCTGCTCAGTGTTAGCGCACAGGCGCGCTCCTGCTCCTGCTCAGTGTTAGCGCACAGGCGCTCTCCTGCTCCTGCTCAGTGTTAGCGCACAGGCGCTCTCCTGCTCCTGCTCAGTGTTAGCGCACAGGCGTTCTCCTGCTCATCAGCGCTTTCCTGATCGCTAGCGCTCTCCTGTTCGCCAGCGCTCTCCTGTTCGTCAGCGCTCTCATGATAATCATCTCTGCTGTTCCTGTTGGTTCCTGTTACGCGGCCTGTGCGCCCACGTTCGCTCGCGATCTAGAACTTCGGTTCAGGTCTTGGACAAGGACTCTTCTTCTACGCACAGGCTTCCACACGTTGCCTTCTGCTCGCCAGCGACCATAGACGCGTCAACGTTCACCTGCTCGTCAGCGATCTCCTACGCATCAACGATCGCCCTCGATCTGCCACGCGTGTCAGTTCCCCTGAACACCATCAGTAGCGATCTAGCGCTCGCCTGCTGTGGACCACGATCTCCGGTAGCTGAGTCTTGCCGTAGATCTTCCTCCTGCTCGCCAGCGCTCACCTTTACTTCTGTCCATTTGTGCGCCAGCTTTCTTCAATCGCCAGCGCACATCTGCGCGCCCCTTTTTGCCACGCACCAATGGGCGCTAACGGTTTTCTGACCGTCTAGGATCGCCTGATTAACAGCTTGCTTCAGCGCTCACCTTCCTGATGCACCTGCGCGCCTTCTGTTAGAGCGATGCGCGCTAACCATCACTAGTCGCTCTCGCGTTGGCAATCGCCTACGCGCCCGCGCGATTTTTCACCTACGCGCTAGCGTTTTGTTAACGCACCACCGCTCGCCAACGCGCCGTCGCTTGCTGACGCGCCATCGCTTGCCGACGCGCCATCGCTTGCCAACGCGCCTTCACTCTCCTACGGGCTATCGCTCACCAGAACGCGCCATCGCTCGTCAACGGTCTCCCGATCGCCTGCGCTCACCCGCGCGCCCACGTGCCTGCGCGTCCGCACGCCCACGTGCCCGCGCGACCACACGCCCACGTGCCTGCACGCCTACGCTCATGCGCGACCGCGCACATGCTCTCCAATGTTCGCCCACGCGCGAACCAACGGTATTCCATCGCACGGACGGACGGTGTTCCGTCGCGCGGACGGACGGTGTTCCGTCTCGCGGACGGACGGTGTTCCGTCGCGCGGACCGACGGTGTTCCGTCGCGCGGACGGACGGTGTTCCGTCTCGCGGACGGACGGTGTTCCGTCGCGCGGACCGACGGTGTTCCATCGCGCGAACGTCGGCTTAATTCTTGCAGTATCCATTGCTCGCCTATGGGTTATCGCTCGCCGACCACCAGCTCTCGCCCTTCCTACCACGCTCGCCCTCCTTCTGCGCTCCTTCGCTCACCTTCGTTTGCGTTCCTGCGTGCCCGCGCATGGGCGCTTCCACGTTTGCCCACACGCAAACCATTGATTTACCATCGCGCGAGCACCAGGGCGATTGCGACCGCGATTCCCGTTGAGGTTTCGCAGCATGGCCAGCCTGGCGAGTCTTCTGGAGCGTGTTTCCAGAACACGGCCTCACCCCGTAAACGCAGAGCATGGCACATGCAAGAGCAGGAAGAATCTTCAGGGAGGTCTGAGCAACATTCTTCTTTCCAGAACCCGGGTTAGCCCTTCCCCGTCATTCCCTGGAAGGGTTTTGCCAGGGGGCTTTCCGTTCGAGATTTCTCCATCGGCCAAGGGGTGACTGGTTTACCCCTTCCTCTTCTCCATCTCGTGAAAGGGGCTTACCAGGTCCTATCCCTCCTCGGTTGCGACCTGAGGTTTTGTTCAAGGAAGCTACAGGAAGGTCATGGGTACTTTCCTCCTCTCGGGCTCAAGCACCTTGGCGTTTCGTCGTCAAGTTTCGAACTTGCGGGCAAGCTCGATGTTGGACCTTCTGGACGCAATGACCGAGGGCTTCCTTTCGGGTGTCTCATCCGTGGATGTCGACAACCTCAGACACCCTTCCATCCTTGAGAAGAGTTTGTTTGTGCCCAAGGACAGAGATATAGACAGCGGTTGTGCGGAGGAAGTCAACTTCCGTTTTCACTCCTCCAAGGCGCTTTCTTCCAGACCCTGCAGGACTCCAGCGCCTCTTTCTTTCAGCCACGTCGGCCTAAGTTATCGGACCGGCTACGACAACTGAGCCAAGGTGTCCAATAGCAGTTCCCTCCTGTCAGGAACAGGTGGCACGGGAGGCTCTCCTGGAGGGGCATAGTCCTAGAGGGAGCGGCAGCGTTCACGAACTCTAGGATTGGCACCCCCCCCTTGCAGGTTTCACACTGGGAGGATGCCTAAGGTTACTCATCCGGATGACAGCGTCCCGATGCCCATTCCTGCACGATCTCTGTGATCAGCCAAGGATATCGTGCCTGTTGTCTCTGTCAGCGAATTCAGTGTCTCTGAACCTCTATGCCATAGGGTCGGCAAGAGTTTGCCCGTTTGGACAGAATGATCCATGCCTTAGGAGAAGGTCCTCCATAGGATCGTCGACGGCTTCACCCCCCGCCTTCTTCAGTCGATCCTTTCTTGTAAGGAAGTATCTGAGACGGGAGTTCCGTAGTCGACCTCTCAGCTCTGATCAAGTTTGTCGAACAAACTTCGTCCAGCGTGGAACAGCAATATCGATCAGACTGGTAACGAGGCGACAGGACTCCTTAGGCCCTGGATCGGAAGGACGGGTACTTTCAGTTTCCATTCCATCCATCTACAGGTATTCCTGCTTAAGATGCAGTGTGGCGATCCCGCCGTGGCATCGCAGGTTTTTCCCCAGAGAACTCTCCCTGCTATCCTCATGGCCGCTCAGTTGCAGGCTTCTGCCTCCTTCGCCTTTTGGAGGTCTGGTCAACTCCGGTAGGCTTGGGTTCGACCTTCTTCAGCGCCGGGACAAGCTTCCGGATGCTTACCATGAGAGGGGGGGTTCATGGTATTTTGCTAGGAGCCTTCTCTTCTGCCTCAACATCTGGAGTATCTAGCCATGATATTGAGTCAACGGCCTTACCACGTTGGAAAACCCGCTTCTCGTCCGTCCAGCGAGGTTAGGCAACGTCGGGTCTGGTCGGTACTTGGATGGGTGACCGCCTGGGGACTCCAGATTCTGTTGCCGCCTCCTCCAAGCGTTCCCTTCAGTTGACTGTGGCAAGGCTGAGGAGAGTCGCGGTACCTGTTCTCAGTCAAGCAGAGCTTTCAGCCCTACCTTGGAACGTTTCCTAGTTCTCTTTTCCTCATTGACCCGTCTAAAGTTCCGAACGGTCGCCTCAGGATAAGTTCCCTGTGGGGCGGCCCAAGTTCCGGTGGTTTCAAAGCAACGATTAACTGGACTTTCTGGCCCCTATGGGACCAGCGCAACGATTAGACCTGCAATGGGTGTTGACTTATGGAACCTCTTGATGGGAGTGGATATTCTCGTCCTTTCCCCACATTTTTTATGCTGTTCTCGGACTCGTCAAAGAAAATGGGGGGGGGGCATGTTCTGGTCCAGGCCTATGGTCAGGACCTGAAGGTTAACCTCTCTATCATTCAGGCAGGCTTAGGGGCCGTAGTCTGGCCCCTCTACAGATCCTACAGCTCCTGCCGAGTTGCTCCGTGCGCGTCGACTTCATGGTACTGGCGTGTTCTAACCAGCAGGGGACGCATTTTCACACCTTCGCATCTTGCAGTAGAGATACTGAGATGATTTGAGATCCTCTCAATACCACCATCGGCTCTCTCATTCCGGGCAGAGGAATTTTCTCTCCGACTATCCGAGCAGAGCCTCGTAGAGAGAGTGTACCTGGGGGTCTTTGGCCTTGAGTAACCAGCAAGTCCTGGTCTGGGGGACCTGATCACGACAGCTTGGAGCCTCAAGCTTCCGCTGTTCTTCCCCCCAGTCTCAGACCCCGAGACTCTGGCAAGATGCATTCCGGTGGTGGTGGGACAACATCGACGCCTGCGTCTTCCCTCCTTTGTTGTCTGTTGAGAATGGGTCTCAACAAGACCAGGTTGTCTGTCAACCTTTCAATGACCCTGAGTGCTCCACTGGGACTATACGCAGAACGGTTTCCAGACCCTCTGCTTCCCCTGACGGAACTCCTGGGAGAGCTTCTCCCACGGCACAGGCTACTCGAACAACCACACTGCAACATCTTTCACGAGCCGGGGCGTCGCTTCGGCTTCATGCCTGGAGACACTACGCCTCCTCCTCAAGAAGAGACAACCCGCTACAGTTGCTGGACGGAGGTCGCGTCATCTGCAATAGTCATCCGCAGGGGTCTTCCAGGCGAAGTGGAGAGTCTTCGGTGGTTGGTGTCGTGGGAGATATACCTCTTCCCTTGAGGCCTCTTCTCCAGCAATAACGAACTTATTGCCTTTCGGCGGGGGGAAACTCCTTTCCGCTCTCGGCAATGAAGCCGGTCGCTCAGCCTTTCCCTGACCTTCGGGCTTAAAGGAATAACTTTTTCCTTCCCGCTGAACCTTTCCTCGCTCATGCGAAGCTACGAACGTCCCTGCCCTAGTCGGAGTGAGACCTCCAACATGGAGCATGGCTCGGACTTTTTAGTCCCTTAAGAGATCTTCTCAAGACCCTTTACGTCAGGCCTCTGATCGTATTCCGTCTTGGGTCTCCTGCTCACTCTGGCCGCGGCCAGTGTGTAAGCAATCTTCTTGGTCTCGTACGACTCCGCCCTTTCTAAGGAATGGGGGAAGGCAACATTCAGGTTCGCTCCTGAGTTGTTGGCTAGACTCAGAATCTTGGGGTCCCGGCCTTCGGTCCAATTCCTTCAAGATTTTGAGTCACCGTTCTATATCGGATGTCCCAAAACCTTCTCCTTCTTGCCAGTAAAGGAATCGAGAGGTTAGCTTTGGGAACAGCTGCAGTTTGTCCTCAGTTGCAGCCGGGTTGGGAGCACAAGAAGGACACGGGGGAGAGTCACCAGTATACCTCTTCAACTCGGACTCAAGGACATTCATCTCGACCTGAATCCAGACCCTCCCCCGTCACGTCGCCCTACAACACGATGTCGGATACATCGCAACGTCCCTCACCTTCGAGTAATACTACTCTGTGATGCAGGTGCTACAAGCTGGAGTCTGGAAGCGTCTAATGACCTTCGCAGCCCGCTTCCTGCAGGGCGTGAGCCACAGGAGTTTCGATACGTTTCTATCGCTCTGTGGTGGCTACATAACAGCTGGTCTAACCTCAGGCTCCTTTTTGGACAGGTAGCAGAAGGTTGAGGGCATTGTTATCAGGTTTTAGTCTGCATGAACGAAAGAAGTATGTCTGGCCCTTACTTCTTTCTTCATTTTCCCCTCTACTGGGAAGCAGCATCCTGGTCTCTGCATAGCTGACCTCGAACCTCTGCAGGTAAACCATGCTTCCTTGTGTTCCGAGTATTGAGTCAATACTGTCGCGTCCCCCATACCCTGACGAGGTGGTATTGGGAACGTCCTAACCCAGAGTTCCTTCTGGAACTCCAGGTCAACTGCCTAGGACGGGTCACACTTCTTCCTTCACACACAAGCTTATGTAGGCTACACGGTTCCTTGCGGAGCAAGGAACTTGTGAGGTGCAGGGACTCCTTTTCTCGAGTGCGACTCACTCGGATTCTGAGTCCCCGGGTAAAGCCAAAGCCAGTATGGCTGGGGACTTTCCACCCTACCTAAGGGGTAAGTCACCCAATGTAAATAGCGTGGTTTGTATTTCGGTTACGGAACAAATGACAAATTCGAAGATAATTTGTATTTTTCCTAACCATACAAACCTTAGCTATTTACACATATTTGCCCGCCAGCCCTGTCCCCCAAGACAAGTCCTACCTCTAAGTGAAAGTGAGCATTCATCTGTGTGTGAGGGGGGGGGGAGAGGGGTAGCTAGCTACCACTCCCCTACCCACCCCCCCCCCCCCCCCCCCCCCCCGCTAACTAGCGCGGGGGTAATACACCCTCGTTAAATTCTAATGGCTCGCCATTTCAGCTGCGCTAAAAGGTAAACCCAATGTAAATAGCTAAGGTTTGTATGGTTAGGAAAAATACAAATTATCTTCGAATTTGTCATTTTTGAAAAACAGATCCTACTTCAATTTTGGAAAGTTCAGACTTAGCTCAAGAACTTGAAGCAGTTTCTTGTTTAAGATAACTAGAACTCTCCTCCCCGGAAGAACTATTGACGGCCTCATTACCAAGGTTTTTCTGCATTTTCCCTTCAATTTTACCTCGCTACCAGCCAAGTAAGTCAAGTCTACTTACAGGGTCCTTTTTTCCCAGAAACCCAACTTGGAAAATACTATATTTGCCCGGGTTATATTGTTTTCATTTGCATAAAGGGAAGTAGATCCGGTGGATTTCATTTGGAGTTTTTCATGATCTTGCCTCAAGAAGTCCAGGGATGAACAGAGTGCTTCTACCCTCTGCCTGGGGATACTATGTATTCTGTGTTGGTGCCTGCAGATTAGAAGTGAAGTTCTTCATCCTGAACATGGCCACCCTGTTGGTTAAGGCCCAACATGAAAACTCACTTATCTTCAGGGGAAGAATTGCTGGGGACCCCACTCGATCACATGTCATCAGTGGACCTGCCACCTTTCCCCGTTTCTGGTTCTATGAACAAATCCAGACTTCTGTTGAAAAAGGTCTCGTTAGCTTGTAAAATATTGTCTGTCGAAGAGGTTATTCTGTACTGTAGAGCTGTCCAAGTTTCTTACAGAACAAATACAGTAGCAGGGACAGATCACCCCTTTTTTATCACGAGCTTTGGCCGCTCTGGAAGAAAGTAATCTGTTACACTTTCTCTGAGTAATAAAAACTTATCAGAAGAACCTATGCATTCTCATGTTAAGTGTCACAAGAAACACCCTCTCGAGCACAGGATTGGTGTGGGCTTCACACAAACTTAGCGTTCTGCAAAACCACTGGATAATACTGTATTATTCCCCAAAACCAGTTGGTTTGCGAGTTATGGCCGCTGCAAAGAATGTGTTCAGAAACACCCTCTTTCTGTTTGAGAGAAACTATCATAAGAACCTATACTTCTTCGGGGGGAAGCATAGCTAGGGACCCCCACTTCAGCAATCGATACAAATGGGCTTGCTGCAACCTCAGCGTTTCCCGAAACCACTTGGTAGTACAAGTCCTCAAGATGGAGGATGGAAGGGAAAGCCCACCTTGGAACATTTACCTTAAAGGTGAAACTTTCAAGCTTTTGGAGACCCTTTTGATAGGCATTATGGGGGCAGCACAACACTGACCGAACTGTCGTCTCTCATGGGCACGTGAGTGCTGGTTTTAGCCTCAGCCCTAATTATTCTCGACATTATTTGTTAGGACGAACGCTAAGGCAGATAATGATCTTGATATGACTTGAAGCCTACCTTTGGTTTTTCACCTTATTACAAGTAATTGTACCCTTTAACATAGTATTTGAGGATATACTAAAAATAGCTTTGTGTTATGTAACACTGTCATACCTCCTCACCCATGGTAAAGATTCCCTTTTTAGATTTGAACAAGTAGCCTTGCCTCTTTATGAGCTGGCTACTCTATTCTCTGGTGGTTCTTTTTGATCACTTACTATTACTTATAGTAACTGTTTCAGAGAAGGGTCTAATTTTCACTTCACAGAGACTTTACGCCGGAGGAGAATCGGAAGTTTGGCCTTGCCTCTTTACGAGCCGGCTACACTGTCCTCTAACAATTCACGTTGATCTCTTGCTATCACTTATAGTAATTAGATCTTCGAGAGAGGAAGGGTATACAGTACCTCTGAACTTCACGTAAACTTACATACCCCTAAGGAAGACTCCCCATATAAATGACTAAAAAGTTTGTATATGCGTAGGAATAAACTAATAATTTTATTTAATTGTATTTTCCTAGCTATACAAACTTAAGTCACTTACCAAAGGTCCTGCCTCGACCACCCTGCAAGTCTTTGACTAGATGAAGGTTATGAGGAGATGTTGTGAGCAAGTGTGCACTTACTCCTTGCCCATGCGCTGTTTACCCAGTAACAGCATAAACCAAATTTTTGAGTGACCAGTCGTAGAAAACAGGATTAGTAGTAACCCTATATGATTGACTCCAGTTTGAATGGTTAGGAAAAATTCAATGTGTATAAAATTAGTGTTTGTGCCAACCTACAGCAGTCTTAAGGTCATCCTTGCGGTACCTTCGTGAGCTGTGTAGAAATCGGTCGCCATCCCATACGGGCTACATGTAGGGGAAAATGTTACATGTTTTCTCCGTGTAATTTTTTTCCAGGGAATGGTCCTCTTCCCAATGGGAAAAGTATAACAGTCTCAGGAAGGAGAAAGCTAAACAGGATCGTTCCGTGCCAACGGTTTTTTTCTCGAAAAGAAGAAAGAAGCTGAAGCATTCCTTTTCTAACCCTGAACTTATCCTGTCGGGATCTTTGTTATTGGAGTTTTCCGAATCTCTAATATCGAAAGATGACGGCCAATACTTTGCTCATAAGTTTATTGATGTGTCTCCTGACCATCTTAGTTAGCCCGAGAATGCCACTAGTGATCGCAACCCTTTTACTGTCTGCTATTCTGCAAACTGAGAATGTCTGATAATCACGATCTTTTAGCATCTGCTATTTACAAACAGGATAATACCTGGGGAGAAGTGCCTTTGATATCTCCAGAGTTTGAGAACTTTACTCAATCTCAATCTCCTAGTTTTTTAAGTTGCGAGCAGTTGCTTATGGCATATGTTGGGTATCAAGATTTCTCGTTGGTTCCAGAGGTTTCCCCTTTGTGGGTAAGATAATTCACTTTATTACTGTTGTTATTTGCAGATGTTTAAGGTTTACTGCAATACTGTGTACAATTGAGATCCCCAGAAAATTTGCAATTGAAAATGTTGATGTGAAACGGAAGTGGTTTTTCTTGGTAATTTAAGATAATTTTACTTTTATGTGAAAAAGGCAATGTAAAATGTATTTTATGTAATAAAATTTCCGTTATTTCGAATATGGTAAGTAAATATGAAGTACTATTGTGGTATTCAAACTAATTATAACAGGGATGTATTTAGTTTAGTCTATTTCTACTTAAAATAGAGATCAGAATGTTTGTTTTAAGAAAATTATAACTATGATAAAGCAATATGTAATTTTAATCCTGTGAAGTATAGTCTTATAAGGTTTGTGTAAATTCGAAATTATTGATGTAGAAAATTTTTTCATTTGAAAAGCTACTTGTACTTCATTTTTTTTTGCATGTAATTAATTACTGGGGTTTTACATTTGTACTTAGTTTTTTTTTCATTTATGTAAATTAAAGCTCCTTTGACGCCTTTTCAGGTCAATAAATTATCTGGATTTGAACATGAATGAGTAAGTATACTTGAATCGGGATATTTTAACCTTCGCCAACTTCGTTGCGAAAGTTATTGATTAATAGACGTGTATTTATTTGATAGTTGTGTTTTTATTTGTTTATATGTCTGTCTGTGTGTTTGTGATTCGCATAACTCAAAGATTTTATGACCGAATCTCTTGAAATTTCGTGGGACTATTCGTCATGATCTATGGACAATTTGATTATATTTTGCCAGTGATTGGGGCAAAAGTCAAGGCCAAGGTCGTGAAAATGTCAAACACGTCTTTTTGCCATATTGTGGTCAATTTTTATCTGATCTGTATGAAACTATGTCAAGATAGGCATAATCCAATTGCCTATCTTGTGATACACAATATATAATGACGCCATTACCCCTTTTAGTGGGTTGGGTTCAAAGGTCAGCGGGGCCATTGAACTTGCAAAAAGTGTAGGTTTTGTCATTTCACTGCCATTATTATCATGTTTGTTTGCATAACCATGGTAACAAATGTGGCGTTGGCGAAGGTATGCGCTCTACCGTCTGACCGTTTTATTTGAATTCAGTCAGTATTCATTTTTTTTTGTCAGTAGGAAATGATAGGTATGAATAAAACGTTCAGGAAAAAAAATATTCCTATGATATTTATTTTAACTTCAATTAAGTAATATCTTGATAATAACAATAAACCTGTCTTTTTTTGTCTCGTTTTTACAGTAAATATGGCTCTTCTCTTAATAGCATTACACAACTTACACAAGACCTTAGAGAGAGAGAGAGAGAGAGAGAGAGAGAGAGAGAGAGAGAGAGAGAGAGAGAGAGAGAGAGAGAGAGAGAGAGAACTTCACATGATTGTGCACCTGAAAGTTTCTTCATTATCGCCATTATTATTATTATTATTATTATTATTATTATTATTATTATTATTATTATTATTGCAAGGCACTTTGAAGTTCAAACATAGTTTGAGAACCAAATATCTTCAAGTCTTAATTAGGGACCTTATAAGTGGAAAGTAGCCTGGTGCGGAAGAAGAAACAGAAGAATAAATTAGAAATTAGAAATATATAAACATGATTATAGGCGCGAAGGAATCTGAAATCATTATTTCCCGATCGAAAATTGTAAGATATCTTTTGGAGCATCAGAGAATTATTTGTGGAATAATTGGTTCCCTTTAAAGTACAAATGAAAAAAAAAAATTACTAGAAAATTGTACAGTACATGGTACCCAATATATTATTTAGATCAACAAACACTATTTCCTAGTGAATTTTGAAGTTAAAAAAGGATATAATAAGAATGTTTTTACGTATCAACATTTTCCATAGAATAAAGAATTGATAACTTATCAAATGTAAATATATATATTTTTTAACTGATTTCTTTTCATGGTTAATTATGTAATCAACAGATGTCACTGGTTTTCTAAGTGATGACGTAACGTCATTCGAAAGTAACTATTTTCTTTTAGATTCCTTGTTAGTCTCTGGACCAATCAGGAGTCGTTTTCTCATTCTTTGTCTCGGAATAACGACACGGACCCTTCTGATTGGTTGAAACCTGGAAGAAAGCCGGCAAGATGGAACTGTAGACTGTGAGAAATCAGGAAGCAATGATAGTGCTGGTTGGAGCTGAGACAGTTTCACACCTTGAAATTACCTGTAAAAGTCACCCGTATATCGTTCTTGAATCTTCTTAGCATCTGTGGTTCCAGTAATCTTCGCCATTTTATGGGCGTGTGGTATGTAGGTAATCCTTTTTTCATTTAACACAGAATTAGTGTTCAGAATTTGTGATTTAGAAATTTTTTGAAATACTTAGTTTTTATAGGGATATTTTGATGTTATGTCTAGAAGATTCAGCCAGGATTATTAAGGAAGGTGCCGGTGTTTAGTAATGAACGTTTTAGTTTCAATATCTATAAACCTAAGACGAGTAATAGAATTTAGTTTACCAAAATGTAACATTTTCTCAAGCTTAAAGTAATTAATACTATCAGACATTTCAACCGGCTTGTCTTGAATCTCCCCCATTCTTAATGGCTAATCGTTTAGTTAAAAGTTGTGAACTTGTCTTTTATCCAGTATAGTAGGCATATTTCTTGCGGTAATCATTGGAAACTGCTAATCTTTAAAGGCTTTAACTAAACCATGAGAATATTTGGTTTATCGTGTTTTCACGTGCTAAGCAATGAAACTGATAAAATTCTTGCATCTTCGATCTTGAAGCGTTTAGCATATGCTGTGAACTTTATCTGTAGCATTCAGTGCACTGCAAAACTCAAAAATAACTGGTTTCGATTGTCATTATTTTTTAAGAGTGGAATTTATTGGATAAGTTTTAAAACTTAAATATGACACCTATGTTTTTACTTTCGTATTAATTATTACCTTGAAATTTTTAACGTGATTTTTTGGCAGTTATGATGGCTATTGTGAAATTTTATTGTATTGCTTTGAGTTTTTAATGAAATGTAAAAATTAGGTCTTAGGCAACAGTATAATTTCCATAGATTTTGAAAGAATTTTTTTTGCAGGTATGAAACAGTCTGAGTCTTATTTTGGTTAAGAATTTATTTCTGATGACTGGTAAATCTAGCGACTACTAAGAGGTCTATATAGCTTCCTTAGAGTTCAAGTTACATAATGTAGATAGGTAAAGTTTTTACTTTGGTTGCAAAATTAGGATAAGATTTTTTATTTAACAGCTATGGTTCATAAGTTTTCCATGATTGTAAGCGTTTTAGGGGGTTTAGTTTCTTATCTGATCCTATGAAAGAGGTTTTAGTGGGTAAACTAGTTATGTATAGGAGATAGCATTTGTATTTCATGTGGTGAGGTGTTAAAACTAACGACTTGGACAATAGTGCAATAGATCTGTGAGTAGAGCAAAGTGTGCTAATGCGTTAGTTTTAGATCGCCTCGATTTAGGCTGATCCAATTTGTCAGTTTTATAGATCTTGCCTTTTGTTCTCAGGAATATTTCAATGTCTTCGATTTTACCTTTAACACTTAGTAGGGGGAAACTTAACTTTAATTTGGTCATTAGTAGGGGGAAATTTAGCTTTAATTTGGTCATCTTTACAGGTAAGTTTCTCATTTTTTTTGTTTAAGGCTTACTAGGAAAATTAGTTTGGATGAACTTAATCTTAAAATTGGGGTTACTAGCCTTGAGATTCAAATGTTTAAATATATTGTTAGAAGCTAGCGAGCACTCAGTTACAGCTATTTCTATACAGTAATTGAGCTTAAGTGAAATAGAATTGTCCCGAGTTTTATCAAGTTTAAAAAGTCGAGCCTTGGAAGTTAGGCTGAATTAAGTTTGACATGGTTTTTACTACAAATTATTTGCATGATTAGGCTGAATTAAGTTTGACATGGTTTTTACTACAAATTATTTGCATGATTGATTAAGTATAAGATTTATCCCAAATTTATTCTAATGTACAATCTAGTGAATAGTTTTAATGTGTGATTTTATTCAATCAAAGCTACCTTACCTTAATGCTTGAACCCATTGGGTAATATTTAGTAAATTTCAGCCCTGAGATTTTGAGTTTTAATATTTTCAATCCATGGTATTTTTACCTAAATTTATTTTCAATCCATGGTATTTTTACCTAAATTTATTTTCAATCCATGGTATTTTTACCTAAATTTATATTTTTTTCAATCCATGGTATTTTTACCTAAAATTGTTCATTTTAGAGAATTTGAAAATATGCTTTCTATAGTTTGATTGCTATCATTATGAAAATTTTGTAATTCATTTTTACTTAATTTGGGTTTATGGTTTAATTACAGATATTTAGCTTACAACAAAATTCTTAATTTGTCAAGCTTTAAAACTGGGCTTGTCTTAATTATGTTCAATGCCTTTGTTTCTGCGATATGAATGAAATCATTTATGTAAAGTGAGTGTTTTTTTCAGGTATACTTATGGGCGTGGATTAACGTCACTCGTCTTAAATAGATCTTCAAGTACTCCCATAACTTTACACAAGGAGGCAAGTTGCGATATATCTAACCCCGTAAGTTTTGGGAGAAGAAAATTGTGTCTAGAGATGAAATCTAAAAAAACAAGGAGAACAAGGAGAATAGAAGAGTATTCTAGATGTAACGGAAGAGCATGCAGCGCAACGCAAAGTAGAAGTAAGCAGGGCGGTCGCAGTACATATAAAAGAGAAGGGGACGCAGTGTAGGACAGAAATATGGAAATAACACAATGAAGAACTGTTAGTCTTAAATGTAAAGAGTAAAATAAATAATTCAGTATATAGTTTCTCATTTTATTCTTTCACTTCATGTCACTTCATGTCTTGTTTCTTCAATCACCCCCCTATTGTTTTAATACAATAATTCCATCTTATTCCTATCGGCTTCAGCATTGTTCTCTCAGCGTCCAGACTCCCACCGCATCAGTTCTTTACCTCCATCTTGCCTATCTGCTGCAGCACATTTCTCGTCTCGTATGATTTAAACCACAAAGACAGCTCTTACATTATCTGAAAAATCAGTGATAAATGTCAATAAATAAATTCTTTAAAGATTTGATGCATTTAATTGCCCAACCGTTATGTTATATTTCTTGACTAACACCAATGACCTTTAATTACAATTCCTTATCAATCAATTCTTGCATCAAATTAAATAAGTCACAGCAACATCACCAATCCTCAGTAAAAAAAAAAAAAAAAAAAAAAAATTCCAGTAATTAGTATTTGCTTCTAACAAGATATTACGTAAAGCAATCAAAGTCAAATGCAATCAAAATTCGTCAGGTAAACAAATACCTCTGAAAAACAAGCCCTGAAAAATTTCATTAAACGTCACATATAAGCAAAAGCAAAAGATTGTGACTAAAGTTAGATAATAAATTTAATAGTACCTAAGATAATAAATTTAATAGTACCAAAAACAGTTCAGTATTACTGAAACAATATTTTGTTTAATAATATGACCCAAAATCGAAAAAATGTAGGTTATAATTACATTTTCTGGAACTGCTAAGGAAATTCAAAAGAGCTAGAATCGTCAAGCTTCTTGTGTAGAGAATTATTCAAATTTTAAATCTCCAATGACAATGAGGCTCCAGTGGGAAACTGTTTTTGGGGGTGGGGAAATGCCTAAAACTATAGTGATTTGAAGCAATAACAAAAACAAGGAAACCAGTTTGAAAAATATATGGTTCATGTGGCTGAAAATTAAAGTATGATTATCTAGATTTTACTTCACACCCACCTTATGGTTTTTTCTTCACTGTGGCTCACTACGCTTGTAAAATCAACATAGCATAACTGCTCTGTTCTTGCAAACGGTACATAATGTGCTGCGCAATAACTTTTAAGTGAAAAATCACATTTTAATTGACCATTACGTAAGTTATGCTCCAGGCCCTATCAAAAAAATGTCAAGCTAACCAACATTTCCATTTCTCCTAGCAAATTCCAGTGTTGATAGTAATTTAAAATATACTTTAAATTCAAGCCAAATACATGAACCATATGTTTTTCCTACTCGTTATCTTATGTTCTATGCATTTATGACCATGATTATTGGGGCAAACAACCCGTTCATGAGTTTTGGGACCCCCTTAAGACAATATTGGGGACACCAGTGGGGAAACCGGGGTTTTTAGGGTGGGGAAATGTCAAACAAGTGGTTTACAGCAATAATAATGGTCAGAAAAGCAAAATAAGCACAAGATAACCAGTTGGAAAAAATATATGGACCATGTAAGTGGCTGAAAATAGGCCAAACATTATTATTTAACAATTTTGAGATTTGTAAAAGTGTACAAAACCTAACAAACCCACCTAACCTAGTAGTTCCAAGGTCACTACCCCTAGCAGGGAGCAAGCCCCCGGACTCCCTTCCCAGGTCAAAACCCCTAGAACCCCTTCCCAGGTCACAAACCTTCCGAGGTCACAACCCCTAGCCGGGGGCAAGCTCCCGGACCCCCTTCCCAGGTCACAACCCCTAGTCAGGGGCAAGCCCCCAGACCCCCTTCCCAGGTCAAACTAAAATGAAATCACAGTTCACAAATAGATCCTTTACCTTATGTCTGGTAGGTCGAAGGCTGAGGGTTTTCCGTTGATAAAGGAAGAACTGTCGCTGACCCTGTCAGACGTAGGCGAAGATGGGTGGGTGTACAGTTTGGCGGCTTGAAGCAGGAAATTAAATAGGAGCTCGGACCTCTGGTGCTGTAAAAATAAGTACACTTTAGTTTGCTAATTATTGAAAAACGAATAATTAAAATACGTATTATAATAATTTTTACCTGGCAGATAAAGACAAGATAAATATTTTATAAAATATTCTTTATGAATTCCGCCGCGGAGACTTAACTCTTGATATCCTGCCACAGCCTTTCGATGTTTTGAGTATGCACCTATCTTGGGATAAACAAAATTTTCTGAATGATTTACAGTCAGGTGCACATATCCTGCAGTGGCGAGATCTTTGTATCCTTTCCATGAATCACTGAGGATTACGCTCCCCACCTTGATACAATGTTGCATCAAGGGCATTTTATGGTTGGTCCACCCAAGGGACCAAATTTTTTTTTTGCTCTCCCGCTCCATGCCACTGAACACCCATGCACCAGACAAAGGTCCACCTCTTATATTTCGACCTCCCGAACTTGGATTCATGCACTTTAACGACAATGCCAGGCCCACCAATAGCTGGCAAGTTCTGGCAGTAATTTTTCGCGACTTCCGAACAATAAGACCTCCAGTTAAAAGATTTTAATGTCCAGCTAAGGTTATAGGTGACATTACCGTGCAAAAAGGACCTTCTAAGGAAATGATTCACGAACAGCAATATTTCCCATGCTTGAACGTTAGCCTTTTCCAAGAAAATTCCCTTAAATGCGGTTACGCAAAAACTGCACGCACGACGCTCTCCCTTCTTAGCAACCTTGACTCATCGATTACAAGCCTACTGATTAACTTGAGATCTTAAGACTAACAGCTGTTGGCAGGAAGGGCATTGTACGTCTTTAGGGATGACTGTTTCTGTAGGATCTCATATGCTCGTTTATTTTCTCTGAAAAAGAGGGAATGTATCTCCCACTACCTCAGAACAACCTTTACATATCAAAGCCATGAAGAAACTGAAGAGAAAAGGGGGTGGGGATAGTGTTGTAAAAGTACATCCGGGAACTTATGAAAAGTACTTGCAAGTAGTAAGCTGTTAATTGGTTTAAAAAAAACCACCTGGCAGATACATCATTGTAAATACAAAGAAAACTCAGCAATCCATGGGAAAAAATGCATGCGCAATAAGTCCCCTTCAGTTTCAGATGTAAACAATGGACAGAGTGAAAAACACTTCACATATGAATCGACTGATTTGCAAGTTATTATAACCCAGCTCCAATTAAACAGAAAAACAACAAACTACAACAATTCCATTTCTTATACCGAATTTCCTTTTCGCTAGCAATTAAACTAACATGACCAGCAAGAGTACCAAGATTGCTTGCAAAAACCTTCACAAGGCTGCAACCATAGCCACAAACTTCACAAGGGTGTAACCATAGCCACTAAAACTTCACAAGGGTGTAACCATAGCCACTAAAACTTCACAAGTGTGTAACCATAGCCACTAAAACTTCACAAGGGTGTAACCATAGCCGCTAAAACTTCACAAGGGTGCAACCATAGCCACTAAAACTTCACAAAGGTGCAACCATAGCCACAAAAACTTCACAAGGGTGTAACCAAAGCCACAAACTTCACAAGGGTGTAACCAAAGCCACAAACTTCACAAGGGTGTAACCAAAGCCACAAACTTCACACAAGGGTGTAACCATAGCCACAAACTTCACAAGGGTGTAACCATAGCCACAAACTTCACAAGGGTGTAACCATAGCCACAAACTTCACAAGGGTGTAACCATAGCCACAAACTTCACAAGGGTGTAACCATAGCTACAAACTTCACAAGGGTGTAACCATAGCTACAAACTTCACAAGGGTGTAACCATAGCCAATAACACTTCTCAAGTGTATAACCATAGCCACTAAAACTTCACAAGTGTATAACCATAGCCACTAAAACTACATAAGTGTGTAACCAAAGTCACTAAACCTTCACTAGTGTATAACCATAGACTAAAACTTCACAAGTGTATAACCATAGCCACAAACTTCACAAGGGTAATAGTTTACAACACCACACTCTCCATTTACTCCAAAGTAATGCAATCCTGCAGTTTTCATCTTCTTGCACAGTAATTAGGTGGATATTTAAATTCTGGGAAAGCAATAATCAGTTCTGAGTCATTTAGTGAGGAAACCGAGTTATTTTCTTTTTATAACCCCTTCCCCCTTCAACATATCTTGCTAATTATTGCTTTCCCAGAATTTAAATAACCACCTAATTACTGTGCAAGAAGATGAAAACTGTAGGATTGCATTATTTTGGAGTAAATGGAGAGCGGGGTGTTGTAAACTATTACCCATCACAAGTGTATACCCATAGCCACTGAAACTTCACAAGTGTGTAACCATAGCCACTGAAACTTCTCAAGTGTGTAACCATAGCCACTGAAACTTCTCAAGTGTGTAACCATAGCCACTAAAACTTCACAAATGTGTAACCATAGCCACTGAAACTTCACAAGTGTGTAACCATAGCCACTGAAACTTCACAAGTGTGTAACCATAGCCACTGAAACTTCACAAGTGTGTAACCATAGCCACTAAAACTTCACAAGTGTGTAACCATAGCCACTGTGTAACCATAGCCACTGAAACTTCACAAGTGTGTAACCATAGCCACTGAAACTTCACAAGTGTGTAACCATAGCCACTAAAAATTCACAAGTGTGTAACCATAGCCACTGAAACTTCACAAGTGTGTAACCATAGCCACTGAAACTTCACAAGTGTGTAACCATAGCCACTGAAACTTCACAAGTGTGTAACCATAGCCACTGAAACTTCACAAGTGTATAACCATAGCCACTAAAACTTCACAAGTGTGTAACCATAGCCACTAAAACTTCACAAGTGTGTAACCATAGCCACTAAAACTTCACAAGTGTGTAACCATAGCCACTAAACCTTCACAAGTGTGTAACCATAGCCACTAAAACTTCACAAGTGTGTAACCATAGCCACTAAAGCTTCACAAGTGTGTAACCATAGCCACTAAAACTTCACAAGTGTGTAACCATAGCCACTGAAACTTCACTAGTGCGTAACCATAGCCACTGAAACTTCACAAGTGCGTAACCATAGCCACTGGAACTTCACAAGTGCGTAACCATAGCCACTGGAACTTCACAAGTGTGTAACCATATTCACTAAAACTTCACAAGTGTGTAACCATAGCCACTAAAACTTCACTAGTGTGTAACCATAGCCACTAAAACTTCACTAGTGTGTAACAGCAACAAACTTCACTAGTGTGTAACAGCAACAAACTTCACTAGTGTGTAACAGCAACAAACTTCACTAGTGTGTAACCATAGCTGCTAAAACTTCACTAGTGTGTAACCATCGCTGCTAAAACTTCACTAGTGTGTAACCATCGCTGCTAAAACTTCACTAGTGTGTAACCATCGCTGCTAAAACTTCACTAATGTGTAACCATCGCTGCTAAAACTTCACTAGTGTGTAACCATAGCTACTAAAACTTCACTAGTGTATAAACAGCTGCCAACCTCGCTAGTGTGCATGGACAGCCGCAAACCTCGCTAGTGTGCATGGACAGCCACAAACCTCGCTAGTGTGCTTTGACAGCCACAAACCTTGCTAGTGTGCATGGACAGTCACAAACCTTGCTAGTGTGCATGGACAGCCACAAACCTCGCTAGTGTGCATGGACAGCCACAAACCTCGCTAGTGTGCATGGACAGCCACAAACCTCGCTAGTGTGCATGGACAGCCACAAACCTCGCTAGTGTGCATGGACAGCCACAAACCTCGCTAGTGTGCATGGACAGCCACAAACCTCGCTAGTGTGCATGGACAGCCACAAACCTCGCTAGTGTGCATGGACAGCCACAAACCTCCCTAGCGTGTAACCATGGCCACAAACCTCCCTAGTGTGTAAACATAGCCGCAAAATAAACTAGTGTGTAACCATAGCTGCAAACTTCGCTAGTGTGTAACCATAGCCGCAAACTTCGTTAGTGTGTAACCATAGCCACAAACTTCGCTAGTGTGTAACCATACCCGCAAGCTTCGCTAGTGTGTAACCATAGCCGCAAGCTTCGCTTGTGTGTAACCATAGCCGCAAGCTTCACTAGTGTGTAAACATAGCCGCAAGCTTCACTAGTGTGTAACCATAGCCGCAAACTTCACTAGTGTGTAACCATAGCAGCAAACTTCACTAGTGTGTAACCAAAGCGGCAAACTTCACTAGTGTGTAACCAAAGCGGCAAACTTCACTAGTGTGTAACCAAAGCGGCAAACTTCACTAGTGTGTAACCAAAGTGGCAAACTTCACTAGTGTGTAACCAAAGTGGCAAACTTCACTAGTGTGTAACCAAAGTGGCAAACTTCACTAGTGTGTAACCAAAGTGGCAAACTTCACTAGTGTGTAACCAAAGTGGCAAACTTCACTAGTGTGTAACCAAAGTGGCAAACTTCACTAGTGTGTAACCAAAGTGGCAAACTTCACTAGTGTGTAACCAAAGTGGCAAACTTCACTAGTATGTAACCAAATTTGCAAACTTTAGTGTGTAACCAAATTTGCAAACTTTAGTGTGTAACCAAAGTCGCAAACTTCACTAGTGTGTAACCAAAGTTGCAAACTTCACTAGTGTGTAACCAAAGTTGCAAACTTCACTAGTGTGTAACCAAAGTTGCAAACTTCACTAGTGTGTAACCAAAGTTGCAAACTTCACTAGTGTGTAACCAAAGTTGCAAACTTCACTAGTGTGTAACCAAAGTTGCAAACTTCACTAGTGTGTAACCAAAGTTGCAAACTTCACTAGTGTGTAACCAAAGTTGCAAACTTCACTAGTGTGTAACCAAAGTTGCAAACTTCACTAGTGTGTAACCAAAGTTGCAAACTTCACTAGTGTGTAACCAAAGTTGCAAACTTCACTAGTGTGTAACCAAAGTTGCAAACTTCACTAGTGTGTAACCAAAGTTGCAAACTTCACTAGTGTGTAACCTAAGTTGCAAACTTCACTAGTGTGTAACCAAAGTAGCAAACTTCACTAGTGTGTAACCAAAGTAGCAAACTTCACTAGTGTGTAACCAAAGTAGCAAACTTCACTAGTGTGTAACCAAAGTTGCAAACTTCACTAGTGTGTAACCAAAGTTGCAAACTTCACTAGTGTTTAGTCGATTACCCCATTATCATGTAATATATTGTATTTTGATATACTTATTTACAGTTCTTTTCCTCTAAGAACTCAGATTGTAACTAAAGTAGCCAAGTTTGAAGGACAAGTCTATAACTTATGAATGTGTGCAATGCTTTAGTTAGTTTGAAATTGGGGGATACTCAAGTTAAGTTCGTTAAAACTGAGGACACTTGACAGCTATTTTTTTTCTCCTAATGTCAAACTAACTTACAGTAATTGTATGGAATTATTACCGAATTTAATGTAATAATTTATAAGTACACTAAGTTAAAATGTGAAAGTGATTTGGTTAGATATAATAAAATTTGGTAGGCGAAAGTTTGATGCATGTCCCTATATAGACCCAAACCTCGGAACATATGTAACATGATCTATAACCAAAATAAGAACTTCAATCATATCTGACAAAATCAGCCAAAATTAAGAAAAAATCCACACGAAAAAGGACCTCAATCTTTAATTTTTATTTTTTTCTATCAAATAGAAATATACTATAAATCTACAAAAGCTCAACATAACCACCGAAATAAAAATATTACACAAATTTCAAACAATTATTTCAAAACAAAACTTTTAAAAGATATCCAATAAATTAATTTTCCTAAAATCCTCTCGATGGCAACGAACAATTTAGAGTTACATGAAAGTTTCCCAAATTTTGCACTACAGTGTATGTTACCGAATAGGCCTACACTTTCACGGGATATACAAAAATTATCAATAAAGTAAAATAGATATAAAATTTTTTATCGAGTTTCACTTTAAATAACCAACCAGAAAGCAGTCATGCATTAAAAGAATACTTGAAAAATGTTTGCGAGAACAAAGTCATTTGTAGTAAATAATACAAGAAAACATGAATCCCCCTTTTCTAGTATGGACTCGTAAACGAAAGTAAGAGCAACTGTGTGAAAAGTATGGAATCTGGATAGTTTAACACGGCGATGTCAGTATGAAAATCAAGTTTGCAAAACCAGTACTTTAATTTCACGAAGTATAACAATAGGGATAAGGGAACAGAAAACCACGATTGAAAAGTCCACAAATCTTTACAAAGAATACTTACATGTAATATCCACGATTCACTCTCACATCCTCGGCCCCATGACATAAATGGCTCTGAACAGTCTGAAAATTCAGAATCTGAACTTTGAAAATCAAGGAAGCAGAAATCCTTGTTCTGTCGTCATTGGGAGACAGGTGGCTCCATCTGTATTTTGTGTTCGTGACCGTCATTGCTTATGCAAATCCTAACTTTTTTTGTTTTTTATAGAATTGTCTATTGGAAACCATTTTATTGATACTGAAGAACACAGTTTTATTAAAACCATAGTAAAATTCCACCACACATCAAATAATTAAAAAAATTCTGCTCCTTACTTGGGACAAAAGATTATCGAAGCTTAAATATTTTCAACATTCTTTTGTGAATGATATGGTAACACTAATTGAATAGGTAAAAAGAGGAAGGAAAATGAAAACATAGCACAACTGAAGTGAATCACTGGGCAATATACTCTCTTACCTGGTACATTTGGCCATTTTGCTTCAAAATGTATGGGATACAAGTATGATTTAAATAATATCAATACTCGTATAGACGTTCAAGAAAAGTGTTTTGCAATAAATTTAGTAGCATTGTTTCGAGTATTTTAGGAATCAAGGTGTATTAGAACGTTTACAATTAACCAACTGTGGAAATGTGCTTTTATTCGTTAATTACCTTACATGGATACAACCATGTTTACCTAAAACTCTGCTTCAAAATGAATCTTTTTTTTTCTGCACATCTTTATTACAAAGTGTTTACACTTTTACATTGACACATTTTGATAAGAATAGTTTGGGAATCTTAGATGTGAAACACAGCTAGCCGCTCTAAAATTGAAACAATCATAGTGTAGATTTGGTGACTTTACAGCTAACTATAATGGATTCACACATTTTCCTCTTACACAAAATTCCTGCAACTCCTTGATAAAATACACACACACAAAAAGAAAGAAAGAAAGAAAGAAACCCAATAACTAAGCAACATCTTAAGAAATAAGTACTGCATGGAAACTCGGTCATAAATTATTTTATACGGAATCCCTCTAGAAAAAAACTTTTTTTTTTCTTATCAAGAAATATTGCCCAACTGAAACTATAATTTTAACTCACACTCCCTCCCCATCCCTCCCTCCCTCTCCCCCTCCCTGAAAACATCATGGAGCTAAAAATATCAGAAAGAGCAAGCCGAGGTAGATTAATAGTGCCCAAAACTATACCAGGAAAACTAAGGAAGGCACACAGGACATTAATCCACTACGAACCAGCATAGATAATGCAGCGACTACTTAATGAGCATAGATGTGTTTAAGAATAAGCTCGATAAACACCTAAGATACGTCCAAGACCATCCAAGACTGGAAGATGCAAAATACACCGGAAGATGCATGAGCAACTCTCTGGTGGATATGCGGATAAACGAGATGCCTCACACTGAGGGACCTGGGGGAATCCAAACATAGAATAAGGCAATAAGGTAAAGGTCTTCCCCTCCCTCCCTCTCCCCCACCCTCCATATTTTCTTAATAAGTATCAATACGATACAGCAACTGAACCGATGGTGGATTAATTTCAAAATTACTTAGTTTATTACATTAGTGAATAAAATATATAAGTTACCCTTAAATAGAATACTGAATAAAGAAAAAGGATTACATACTATTGAGAGAAAATGTAAGTGGCCATATAAAGCGTATACTATGGTAAAATTAGGCACTTTAAGAGGTATTCAGATACTGTTCAATTGTTGGAAGTTAGACACATTAAAGTCTTAATAGATATAAGGAAACTTCACATGTATAGCCGTAGTGTATTATTTTCCACTCAATACTTAGCATTATAATTCACCTTCAAATTTATATCAACATTCCATGAATCCTTGATTTCTTCGAGTCTGTCCTAAATCTCATGACACTATGAATAGCAATTCTGTCATTTGTTGTGAAGGATAGAAATTGAATTATCATCGAAAGATATTCCAGGTAAAACATTCTTCGATTTCAAAGTGGTTTGTTTGTCATCCGTAATGTGTTGTGAATGATGTATAAGATAGATGATACAAAACACTCGCTTCGGTTAATCCATTGTCTTCAATTTCAAAGAACTTAGTTTCATCTCTATATATCTTTAAAACCTACATAAGACACTCATGCACATTCTTATCTATTCTTCCCTGTCAATATTGCATTGGAATATATCAATATTCCAAAATATATAAGAAGCAATTCGTAATTAGGTAACTTAACGAGGACACAAGAGGTGGAAATCCATAATATTGCACAATGAAATTCAAGTTAAAAGTGACTGGGTATCGAGCTGGAAGAAAAGAACCAGGAACAGAGGTTAAGTTGAAAACGGAAAAAAATAAGGGTTGGATAGGGACAGAATGTTGATTATTAGATATTATCTGGCATCGTAACAGCAATGGTCATTGATGCCAAAAAATTTAGTAAAAGATTATTATACGTTTATCTAAAATTAATGTTATATCTTATTAAACAAACTAGTGTCCGCTAGAAACTTATAAAGGCAATCCACATAACATTCGGGTCCCAAAATATTTGATTGAATGTGGATGCCATTGCTATCTTTGTAATTATCAGAATGACACAATCTCTCGGTCAAGTAACCTGGACACTGTTATTATAAGCTTCACCATTAATAGCACCAAACAAGCTTTACAGAATGACTAATATTGTCCACTCATCAAAAAGTTGTGCGCCAATCTGGCGTGATCAATTCTCATTCGGCATTCTACCACTTCTGTTGACCTTGGCATGTCAAAATATGTCCATGGGCTAAATGACAACAATTTGTCCATTTTTTTATTTTCCAGCTCCCAATAACTCCAAATTTCTCCAAGAGCAGACTGAATTACGTGGTACATATCTTTGGCAGGTACTATAAAGTTATTTCTTATACAATAATTATGAACAGCTTTCTTTACCAGATTCCGTTCTCCTATTTCCCCTTATATCGATATGAGCAGGAACAAGAATCAACATACTTACTTCTAATTTCCAAGCAGCTACAACAATTTAAGAATCTCTACTATTCGGTGCAATGAATTAAAGGCTTCATTCCCTCAATACACTTAGAGAGATGCAAAATATTACGTTAACCTTTAGGAGGTACTCTGATTTTATTTTAATTTTTTATTTTTGACTGCTATCGTATAGCATAACATTCACCTGTAAAAATGGATGCTTGGTTAGATAATCCAACACTTCGACTAAAATTTGGAAATCTTATCCCAAATCAAACACCAGCGCTAGACTTTGATCCATCCATAAAACGAGAACAGTCCTTATGGCATTTTATGTGTTCAAAGAAATTGACCCTCATATCTCTTTTTCTCGTTTTGAATCCAAAATACATTTACAATAAAGGTTCCAGAGAGGTACTTCAGAGTACTCTTTTTGAGGTAAACCAGTATTGAACCAGGGATAACTGGCGGTGAAGCTCCAAAGGCCTTTCACAATCATCTATAGGCCTGGCCACAAGACCAGGCCTAACTGGCGGACCTTCCCTCTAGCTGGCCCACTTGACGTTGAAACCATCAAATTGCCTGATGGGTCTTGTGATATAACCATGGTGGTGCCCGATTGCTTGAGCTTCGACCCTGGCAGACTTACGTTAATTTCTTTAACAGAGCCATACTTTGCACCATATTCTCTTCTTTTTCATCACACAAAGCAATTATGCTACACCATCTTCTTGGTGGTAGGCATCATGTTTATCGTACAGCACTGAATACTCTACTGGCATTGTAGGGCACGCCCACTTCTCCCGTGTGGACAACTTTTTAGGTAAGCCCGCCAGGTTTTGCTCGTTAGCCCCTGAGCACGCCGATCAGACCCGCTCGTGTTGACAGGTCCAATAGTGCATGCTTTTTTTTATTGCCGAGGAATATATTTCAGACATATGCAACTTTAGAAGTATTTAAGGTTTGTAAAGAATTACGTGCTTTCGGTCAGATCTACAAGAAGTATAGGATACTGATCAAATTAAGAGATGACTAAATTATTTGGAAATTTTTAATATGAGAAACGCATGATAACGTACTGTCCAATAACCCTAAGAATGGTTACATTTTGCAAGAAATTCTGAACCTCATGTATAAGTCAGGGTCTGTAGGAAATCCACTTTTACAGCAAAAATGCATTGCCACAATTTTGGAAGAGGAAAATTTAAAGAGTTTCGGCTGCTCATTATATTTTATTAGTTCACCAGACTCTTTCGGCAACAGTTGTTCACGATACTGCAAATGATTGAGAGCAGTCATGGACAAATAAGGTGTGCATGAATGATTACAAAACTAATGCCATTTATGGTTGAAGGCGAATAATTTTACACTAAAGGACACTGCCTTTTCGAACGCCCTCTTTATCATGAGTTCATAATACATTCCCAACTCTAAATTTATGGTTATTCAGGATAGATTCAACAGTTGATCTCTTAGGCCAATTTCATGAACTGTTCGCAGAACAGTCTCCATTTCGTATCTGGTATCTTAAGCCTTCTCCAAGTCCAACAAAATCATTACTTTATGCTTTTGGCTGGCTAAAGCTCATATATTCCTCCAATCTTGCTAAAACAGTGCAGGATCGCATTCGTGTGAAGCCATCCCAGAGGTTACTATGTACATTTCTTCAAACCCATACCAATTTAATGCAATCGGCCAGGAGTTCGTCTTGATTTTAAAATATCCCGGTTTCAAAAAGGCCAATAGAGAAATGCTCAAAATAATTGGGAATACTAAATTCTATTGATGGTACAGTAAAAACAGATTTAATTTCTATGGGTAAATTTTTCATCTCATTGGCGTTATAAACTCCCCTTAAAGAATCAGTAAGGCCATTCACTGTTGGTGCAATCCATAAATTCCAATATGAAGAGATATTTGTTAAGATTTTATCTTGAAATATATTCTTTGATATATTGGTATAAACTTGAATATCTATGAATGCTGTATATTTTAAGATAACACACACATACACGCCTGCATAGGCTATGCATACACATATACACACTCACACACACGCACACACACACACACACACACACACACACATATATATATATATATATATATATATATATATATATATATATATATATATATATATAGTATGTGTATATAAACACCATGCACACATACATATATTAACAGCAATACCACTTACTTTAGAGAGAAATTATAAAACATTACGAAAATAGTTGGTTGAAAAGAGGACCAAAAGGTTAGGTAAAGAATTTTACAACGAAGAGAAATGGACCCAATTGAGAACTTATGTGCTTAATAAAGGTATACGTATTCAAGAGCGGAGTCATTTACGAATGTAAGCATTATGTGATAATCAGGTGCCAGAATTTTTTATCTTTTCATCAATAAATCACCACCGCGATTGCATTAGCTTGCCAAAGAGAGACATTTTTACTTTGTTTGGTGATAGCTACCAACTGAGGTTATGCATTTTTATCTTGAATCCCTTTCTTTTGTCTGTTTTATGATCCTTGGGTATCAGACATTATACTCAAGAAACTTTTCAAGTTGTCTTGCATCACTTGAGATCAAAATCAAATCAAAATAAGCTATACATTTACCCAAACTATATCTTCCCTACAGAGGTAAAATAGTTTCAGAAGGACAATTTATTCTGCTTCATATTCATTTTATCGTATTACTCAACAGTACATTGAAGAGGAGTATTTCCGACTGGATGATCATCCTAGGTATTACTGCGCTTTTTACCTGGGCAAAACTGCCTCTTTTCCTTTTGCTTTCCACAAAACGTACTTATAGATACAAAAAAAAAGAAAAAAAGAAAAAAAAATGCTTAATTGTATCTGGGTAATTGGATACGATAACTTCTGGTCGACCAACATGTAGAACGGTAAATATTTTATATTTCTTATTGATTTTTATGCAAAGTAGGAATTGCAACATTTCCTTAGTTCAATGTGTGTTAAGTATAGATTATAGGCATACAGTATTTGTACATAAAATGTTTTTTTTTTAATCTTCAGAGTGGAAGATTGTGAAAACATCTTTCAGAGAATGAAATATTTATTGGTCTGTTGTTATTCTGTTTTTCTTTAGTAGTCAAATTATAAAGATGAAATGACTAAATAGATGAAGAAAACTTGTGATATATTATTGATGCCACCTCCTCATCTCTCTCTCTCTCTCTCTCTCTCTCTCTCTCTCTCTCTCTCTCTCTCTCTCTCTCTCTCTCTCTCTCTCTCTCGAATTTTTATTTGATCTGAACCTTTGGTAATAAAACGTGATTTATAGATCAAAATCCTGTCTCAGCGTTTGGCTGGAAGCTGGAACAGTGTCAATTCTTCCCTTGGGGTAACTAGATGAGATCTTCAGCCCCCGCAGGGGGCTAAAGGAGTGGTCCTACATGTTACGTTTTTGGCAACGTTTGAAAGAAAAGATAGAAAAGGAGGTCTGGTCATTATGATGGGACTCCTAAAAGCACTATCAAGAAAGAACTTAAACCGATTTATGCTTGATTTGATGTGTGAATCATATTTAAAAATCTTAATACATTCTCGTAAAATAAATAGGATTCGCGCCCAGGAAGTGTATATTGTTATCAAATTGTCTGCAGATCAAAGGGTATCAAGTATCTCGTACCTAAAAAGTGAACGGGACTGATGATGGTAGTGGAAAGGCAGTTTTCCCTATCAGGGAAATCTAGTAGGAACTTATTGTCCATTAACAGCTGAATTGGGGATAAACCCCCTTGAGCAGTTAAATATTCAAGGACTCGACAGTTCATACACATTGGTACGCTTTTAAAAAAACCCGTAATTTTAATCAGAAATTCTCCGTAAAAATACACTGTTCTTAGCCGCATTTCAGTAAGCTACAGGCGACCGTAATTTTACCTTACTTTGTTATTATCTTTTACGGGTTGGTGACCGTAATAACCCTTCTTTTTCGCTAATATAACCGTTTTTAAAACGGTAAATGCCTGGCAACATTTATTCCGGATTTTTTACCGTTTTTTAATGCAATTATTTTACAGTGTAGGTCATTGAACCTCTCTATACACCGACATTGCTCCGTATCTTGCGCTTCCTGAATATTAAGGCCTTTCCTTTTCCATATACCTTTCACGTCATTTCTAAAGCACTTTAGTATCCTAGGACTTCTGTATTATATGATCTCTCCACTTACCTATCTACTTATAATCTTTCCAAATTGATGGAGCTTTTTCAAAATACTATGAGCTATCCTTTCACCTATGCTGACCTTGCCTGCTTCTCCTATACTGTGACTAACCTTGACTCTCATCTTGCATTCACCGTTACATTCATTCCAAGATAATTATACAAATCAACCAATTTCATTAATCTATGTGATCTATTTGATTACAAAAATCAAATAGGACTCTGAGAAATGTAAAAAGTTTTAGAGGTGCAGATATTGGTAGTGATCACCAGCTCTTCATTGCCACACTGAAATTAAGATTGAAAGCACCCAAACAAAATGGTAGATAGAATACCTAGGTTTGATACAACTAAGCTTTTAGAAGAAGAGCACAGAGAAACATTTGTAATTGAATGTAGGAATCGATTTGGAATCTTAGAGACTTTAAGAGACGAAGAGCAGACAATTAACGAAGATTGGTGTGATATTAAGAACATATATCAGTCAGTTAGTAATGAAGTCTTGGGACACACAGTTACAAGGAGAAAGCCATGGATATCAAATGATACTTGGGATACCATAAAAAGGAGAAAAAGACAAAAATTGACTGTTGAAAGTTTTCGAGGAAGTAATGAAAATTACAAGGTAGAGAATGCTAAGTACTCCCGTATTAATAGTGAGGTCAAAAGAAAAGCCAGGAATAACTGGAGAGAAGATTTAGACAGTAAAGGAAATGAGGCTGACAAAGCTATGAATTCAGGAAGTGGCTATGGTGTAAGAATTACTCATAGAATTATTAATGAAATCTCGACTGGATCAAAGATGTAAAACCTCTACATATCAAAAAGAGAGATGGATCTATTATAAAAACAGAAGATGAAGAAAGACAACCTTGGATAGAACACTTTACTGAGGTTATAAATAGGAGATATGAAGGGGATAATTTGATTGATATACCTGAAGCTGATGAAACCTTCATGTGCCCATGAATGAATTCAGTGTGTTTGAAGTCGAAGCAATCCTCAAAATCCCTGGATACGATGGAATAACTGCCGAGATGATACTGGGCGAAAATGAAGTGACCCCCAGACTACTTACAAGATTATTTTATAGAATGTGGAATGAAGGGGCAAAACCTGATGAATGGGAGTTAGGAGTGTTGGTGAAAATGGCCAAAAAAAAAAAGACCTGACTGATTGCAACAATTACAGAGGTATAACACTTACGTCAGTCATGAAAATATATAGTGTGCTTATTCTAAAGAGACTGGAGAGAAAGATTAATGAAAAGCTTAAAGATCAACAAGCAGGATTTAGAAAAGGTATTAGTTGCTCTGACCAAATTTCCATTTTGAGACATGTACAGTAATGTGTAGAACATAGAAATCCACTTTTGATGCATTTGTGGACTACGAAAAAGCCTTTGATAGTGTGCACAGGCCAATTTTGTGGAGTCTTGCGTTATTATGGAATTCCTTTTAAATATGTGGATTTGATTAAGTCTGTTCATGAGCATAGCAAGTACAAAGTTAATGTTAGTGGAGTCTTATCAAACAAATTGCCAGTGAACAGCGGAGTACTCCAAGGGAATGTGTTATCACCTATGTTGTTTATCCTCCTCATGGATTTTGTAATGCATAGAGCAGTCGGAGATGGTGGAAAAGGATTGGACTAGATTAGTGATAGGAATTTAGTAGACCTAGAGTATGTTGATGATCCAGTCCTTGTTTGCAGAACACCACTGGATTTGCAATGCTTTTTTACCAGAATGCATGAAATATCACACGAGGTTGGGCTGAAGATAAATAGAAGAAAGACACATGATGAGAACGGAGTATGCAATGGAAGATGAAATATCATTGGAAGGAGAAAGGATTAATGAGGTAGAATCATTCAAGTATCTAGGAACTATGATCTCCAATACAGGGTCTTTAGAATTAGAGTTTAGTGAAAAACTGAATAAAGCAAATCAAACAATGCTAGGTTAAGAAAAATTTGGAAGTCAAATCGTTTGAAATTACATATAAAAATCTGACTATATATCAGTTTAGTGAGATCGGTGTTACTCTATGGATATGAGTCATGGTATGACAATGATTTTGTAGATTTGAGAACAAAGGCCTAAGAAGGATATTGGGAGTTGAATGGCAGGACAGGATTAGAAATGAAACTATAAGAGAGATTACTCGAGTACCAAATGTGGATGAGATCGTGATGAGGCGTAGATGGAGATGGTTTGGGCATGCTTTTCGCACCCCCAAGAGAGATTCGTTCACCAAACGTTCAGCTGGGCTCCACAAGGCACTAGAAGAGTTGGAAGACCCAAGCCTACATGAACGAGGACTATAAAGCGCGAATAGGAAATGATGAATGAAGAAGTATTGAAATAAAATAGGAAGAATGAGACGACTGGCGAAATCTAATCGAGGTCCATTGCGTCAATAGGCGTAGGAGGAGATAACGATAAACTAATGAATTTGACTTGTCATAAATTCAGAGGGGTTCATTGATTATATCTTTTTACTTTTCTTAAAATTTCCACTTTTGATTTAAATTAGTGGTTTTTATTATCTTGAATTATTTTGAATTTATTAATATTTAGTTATTAACGCGATAGAATGTAATGAATATTTCTCTCTCTCTCTCTCTCTCTCTCTCTCTCTCTCTCTCTCTCTCTCTCTCTCTCTCTCTCTCTCTCTCTACACCCCTTACCTCATTAAATCATTGTCAAACCTTGATGTACACAAAACGTAGGAGCTATTCTTTCATTTGCGGATCCTTTTAACCATTACGAAATTGATCTGCCCACTCACCGCCACAGCAGGTGCAGACCACCCGAGGTGAAACACATATGGAGAACATCACAAAGTTATTCCGTACCTTTATGACCATCATGGGCATAATGGCACTTTGCAATCTAAAGAACGGTGATGGTCAAAGGGCTTACATCAGTTATCTTGTTCTCTGTGCAGAGGGGGGGGGGGGGGGGGGGGTTGTGAAGCCTCCATCCTTTGGAGGTCGTCCCTTATTATTAAATGTTACAGCGTGCCAATTGTAAAGCATTTCATACAAACACACTTCCCCTTTTTGGTGGCCTATTGGAAACGTCCTGCTTGGCGATCACCACACTGGGGTTCGAGTCCCGCTCAAACTCTATAGTTTCTGCAACCTCATCATCCTTGTGAGCTAAGGATGGGGGTTTTAGGGGAGCCTATAGGTTTACCTGCTGAGTCATCAGCAGCCATTGCCTGACCCTCCCCGGTCCTAGGTTGGGTGGAGAGGGGGCATGGGCGCTGATAATATGTATATATGGTCAATCTCTAGGGAATTGTCCTACTTGCAGGGGCAATCCCACTGTCCCTTGCCTTTGCCATTCATTAGCGGGCTTTAAACCTTTAAACCGGGAGCAGAAACATTAGGGAGCCATTAGTTAGCTATAGAAACCACTGATCCTGTAAGCTGTTGTCTGTAGGTCTTAGTCAGCAGTAAATTATCATGATAGTAGAATGGCATTGTCCTGACCTTACTCGAGAGTTTAACCAATTAGAAGATTGATCTTATTGTGGTAGCCTATTGAAAACGTCTTTGCATGGCGATTTGCTGGCCTGGGGTTCAAGAACAGTTCAAGCTCAATAGTTATTTGCATAGTGTCTGCAACATCATGAGGATGGAGTTTGGGGAAGCCTATAGCCCCACCTGCTGAATTATCAGCAGTCATTACCTGGTCTCCCCTGCTCCTAGCTTGGGTGGAGAGGGGACTAGGTTGCTGATCTATGTATATAATAGGAGTGGTAGGAAAGTTATTTCGTAATAAGAACCATTTGGTCATTCATGATTTCCTCCGAGGGCCAGAAAAAATTACAAATAGTAATGAGCTAAACGAAAGGTACATCTCAATATTTCTAGGGATTGTTATTGTATGTGTCTCATACAATAAGCCCTGAATGCGTGAATATAGAATTACATTATTTTATCTTAAGAGTCTTAAATAATGTTGGATAAATAATAAATAAATACGAAAACAATGCTGCTTCATGATAATTTTCTTGTATTTTTCTATCACAGTTTTCTTCTGATTTGATGCCCTGATAATAATAACAAATGGAACTCACCTGATTAATGTGATGGCTGAAACTTCTTCCCTTTGGCGAGACGTGAGATGTTAGGTGGTAGCTATGATGTTGCAACTCCACTAGGATTTCCCAGATTGGTATCAGTGAGTGTTAAATACAAAGGATTCTTTGATAAGGCAAGCTTTGAAAAGAATTGCTCACAACAATAAGTAGTTCTAAATTTAGAGACATATTTCTACCTTTATATACCATCCATGGAAGTCTATAAGCGAAAGATTGTTGAAACTGGCTTTCAATTCATCATAACTTTACAGCTGAAGTAATTCGAGTTATAAGTCAGAAGGCAAATCTGCTGACTCCATGTTAAATGGTGTAATAAAGATGTTTAGCTCCTGTTGTATAGTTTTAACATCACTTAATATTTCACCAAAAGGCCTCAGTTAATTTTGCACATCCAACAGCATACTCGGATGTTGAGCAAGGACTTTCCGCTTGCAAGGTAGGAAAATGAACTTTGTTATTGTTAAAAGGTTACATTTTCTACAGTTTTAATTATATTTCAAATGATTTCACACTTGAAAGCAGTGCATTGAGAAACTGATCTGGGCCTTCCAGACTGATATTTAGTTCTGAGAGAAACTTGGTAATGTCACATGTAAATGCAATATCACACAGCTACTTATCACTGAGTTCCATAACAGGTCTTCCCTTTATCTCCATGAATAGCTTCCACGACTCAGCCAACGAACTTCACAATAATAGACAAGGTCACCATAGTCCCTCTCAAGGTCATTGAGTATTCCTTTAAACTGTCGGCTATGCAATCCTTTGCTTTTGCAAAAAATAATGGAAGGTAGTACTATTAACACAACCCTGTTAAGCTGCAGTGACCGTTCAAACAAACTTTGCTGATATATAATGCAGTATTATACAGTTAGATTACTAGGGTCAATATATACACGACCCGGTTAATTTTTGACAGACACAACTAAACTTTTCTTTGAGCCAACTATGCCTGGAGCTCTATCAGTAACTAGGCCCCAGAGCTTTACAAATGTTAACCCAAATCTGTTCACTGATGATATGAGTCTCTCAAACAAGCCGTCGGCAGTTGTAGCTCCATGCATAGGTTCCAAAGACAGCAACTTCTCTCTTGTCTCAAATTCAACAGTTACCCAAGAATGAAAATAGCCATTTGGGGAGTATTTGTTATATACGTTGTTTCATGACAAGCCAACGAGAAAAATAGGGATTCTCTTGCATAGTCTGTTAGTGTTCTTTAAATGTATTTAGACATGTCCCCAATCCTATCGGAAACAGTTCTGCGTGACAAACTAACACTGAAACAATTTAGCCTTTTGTAGCAGAAACAGCTTTGCAGCAAAAATCATACACTTCTTTACAAATTCTCCTTCTCTATAGGGTTTCAAATTCTTTGCATTTTGCACACTTACTACAAAACTAGTCCGAACAATTTTATCTTTGTCACAACGAGGTCTGGAGAAAGTAGGTTGTTGGGACACCAAACCTCTCCTAAGAGCATTTATTTCATCCATACGTAATTGCCCCTGTGATTCTTGTAATTTAGTATGCTTTGAATAATTTAGGGTCACTCCACATTGGCATTTTTTAATGCTGCCAATGCCTCTCCACTGACAAGACACACTGGTTTCCCCTGTGCCTCGATAAGAGAATAGTAATTTGTTCACTTGTCTTGAAATGTTTGACATTCGGCAACAATCCTCCCCTTTTTTACAGTTGGCATTTTCGAGATTTACATGCGCACATGATATTTGTCTGTATTTAACCGTTGTAGCTGCATATGAAATTAATAACCATATAAACTTAGAAAACTCTTGAATTTTAATTTCACAAGTTTAGTCTGGCTATGCCCTAGATGAACTAGCAGGATTTAGAAAAGGTATAAGTTGTATTGACCAACTGTTCATTTTAAGACATGTGGTACAGCAATTTGTAGAATATAGAAATCCAATTTTGATGGACTATGAAAATAACTTTGATAGAGTGCACCGGCCAATTTAGTGGAGTCCTGCGTTATTATAGGGTGCCTTTTGGATATGTAAATTAGATTAAGTCTGTTCATGAGCATAGAAAGTGCAAAGTTAATGTTAATGGAGTCCTTTCAAATAAATTTCCAGTGAACAGCGGAGTACCCCTTGGGAATTTATTGTCACCTACAGTATGTTGCTTATCCTCCCCATGGATTTTTTAATGCATAGAACAGTTGGGGATGGCGGAGATGGATTGGACTGGATTGGTAACAGGAAATTAGCTGACCTAGAGTATGCTGAGTTTGCTGAGAACGCTGTCCTTATTAGCAGAACACCAAAGGACTTGCAAAGCTTGCTTACCAGAATGCACGAAATATCACATGAGATTAGGCTCAAGATGAATAGAAGAAAGACAGAGATGATGAGAACGGAATATGCAATGGAAGATAAAATATCATTGGAAGGAAAAGAATTAATGAAGTAGAATCATTTGAATATTTATGTTTAATGAAAGATTGAAAAAAAAGCAAATCAGACAATGGCTAGGTTAAGTAAAATTTGTAAATCAAATCACCTGAAATTACAGTAAATGTAAATATCAGGCTACATATCAGTTTAGTGATATCGGTGTTACTGTATGGACATGAGTTGTGGTATGACAATGAAACAATATCCAACAGATTTTGTAGATTTGAGAACAAAACCCTCAGAAGGATATTGAGAGTTGAATGGCAGGACAGGATTAGAAATGAAACTATGAGAACTCGAGTGCCATATGTGGATGAGATCATGATGAGGGGTAAACGGAGATGGTGTGTGCATGCTCTTCTCACTCCCTAAGAGAGATTAGTTCAACAAACGTTTAACTGGGCTACACAAGGCACTAGAAGAGCTGACGACTATGAAACATGAAGTAGAAGATGACGAATGGAGAAGTATAGATTTAAAAGCTCAAGATAGAAACGACTGGTGAAATCTAACCGAGGTCCTTTGCGTCAATAGACGTATGAGGAGATGATGATGATTATGATGATGATACCCCAATAACTTGATGATATTATTCAGACTTTCTCTGAATTTTTCTAATCATTGGTAGTCTTACATATTGTCTCACGGTCCAGACCAAAGGGTTTACCTGTATATGGCTCAAGGGCTGGATGGAAAGGTCTTAGTTCCCGACCCCTGAATAAGATTAAATATGGTCATTCTAGAGGGTATTGTCACCTATAAATCTATGTTGTAGACTCGTGGCCCTTAACGTTGTTACTGTCAGGATGGAAAAAGATTGGTAAGGAATCTTTAATGGGATCCTTCTTTTTTCTTTTATCGTAGCATGAACCATAACCGTCCACTGGATTGTCCTGAACCATTGCACTTTACTTATTCAACTAATCATGTGGACGGGGAACAGCTCACACGGGAAAATGGGTTAGCAGATGATGTTGTTGATGCCATTCACATTCAAGGCCTTACTTTTGAAGAATTTGTTATATAAAATACTAAAACAGATTATACATTCTGGTTAAGATTATTGAATATTAACATTGGTGAATTGTGTAAATTCTGAATAAGAGACATTATGGCTGAGAAGAAGCCGCTAACCTCTTGCTAACGTAGATTATCTGCGTAGATAAAAGGATTTGAGAGTTAAAATTACGTTTATCTGCTGATACTTAAAATTTTCACTTCAAGAGACAATTGCTGATCTGATTTAGGTACTGAAAATCATTATTTTTATTAATAATACAGGTTGAACTTGAGGATTAATTCTAAATACTCATGGTTGCTTGTTTAAATGTCATGCGAAGTTTGATTTTTGAGTTTATCACTGGTATTGTTAATTGGGACGAAAATTACTCTTCTATTGTAGGCTTATGAAGCCAATTGAATTGTTCATGCCTTCATAATAGATCGTTAGTCTGCACTGCTGTTCCATAAGTTTACCTCTGTTAATGTGATTCTCATGAATATGAATTTCTTTGGGAATTTTATTTCCATGACTCTTGCGTGCCTAACTTGACCTAAATTTAGGTTCTTGTATTTCAATGTCTCTTTCTGTTGTAATGCGCAGAGCGAGTGTCTGACCTAAAGTCTAGACACTACGAGTAACTCTGTGAAATCTGCATTGGGTAAAAGGAACTATTTCATATCCGCAAGAGAATTAAATCTTATCGATGTAAGACATTGTTATTGTGAATCATAAGTATATTTTTCACTTTTATTGTCTTACTGTCAAGTTCATTGTACTAATGTGATTTAGTACAAATTTCCAGGAAGCACGTATTTGATTACATATCATTACATATAGTGTACAAAATGAAGTTGGAACTGATAGATAGGAAGGAAGATAAATTCAATAGAAGAGGTTATCTGTTTTTGTAAAAAAAAATTGGAACATCATAATTATGGATATATAATAAATTGAATAATTTCAATGCAGTTGCATTTTTTTATTCTGAATATTTCCTATTATTAGAGGAATTTTGTTGATCCTAATTAAGGTCCAAATGTAATAATTGTGTTTCGAGTGGAATTTATTGCTCAGGTGTTTTTGTCATACGTATGCCTTTATGTAAATTTACAATGACGATAAATAACGTCTTTATGTATAATGCTAATCCTGTTATGCTTATATATACTCGTATTTCAAATTATAACATGGTCGAATTTTCGTCAGCAAATGTTACGATATTGCTTTATTTACATAGATATATCTATTATTTTGTTCTGAACTCCAGTGTATGTTATACTCAGCCCATTTTCTCTTCTTACTCAATTAAATTAAGTATAGTTATATTCTTGTGAACATTTTATTTATTCCTTTGGGTTTTTTCATTAATTTGTAATTTGTGCAAATACACTTTCTATGTGTCTTAAGCCTAACATATATGAGTGATTTATAAAAGTGAAAGAATACTTACAATAAGTAATAAATACTGGTATTAAATTTGGCCCATTGTGTTTACTTAGAGATATTTTTATGAAACAAGTAACTTAGTTTCGGAATTATAAAATGAATAGATTATCTGATAAATAACTAACGCTCGATGCATAACAATTCAGTAAGAGAGAGAGAGAGAGAGAGAGAGAGAGAGAGAGAGAGAGAGAGAGAGAGAGAGAGAGAGAGAGAGAGAGAGAGAGAGAGAGAGATCGTAATTATTTTTCTTAGGCATCAAGACCTGATGGAGAGGCGTTGGAAGACATTTAAAGCTAACTCAAATTACCTATGGAAAAGCGAGTCTTTAATTCATATTTCAAAATAGCTTCTGGAAATCTAAAATCAATATTTAAGAAAATCCAAAAGCTATTTGAAAATCAGGTTTCATTTTTTTTCCTCGTTAGGTACTATTCTTCACTCATTTACCTCCTCGACTCAAGGGTTCAACTCCTCAGTAACTTGGAGCAGCATTCTTCTTGTACATAAATATCTACATTTGGTCACTTTACACACACACACACACACACACACACACACACACACACACACATATATATATATATATATATATATATATATATATATATATATATATATATATATAGTGAGATCGGTGTTACTGAATGGACATGGGTCGTTGTATAACAATGAATCAACATCCAACAGATTTTGTAGATTTGAGAACAAAGCTCTCAGAAGAATATTGGGAGTTTAATGACAGGAACGGATCACAAAGGAAACTGTAAGAGAGATTACTCGAGTGCCATATGTGGATGAGATCATGGTAAGGGGTAGATGGAGATGGTTTGGGCATGCTCTTCGCGCTCCCCAAACGAGATTAGTTCACCAAACTTTCAATTGAGCTCCGCAAGGCACTAGAAAAGTTGGAAGACACAGGCCTACATAGCTAAATAGGAGAATGTGAATGGGGAAGTATTGATTTAAAAGCCCAAGAGAGAAACGACTGGGGAAATCTAACCGAGCCCTTAGGGTTGATAGGCGTGAGAGGAGATTATATATATATATATATAATATATATATATATATATATATATATATATATATATATACATATACATATATATATATATACATATATATATATATATATATATATATATATATATATATATATATATATACTGTATATATATATATATATACTGTATATATATATATATATATATATATATATATATATATATATATATATATACAGTATATATATATATATATATATATATATATATATATATATATATATATATATATATATATACATGTGTGTGTGGGTGTTTGTGTGGAGTCACACACACACACACACACACACATATATATATATATATATATATATATATATATATATATATATATATATATATATATATATATTAATTGTTATATGTAGATTGCTGTAAATATCTAAGATAGATTTATGTACAAACTTATATTAGGAATTTTTTCTTGAAATGAAAAAAATAGGGCCCTGTGCAAAAACTGCGGGAAGCAACAATAAGTAACGCTCTTTTGAAAAGATTATAAAAAAAACTACTCTCAGTACATGCAATGCCTTTGGTCCGATTTAGTGACGAAATTAGTTTTAAATGGGTGTGAACAGGAACCAGGTGGTGCATCTGCTGCTTCCCAAACGAAGCATCAGTCGGCAAAAGAATTCTGAGTATTCCATTGGTGGAAACATCCAGCCAGTTACTATTAATCATGGCCAACTGCACATCCATCAACATTATGTCGGGACAAATCATTGATGTCGGAGAAGCAAGGCGCTGGTGGACACACTGCCTTGTGTGGTACGTGAGAAAAATGCAATTGATTTTACTTGTTGATCTCAAGAGTAAATGTCAGAGAAGCAGCCATGAACAGTTTTTACAAACGTCAATAAATAATATCAGATACTGATTTTGAAGCGCAATAATGGTTTGAGTTTACTATTAAAAGTATGTTCTCCCCACATCAAGCTATTTCCACTGACTTTATTTGTTTGCTAATGAAAGAAGACATTGATCGCTACAACATTCACATTTAAATGCCCGAATAACAGATGAACCCCACAGCGTTAACTACTCCATACAGGTCAACAACGTCAAGCGATTCATACATCCTGTTCATTCACTGTGCTATTCACTTTCATATTACTTTCATATTCTTTCTTCATTGATGGTAAAGACCTTTTTTTCCATTATTCCCTTATCGTTATCTATTATATCCCTTCTGAGACTTCCTATCATTCCTTCTTCTAGACCTAGAATGTTGTATCTCTTTTCATCAACCAATCACAACCCATTTTCTTCAGATGACTGAAGCCTACTGGTAACGTCCCTGCCTGGTGTTCGCCAAACTGGGGTTCGGGAGCCGCTTAAACACGATAGTTCCTTTAGTGGTTGTAACCTCACTATCCTTGTTAGATGAACAGGGGGGGGTGGGGGGCCCTTGGTTGGGGGAGCCTGGAAGTCTACATGCTGAGTCATCAGCATCCATAGCTTGGCCATTGCTGGTCTAATCTTGGGTGGAGAGGGAGCTATGGTGCTGATCATGAGTACAGTATAATTATACGGTCAGTCTCTAGGGCATTGTCCTGTTTGCTAGGGAAATGTCCCTGTCCCTTGCCTCTGCCCTTCATGAGCGGCCTTTAAACATTCAAAGCCTTTAAGATGCTCTGGTCCTTCGTTTTACGAATCCTGTATCTCCACAGAGGAGAGCTAACCCAATATCCCTTACATACATTCTGAGATGGGTAACAAACAGTCAATCTTTCCCTTTTCGAACACACCTTATTACCATTATGCTTAAATGAATCTGCGACTCACTTCTTTCATCATACCATTTTCAACACCTTTACTCTCAGATATTTATGAAAATATACTCTATCTACTCTTTTGTAATCCATTAAACATTTATTGCTCTATTTTACTGGTCAAATTCATTTACTCACAAAATTTCACTCGTGCTCATATTTATTCTTGTTTATTTATTGTATATAGATATACAGTATATATATATATATATATATATATATATATATATATATATATATATATATATATATATATATATACATATATATATATATATATATATATATATATTCATAGAAGCCATATATTATACTACTCCTAATATCTGGATTCTCTCTACCTCGGGATCAGAGACCCAAGAGGGGAATCAACTTAAAGATGATAGGTTCTGGTCGGCCGGGGAATCGAACCCAGACCCAAGAAAATGAGGTTCCATTGATTTAGCAAATAAGCCACAAAGAGAGATAAAAGTTGATGACAATTCTCTCATACTTACGCCTGTCGAATTCAGGTTTTTCTGTACTTGGAATTGAAATCAACCCATCTCCACCATTATAACTTGTTGTTAAGTTTGTACTTGGGTATGATTAATGATAATTTTGCACATTTAGACGTATTTTTCAGATTCATATAAGCCATATATTATACTCCTCCTAATATCTGGATTCTCTCTACCTTTTGGTCAGAGACCCAATGCGGAATTATCTTAAATGTAATGACAAGTTAGAAATTTTTGAAGTTCCATAGATTCCATTGTAAAGATTAGGAAGATCATTTTACAATCCAGCCATAGCTGGAATAAAACTTCTAGAACACTATGTGGTATTGAACCTTTTAATGGAAAAGGTAAGGCTGTTAGAATTAGGTGCACATCTAGTACTACGTACATGATGATACATACAGCCTGAGAAGATTTGAATACAAAGGATGGTCAGAATGATAAAAAAGTCTTATGCAACATGTATAAACCACTGATTGAACGTCGCTGCCAAAAATTAACATCCACATCAGAAATAAGGAATTTAATAAACAAAGTTTTAAGATGGAGTAATGAAAGAATTCAAACATTTCCGTAGGGTAGACTGATCACCGAAAATCTTAAAAACTTTCCAAACTTTCTATTTCTCTAGACAATTGAAGAAGATAGAGACCTAAAGTGATTTTTGAAAGAAATATATATATTTATCTTAAAATGACCAAAGTTCTTACATTGATACGACGCATGCGTAATTTTCTTTAATTGTGAACGGGAGTAGTCGGGCATCTAGGTGGGGAAAGGCGTCCGTGCACCTCCCAGGACAAAATGAAATATGGTTTTCTAGCTTCCCTTTGATATCCTGAATCACATTTCAGATATCTACAGGGACAAAATTTACGCTAAGTGGTAGATATTCAGCTTTATATCCAAGATTTTCACGATAGCTAAAAATTGGATTTTTTTTTTACTGATGGGGAAATGTGTGGAAAATATTTGAAGATTGCCTATCTTTTATGAGAATTTATACATCAAACCTAGTTAAAGCCTCATACAACAATTTTATTGGTCTAGTTCAATTTTGCATCGTCATAATTAGCAGACGGTTCCAATAATTTTAGATATGAGATGAATCATCTAATCATATAATTTTCCTTTTCCGGTTTATGCCGAAAGCTCTTTAAGAAGTGCTAAACTGGTTAAAAGAATTTAATATCCAAAAGTCGTGAAACGTGAAAAGAAACAAGCACAAGAATTTAAGCCCAGTAGCAATCAAATCTACACCTAACCACCAGAAATTGTATATCATTCATACTCCGAAAATAAAGCCTACACCATTTTACTGGCTTTTCGGATGTTAGTAATGCCAGTGAGAGGTTACCACAACTACATAAGGTTTGAGATAATCGTCTAGCAGAGTCTAGGGAGTTTGCTTCTAGAATGAGTGAAATACGTCAAGGAATTCCGAGTCAAGTTCAGGAAAAATTAGAATACCACCGTAGATGTTACCAGCGATTTACAATGAATTTTCATTGCTTACAGTCATTCTTACCCTCGACCAGTCATGATATATCTATTGGAAAAAGCAAAATTCAAAGGGAAAAAAAGTTGCTAAATATTTTTTTTCCTTAAGTGCATTTTCTGCAACAAGTCGGCTGAAATATTCATTATAAAGGCTGGCATTTCTACTAAGAAGGGCACAGCAAGATAGCTGGAAGCGGATTCAACAGATAGTAAAAGAAAATAAACACAAGAAGCTTTTCTGTTGTATAAGAAGTTATGACAAGTTTACATGTGAAGCTAAGTATCATCCTAAGTGCAGAAAGAAATATACATCTGATCTAAACTACTGGGGAAGTAGCAATGTTAAAACCAGTGTAAAACAATCAAATTTAGAGACTTCACAAAAATAGAACTTAGTACAACATTAAAGTACATCCAGAATAATATTGTGATGGGGGTTAAAGTAGTTCCATTGTCTTCACTTTGTCTGCTATATATTTCTAAGCTAGACGAGATTCCATATGCAACTCAAAATTACCGTTCTGAAAAACTGAAGCGTAACTTTAAATAAATTCATCCTGCGTTTGGAACACAACTGGCTTCAGTTTTTCAGCAATGCAACCTGGATTTTCAGGGAAATTACTTATGTAAAACGAATTAACAATGGGTAAGAATCTAACCTACACGTTTGCAACTTAACATAGAAGTAGGAAGACAACTCATCCATTCTAATTAGTAAATAATTCGACTCTATTTCTCTATCAAAATCCATAGGTATATTGTAGTATCATATAAACCTCATATTTAGAAATGAATCAAATTCACAGTAGAACTAGTTCGATATTAAAAAAGCTTTCGTGTTTACCATTTGATTGTTTCAAATTCGCGTATGTTCTCATTCATGTATATATATATATATATATATATATATATATATATATATATATATATATATATATATATACATATATATGTATAATTATACAGTATATACAGTATATATATATTTATACTATATATATATATATATATATATATATATTTATATATACATATATATCTATATATACATATATATATATATATATATATATATATATGTACATGTGTGTGGTGTGTTTATATATATTGTATATATAAGTATGTATATATATATATATATATATATATATATATATATATATATATATATATATATATACTGTATATATATATATATATATATATATATGTGTGTGTGTGTGTGTATGTATATTTATACATACCTATGTGTATACAAATATATATACGTATATATGTATATATTTCAAAATGTATATATATATATATGTATATATATATATATATATATATATATATATATATATATATATATATATATATACTGTATCTATACCAAGTTTCTTTCACAGCACTTGCAGTTTTGTGGTCTGGCACAAACTACCGTGTAACATTTTGTTGCTGGTGTGTCGGAAATTCTTTTGGGAATAAATTTGTCTTTATAGTGATAATGAAGCTTGTGTGTAGAATTAAGGGCCATACTTAGTCTTGGAGAAAAGTGGGATCATTTATTTCGCTCTTAATGGGTTTGATCATTGGTATGACCCGACCTGGTGCACTAAACTTGTAATTTGTGATAGCCATTACTGCCTGCTGTTTCTCACATAAAGATGTACATTGCTGCTGAGAATGTTTTCATGAGATCAGATCATATCAATTGCGTATTTCTGAAAGAGCTTTCTTCATTATAGATGTGCATTTTTATAATTAAATATATACATACCGAACATGCATAAATATAACACACATATATGAATATATGAATTTATAGGTCTATAAATATACATACACGCAGACATACATGTATATATATGTATATATATTTATTTATTTATACGTAAGTGTATACATATATATATATATATATATATATATATATATGTATATATATATACATATAGATATATATATGTATATATGTATCTATATATATATGTATATATATACATATATATATGTATATGTATATGTACATGCATATATATACATATATATATATATATATATATATATATATATATATATATATATATATATATATATATATATATATATATATATATATATATATATATATGAATGACTGTGCATGCAAGAAGAGAAAGTCTGAAGCACGTATATTCAATCACAATCTGTAGAGGATCATTCATAACTCTTATTTGTTGTCTCTGCATTTTCATTGAACATTATCTTAATTTTACTCATCAATTTTCAGTTCTAGATTTTTGTTTTCTCTATCATATTTTGAAATCCGTCCCATGATTCATTAAATATAGCTATGTCATCTGAAAATCTTAAGCAGTTAAGGTATTCATCATTATTAATAATTACTACATTTTTCCAGTCTAAAGTTTTATAACTTCTAGGCATACTGTAAATAACCCCTTTCTCAATAAGATTTTTCTCACGATCTTTGTGTAGTTTTGGGAATACTTTACTCCTTCTGTAGTTATCTTTAAATGTTCTAACATAGGATTTGTCTATTCCTTGTCTTTGAAATGTTTTGTCTTACTTTGTTGATTTTTCCTTTACCTGGATATGGTCAGTTCTTGAATACCCACTTCTTTATAAGCCTGCCTGCTCTCTTGATTGTTTAAAGTTTAGTCGTCTTCCTATTCGGGTTAATATGATCTTTTAAATATTTTATATATGGCTGAAAATGAACTTATTGGGCGGTAATTTTACGTCTTTTATGCCTCCCTTTTTGTGAATTAGTATTATAATAAAGTTTTTAACTTTAGGTATATGGCATTCTTGCAGACACTTTGTGTAAAGTTCAACACATTTTACTATGAAATCTTCTGTATCTAATATTAAATCAATTGTTAGGCTATCTTCTCCGGCTGCTTTGACTCTTCGTCTTTCAATGCTATCTCTACTTCTTCTACTGTTACTTTTGTTACCGGCTCAGGTGTTTTATCATTTATATTGGCTAAGCTATTTCTTATGTCACTGCTGTATAGTATTTTATAGAAATTCCCTTCATATTTTATCACTCCATCTCTTTTGTTGATAATATTTCTATTTTAAATTTTTTTGAGGCAAATATCTGTTGGCACCATGTTCCGAGTCTTCTTTGATGTTTTTTCCTTTCTTTAGCGTTTCCTCATATTGCGGTTATGAATGTGTTAGGCTTCTAGTATGTTAATCGTTTTGGATAATTCTGCTAGTTCTATTTCATATCTCTTGGATTTCACCCTCATTTCCAATCTTTTCTTTATTAGATTTTTGGCCTTTTCCAATAGTTTTCCTTGATCTTGTTCAGGAACTCTTCCATCTATATCTTGTCCAGATTTCAACTTTTTTTCTCTTAAATTACTTTTCATTTCTACTGTACTTTCTCCCATTTCATCATGTAGCTGGGGGTACCTATGAGAAAATTCATCAGATTTATATCATATTGAAAAAGTATTCATTTTCTCTCTTGAAATTAGTTTTTCTTTTTCTTTCCTTAGATCTAGACAAATTTTGCATCGCACTATTCTATGGTCAGTTAAACTTAACTTTAA
>NC_090746.1:82012103-82019603 GCF_036898095.1 Palaemon carinicauda
ATTAAAGAAATGAGAGAAATTCAAGAAAAGGGATTAAAGAAATGAGAGAAATTCAAGAATATGGATTAAAGAAATGAGAGAAATTCAAGAAAAGGGATTAAAGAAATGAGAGAAATTCAAGAAAATATATTAAAGAAATGAGAGAAATTCAAGAAAATATAAAATGAGAGAAAATTCTAAATGAATCTACAAAGAGGGAATCCCAGAAAACAGAGAGAGAGAGAGAGAGAGAGAGAGAGAGAGAGAGAGAGAGAGAGAGAGAGAGAGAGAGAGAGAGAGAGAGAGAGAGAGAGAGTATTCCCGTAAAGAGAAATGGTGAGGATATTAAAAATAGAGAGTGATTTCCAGAAAACAGGAAGAGAGAGAAGAATAGCACCAAAAAAAAAAAAAAAAATTGAGAGTTAATCTCAGAAAACAGGATCGGAGAAGGTTCCCGGAAACATTAAACTGAGAAACAATAAAAGAAAAACAAGAGGGAATTAAAGAAAACACGAACTAAGAGAAGATTCCCGTGAAGAATAAACTAGGAGAGATTTCAAGGTTTCAATTCCACTCATGTATGGTAGAGGCAAGGAAGAGTGGCGATGCCCTAGGAGGTCAATGCTCTGGATACTGACCAGATATACAATGATCAGCGCTCAAGCCTCCTCTCCACCCAACCCAGGACCAGGGAAGGACAGGCAATGACTGCTGGTGAGGTTCCAAATACTATCGGGCTTGAGCGGGTCTCGAACCCCAATTCAGCAGATTGCCAGGTAGAAATGTTTCCAATAGACTAAAAAACCATTAACGGAATTGGATTCTAGAAAAAAGAAAGAAATGCTAGGGGTATCCAAAAGACAGAAACACTGAGATAGTTCTAGATAACTTAAAACAAAAGGATATTTCCGGAAACAAACTGAGAGGGAAATTCAGTACACAGAAACTCAGAGAGGGTTTTAGAAAACGAGAACTGGGAGATTTCAGGAAAACTTAACCTAAAAGAAGTCTTAAAAACATACAGAGAAGACTCCAGAAAACAGAAGCAGAGAGAGAGGGAGGTTCTCAGATAGAGCATTTTCAAGACAGCAGAAATAGAGAGGATTTCTGAATATATTAAAAGAGAGAGGATTAACAGATAACAATCCTTATTGCTTGTTCCCTCCTAACCTTGTCTTGAGATGATAATCCTTATTGCTTGTTCCCTCGTAACCTTGGTGTCTCTGAGACTTGAGCTTTGGTATTGCTCCCGTGTATGTTTTAATTAATAAAGTTCCTGTGTGAAGAACTGACGTCTCTCTCTACCCCATGGATATTATAAGGATTCCAGAAAAAAAGAGATAGAGAATCTTTAGAGAACAGTAACTGAGAAAATTCCAGAAAACGGAAACTGAAAGAAGATTCCATAAAAGAGAAGGGGGGGGGGCGTCCAGGAAAGATAAACAAAGAGAGGATTCCTGAGAGCATAGCTAGAGGTGATTGAAAATAAAAGATGAATTAGGATCTTGAAAACAGAAACGGAAATAAGATTCCATAAAAGGGAAACAGAGAGAGAGAATTCCAGTGAAATGAAACCAAAAGTATTCTAAAATAGAAAATGAGAGAAGATTGAAGAAAGTGAACTGAAAATGGGTCCGCAAAACTGAAACTAGAAGAGGATTCCTTAAGACAGAAATAGAGAGATGATTCCAGGAAATAGTAAGAGAACCATGTCTCCAAAATCTAGCGACAGAAAGGCCTCCAGAGAACAGAAACAGAAGATGATTCTAGAGAATTAGAACAAAGAGAAGATTTAAGAAAGTAGAAAAAGACACGACTTTATAGAACAGAAACTGAGTCTTCTATAAAAAACAGAAACCGATCAATAATATCAGAAAATAGAAACACAAAGAGGATTCCAGAGAGCTAAAACAAAGAAAGGATTTCAACGAACTGATACTAAGAGGGGATTACAGAATCCTTTTCTTAGCGTTCTCAAAATAGAAAAAAAAAAAAACTAAGTGGATTCAAGAAAACGGAATTTATGGGATCCTGAAAAAAACATAGGTTTCCAAAAAATATAATGAGAGGAGGTCTAAAAACCGAAATTGACAAGGGATTCCATAAAACAGGATCAATGAGTGAATTCCCGAACACAGAAATTGACATGGAATCACAGAAAAGAAGAACCGAAAGAAGATTTAAAAAACAGGATCTGAGTGCAATTCAGAAAGCCGAAAGTGAGAGAATAATATAAAATTGAAGCTGAGAAAGGATTCTTGCGAACAAAAATGAAATGACTCCAGAAAAAAAAATATACGAAAAGAGAATTTAAAAACAGAAATGAAAAGAGGATTCCAGAAAAGGAGTTATGAGAAATGCTTCTAGGAAATATAAACACAGGATTCCATAAAAAGGAAATGCAGAGGAATCCAGAAAACTAAAACTAAGAGAGGATTAAAAAGATAAAACCTAAGAGAAAATCTCACATTATAATGACTAAGAACTTCTAGAATACCAAAAACCGAACAGGGATTCCAGAATAGAGAAAAAAAATCCAGAAAACAGATACTAAGAGAAACGAGGAAATGAAGACGGAAAGTAAGATTTCAGAAAATAGTGCCTGAGAAATTTCTAGATAATGGAGATGGAGAGGAATCAAGAATCCAGAAGTAGGGAAGAAGATTCCATAAAACTGAAACTAAGAGAGGATGGTAATAAACAGAAACTAGGAAGGGACTCCAGAAAAAAAATATTGTGAGAGGCTTCAAGAAAACAAAGTGAGAGCTTCATAGAAACACCCTAAAAAAAAAAAACTAAGAAAATTCTAGGAAACGAACTGAGAGGATTCTAGGAGCTTTTAAAGTGAGAGTGGATTCTTTATAGCAGAAACAGAGATGATTCTGGATAACTGAGATATAGATAAGTTTGAAGAGAACAGAGAGAGAGAGAGAGAGAGAGAGAGAGAGAGAGAGAGAGAGAGAGAGAGAGAGAGAGAGAGAGAGAGAGAGAGGACTCGCAACTGAAACGGAGATAGGATTCTAGAAAACAGAAACTGACGGAAGAATCCATTAAACAGAAATGATGAGAGGGAATCAGGACCGATAAATATAAAGAGGATTCAAGAGACAGATAAAGAAAAGCATAAAAAAGGAATGAAGACCTTGAGGATTCAAGGAAAAAGAATTGAGGGCGGATAAAAAAGAAGAGAATTCCAGAGATTCGAAGTTGTGAGAGGGTTCCACAAAACAGAAGCTGAGAATCGATTTTAGTACACAAAAATTAAAAAAAAGGATTCCTTAATACAGAAACGGAGAGATTTCAGAAAACTGAAGGTTTCCAGAAAGTATGGGTAGAAATATCCGAAAAAATGGTAAGATTTCAGAAAGGAGAGATAGAGTGGAATTTCAATAACATAAACTGAGCGGGATTTCCAAAAAAATGGAAACTTAAAAAGTTTTATTTATTTATTTTTTTTTTTTAGAAAACAGAAACAAAGACTGGTTTTCCAAAAATTAAACTGAAATGGTTTCAAGAAAACAGAATATTAGAAGGCACTGCAGAAAGCAGAGATAGAAAAGATTCAAGTATTCCCAAAAACAGAAACTAGAATTGGATTTTAGAAAAGATAAACAGAAAGGATTTCAGAAAGCATAGATAGTACAATTTCTAGAAAAGAGAAACTGAGAAAGGATCCCAGAAAACAGAAACGGAGAGGGGATTCCAAACTTACTGACAGGAGGAAAGGTCCATTTACCGATACCAGAGCATCACCCAACTTTTCCACTGCCATGGAACCTCAGTAGCTTCTTTTAATTTATACTAGTCTCCCACGGTGCTCTTCAGTTGCCTCTTCACTTGTTTTACTTATGCAAATTAAACCCTAATTATATTATTTTGATCTTGGATTATCTTATGAACACATCGTAAAATGATTTGATAAATACAAATGCTATTCTTGTATATGTCATCTAATTCAACAGAATGGGAAGAAAATTACATAATTTATGGTTTAAACAATTTCGACTTGCCAGGAAATGGACTCGGCGTTCCCATTGCATACCTTATTTTTCAAGTTACCTTTCATGTATTTTTTTCAATGATTTTTTTTATCTGTACTAAACTTTTCCATTTTAGAGCTTAAATTTTGATCCCATTTTTTATGGTATAATCCATATTTGTCATCTACAAATAGTAACGCTTCAAGTTCATGCCAATGGATCTATGTTTAAGAACATTATTATTATTATTATTATTATTATTATTATTATTATTATTATTATTATTATTATTATTATTATTATTATTAAATCTCATAACTGACTTCAGCTGTGTCTAGAAAGAGAATTCTTACTCTAACAGTCATAACATGCATTAGAATAAAAAACGCATTTAAGAGAACGTTTTGGAGTCTGCAGGTGTCTTTAGGAGGAAAAAGATGTCCCCCTGTATTCAGGATTTCGGAAGTGTAGGTGACACGAGAAAACGTTTTTCCTTCATTTTAAGAAAGCAGGTGAACATATCTCCCATAATTAGAAGCGCAGATTGCATTCCATTTCGGGCTTGTCTCTTCTCATTACTGAGCGTTCAGGGTGATGATTACGTTCGACCTTCAACCGCGGGGAAAGATTGGGCATCTCGACGAAGCTAATTAGAAAAACGACGATGATTATGGGCTACTTTGAAGGCAAGGATTGCGGTGAGTAGGAGAACCATTATCTGTGCCAAGCGGCGGAGAAAATTAGTTTTACAGAGCCTGGTTTAATTATCGCCCTCCATGATGATGGCGCCCCCCAATCCTTATCACTTCTCGGAAACCGTATTAGGTCGATTCGAGCGTTGTTCATTAGATAATGCTATTGCTGATTGAGCTTCTTCGCCGTCGATAATGCTTTCCAAACATAAAGAAACGGGAGAGAATGTCGATGAGGGTAATATAGAAAAGGAGGAATTTACGTTCTCAGACTTCGTAAAAATGAATGGTGTGATTGTGAATGAGGAGTCTTTGGGTATATGGTCTCTTGTTGATGGGGAATAGAATGCTATTAGAGTGTCTTTTCGTTGAAACAAGTATTTGAGGCATGTATGTATCGCTATTTAATCGAGTCAATAGAATTTCAGAATAATCGTCAATTTTTATAAAATACTATCTTAACGAAGCTAGATTCATTACCATTTTCTTAGTTGCTACGTAATGATCTCATTGCAACTTAATGAAGATTATTTATAGGTAACAAGAAAGAATTTTTTGTATATTACTACTTAGAAAAGGACCATTATCCTTATATGAAACATATCTATATATAAATGCTAGAAAGACTTTCAACTGTAATGCCATTTTCACGAGACTAGAAAATATTTGTGTAGAAAGGGAAACCCAGAATTTAAGAATAAAGAAAATACAATCGATAATAAGGCAACGCTCATTGATGTATACATCTCTCTCTCTGTCTCTCTGTCTCTCTGTCTCTCTCTCTCTATCTCTCTCTCTCTCTCTCTCTCTCTGTCTCTGTCTGTCTGTCTGTCTGTCTCTCTCTCTCTCTCTCTCTGTCTCTGTCTGTCTGTCTGTCTGTCTCTCTCTCTCTCTCTCTCTCTCTCTCTCTCTCTCTCTCTCTCTCTCTTTATATATATATATATATATATATATATATATATATATATATATATATATATATATATATATATATGTCCATATATACAGTATATACATATATATATATGTATATATATATACATACATACATACATATAAATATTCATACATACACAAACATATACTGTATATATATGTATGTATATATATATATATATATATATATATATATATATATATATATATATATATATATATACATATATACTGTATATAGTGAGGATACCTTAATGAGTAGAAAAGGTTTGCTCATACCCATAATTAGCAGATTAACAAAGCCATACTAGTCAAGGCACCCATATTAGGTTAGTTTGCTCTGATCGATCGGACCTCTATCTCCCACCATCACCAATCTACAGGGCCAACGTGGTGATGAAAACTGGCCAAAACCCAGACATGAATAAACCAACCTGATCTCTGGCCCCAGTCTCCAGCGGCAGTGGAGCAACTGTCCAAGGTAGAGGGCAATTACATCTCATTGTAAGTGGTGCTAAAAATCTCTGTACTAGAACAGGGTACCTTTGGAAACTGAACCCTTCATCACATGACGTCAGGATCCTGTCTAGGGAAGATGTTGCTGTGTTACTAGAGGGAGTTGAAATAGATAAATTTGGCCATGTATTTTGCTTCAGAGGATATGAGAGGAACAAGGAAATTGAAGTGGTTTCCTTATTAATAAAAATCTTGTAAGCAACATAAGATTATTTTTGTAGTACTACTGATTGCGGGAGTACCATACTTAATAAGAAGTACAACTAAAGACTATTAAAATGTAAACACCAACAATATCCCATGCAGAGGAAGACGTAGAAACCTTTGATGAAGATCTGGAGAAACGTACGACTCAATTTACATTTGGTTTTTGTGATTTCAATGCTAAAGTATGTAAAATACGAGTGGAGAAACAGCATTGGCTAAGTTTGGGGTAGGTACTGTACAAGGAATGACAGAGGATATATGCTTATAAATTTTGCTGGAAGAAACAATCCTAAGATTATGAACTTTTTTTCTTTTCTTTTTTATAAAAAGGAACATATAAAAATTGACACGGAGAAGCCCAAATGGAGAAATTGAAAATGAAATAGATTTTATTCTCAGTGAAGAAGTTAGTTTACATAGAGATGTAACGATGTTAAACAAGTTGAAGAAAAGTGATCATAGAATGGAGAATTAGAAAGGGAGACTCCATCTCTCCTAAATTACCACAGCATGCTTAGAATAAGTTTTTAAAAATTTATTAGGGGAGAATGTAAGAATTAATGTTAATTTGGAATGCCTCAACAACTTAGAATTTGCAGATGATATAGTTGTGCTTAATGAGTCACAGGAGGAATGCCAAAAGATGATAGAAAATTTGAATAGAGAATACAGAGGTATAGAGCTGAAAAGGAATATGATTAAAACTAAGATAATGCTCAATGAAAATGCAGAGTTAAAAAGAGTTATGGACGAACCTCTAGGTATTGTTAATGAATATACAGTACATACTTAGGACAGACAGTAGGCGTTTCCCAGTACATGAGATCGAAATTAAAAGAAGGATAAGCATGAAATGGAGAGCTTTTGGTAAACAAAATGAGATTATGAAAATTAAAATGCCACTTTCTCAAAAGAGAAAAGTATTTAATTGGATGATCTTACCAGTAATAACTTATGCATTGGAAACTTGGAGCTTTACTAAAGCCTTAGAACATAAGTTAGCTACAACTCAAAGAACTAAGGAAAGAATAATAATAGGAATTTTACTAAGACACAAACAAAGAGCAGCATGGATACGAAAGCAAACTAGAGTATATTCTAGCAACATGTAATACAAAGAAATGGACATCGGCAGGACATATAATGAGAATGAAAGATAATAGATGGACATGAAGAATAACAGAATGGGT
>NC_090746.1:82024603-82032103 GCF_036898095.1 Palaemon carinicauda
ATCTAATTAGGCAGGTTATTTTGAGCTATTTTTAAACCAAAATGACGTCAGAAAGGTTTCAGAATGCAAGGATTAAAGAGTTCTACACATTGTTTCTTTTCGTGGCCAATAGATGGCCTTAGCAGGAGAGTACCAAATAGCTAATTACCCCCCTCATCATAATTTTCATTACTTCATTTCTGTTGTTATTTGAATGCAAAATGGATATACAACAGACACATGCGAACTGGATGTTCCTTGTTGTTTGGCCACAACTCAATTCTTAGGAAATTACAAATTTCACAATAAATATCACAGACATATTTCGTCAGCAAACAATCGTTAGTTCAATTATATTTGGGGGTTAGGGGGGAGGGCTGACAGATATGCCACATGTACTGAAATCAGTGATTCAATCAAGTAATTACACAGTTATTTGATCTAATTTTCAATTACCTTTCTATGAAACCAAAATATAATTGATATGTTTCATGGTATGAGATGTATTGTTAGTAAAAGCTTCGTAGAATAACGTTGTTAATATTCCGAAAGGCATAATAACGCAGACTCCCCCCTTACATCGCAACGAGTTTTACTTTACTGCCAATAGATGGCATCGGGGGCACCTTGTCCCAACTAAATATAGTCGGTAATTTGAGGACCACGTGTGTCAAAAAAATTGTGCTAGGAAGGTAGAGGCTAGAGAATTGGTAGTTGGTAAATTGTCCAACGATCGTTTCCTTATTAGGAATGGATATTTTTACCAGATAATGGTGTGAATTTTTCATATGCTATCAGAAGCAACATGAGTTTACTTATGAAAGTGTTTAGAAGTTCCTGTCTTCATCAGAACACATGGATAGTAGGTCATATCCCCGCACAAGTGACCGAGGTAACAATCATCAGCATAGTTAAGGTTGGTGGGACGAGTTTGGGACAGCGCTGCCAAATGGAATTTCCTTGAATGGAGAATATCATTTTTCACTACAGATTCAAATCATTTAAGGAGTAATAGTTATATGTCAAAAGGTGTATGACTAGAGTGTAATTTCCTGTTCTTAAAATCAGCGTAATCAACATAGAGAAACCGAATAAAGGAAAAGAAAATAGTCACATTTCCGTGTCTTCGCCAACGCCTTTCTGTGTTACGTCATCCACCTGCGAATTTGTTTGTTAGTAAGGGCGTTTCAGTGTGTAAATCAGTTATAAAATAAACCTTATCATCATTTCCTTGGTAAATATATGCAGTGCAGATTCCGTGGTTCAATATAGGTTAAAAGAATTCATTAAGTGTATCTATCTATCTATCTATCTATCTTTATATATATATATATATATATATATATATGTATATATAAAAAAATGATAATAATAATAATAATAATAATAATAATAATGATTATAATAATAATAACAATAATAATCAATTTTTCCCTTACCAGTAACGACCACGGTATGATAGGCCAATAATGAATATGAAAAAATCTGATTTTGAGAGAGAGAGAGAGAGAGAGAGAGAGAGAGAGAGAGAGAGAGAGAGAGAGATAGAGAGAGAGAGCACATCTAAACCAAGGATGCTGATCTCTGCAAATGAATCTGAAGAGACAAGAGTATACTTATAACAAGAAGAGCCAATGTTCATTCGCATAGGTGATGTATGGATGTTGCATTTCTATTAGTACGAATATTGATCGTGATGTTTTTAAAGAATTTGGTGCTGGGTATAGAGTAGATGTTCATAGTTTGGAGATTCGGAAATGTAAGCATCCATGATTATTATGTAACTGGGATTAAAGAGAATATATATATAGAGTTTCGCTCTATGCAAAGTTTGTTTCAAAGGAAGGGTTTCTTATGTGACAATATCAAAGTCAGTTTGAATCATTGCCAATAAATCACAAGAAAGGTTTCTCTTTTTTTTTGTAAATTTTTTATTCAACGGAAAGGCTAAAACAAATGATAGGTTGTTGGATGTCGAGAAAGGGTAATCGAGATAATTTTTTCAAAGTATTTAGAGGTTTTGAACAAAGATGATATGATGCATGCAACGTTTATAATTGGGATGATGTTATTTTGATAAATGCAATTATTGTTTCTAGAAATTGAAGATAAAAACACTTCGGATGATGAACAAAACTCCAGCTACGTTTCAACTAAGATAAACATTGCAAATACACTGGACATTGTTTACTGATTGACAGAAAATATTTCTGGATAATTGAAAATAGAAAAATGAATGTTAGAAAAAGAATATATCTTGTGAATGAGCATGTTTTGAAGCGAAACAAATACATCTTTCTGAGTTATGCAGGCATATATTTATTGTTCTATCTAAAAATTTTATTCCGAAACGAAAAAATATAAAACTTTGTTACTATAAATCTCTCACGAGTTTAACGATGAATGATGTATGATGGTTATTTTTACTAATCTAACCTAAATTCTATCGATTAGTTGTTAAATTACTTGTCACTAAACACATCATCATCATCTCCCCCTACGCCATTTGACGCAAAGCGCCTCGGTTAGATTTCGCCAGTCGTCTTTATCTTGAGCTTTTAATTCAATACTTCTCCATTCATCATCTCTTACTTTGCGCTTCATAGTCCTCAGCCATGTAGGACTAGGTCTTCCAACTCTTCTAGCGCCTTGTAGAGCCTAGCTTAACGTTTGGTGAACTAATATCTCTTTGGGGGAGTGTCAAGACCATGCCCAAGCTATCTCCCTCTACCTCTCATAAGGATCTCATCCACATATGACACTTGAGTAATCTCTCTTATAGTTTCATTTCACTAAATACAGGTGGAAGTAAACCGAGTTTTACTAAATGGTTGTAATAAAGTTTGAGATAATACACTCTATCGATTTAGAAAAAAAAAATATATGAAATGTTAATTCAACACCCGCTGCTTGTCTAAAAAGAATGGATGTTTTCTTATGGCTACAGCATGAGACAGCTATTTCAATTTTATAAAAAGTTAGAAAGATATACCAGTACAATTTTGACTCTCTCTCTCTCTCTCTCTCTCTCTCTCTCTCTCTCTCTCTCTCTCTGTATATATATATATATATATATATATATATATATATATATATATACACACTATATATATATATATATATATATATATATATAGTGTGTATATATATATATATATATATATATATATATATATATATATATATATATATATATATATATATATATATATATATATATATATATATATATATATATGTAAAAATTAAGGAACTGCTCTGACCAACTATTGCATATTAAAAAACGAATGATTTGTTTCCCAATCCCAGCCATTATAATGCATAGTAAAAAGGTTAATACGCCTAATTTAAGAAATCTGCAGTAATGACTCATCACTTTTAACGTTCCTCATGCTGTAATTATTATCATTAGTAGTTGCTCCTGGGCAATGAAGGAAGTCCAGTTTGAGATAAACACATTTTTAATTATCATCTCAACTTTATGATGATACCAACGATACCCTATGCTTTATGTTATGGAGTTTCAATAGGAAACATTCATGTACACTAAAACAATGTTTATTTATATTATAGATTATAGTTATCATGACTATTGTTATTATAGTATAAAACCGATTATTTCTATTCCCGATTAACGGTGAATTTATGAATAATTTCATCATTCAAGTAGGACCTAAAAATGGATAAAGAAAAATTTCTGGATGCACTAATATCAGTTCTATGTGCTTTAAGTTTTGTGAATATTATTGATTTTTTTTTAGTACAATGCTATTTTAAATTATTTTTACTCTTCTCTAATTTTGAGTACCAAGATAACTTATGTTGAATGATCCGTTTCCTGGATCTCGGTGAATGCATAATAAACCAGATTGTTATCATTATTACTTTATTGTCGATGTTTTGTTTTCATGGTGATAGTAATGATAATGGCAATGATAGCTATCATCATCATCATTATTATTATTATTATTATTATTATTATTATTATTATTATTATTATTGAATTCAATAATTTTTGCAGTACTTAATTTCCAACTTATAGTTGTATTAAAAAATTAGTATTAAAAACGATGTTTAGTTCAAATTTCAAATTTGAAAACACGAAACCTAAGTGTGGCCTAAACCTCCACGAAGCGGTAGGGTGTTGACAAGATAGAATCGTTTATAACTTCCTCACCTCTCAAATTTTGACGGCATCCTCTATCGATTTCGCATTGAGAAGACATCTCAAGCGCTGCGAAGGAGCGAAATGAAGCGTAGAGCGGCGGTGTAAACGTTTAATGCCGATGTAAACGAGTCCCCAGGTTCTATAAGCGGCGAGGGAATTGGCCTGAACGCGTATTGCGTCTCGGATACTGTACATAAAACAAGGGGGCGCAGCTGGAGGTTATCGGGACGTCTTGTTCCCAAGGGAAGTTGATTGCCTTGCAAGGGCCTTATCACGGTACTTCTGCCTCAACTTAATGGCCTCTTAGTGCCGCAAATTCTCTTGAAGTTGACAGTCGTGATGCGAGATATATCTTGCGGCAAGCAGTTACTCAAAGAGTTTTCCGAGATTTTATAAGGTTGATGGGGGAGTTGTGGGCAAAATTTTGGTTATGGTCTGTAATCTTGGAAGGGAAAGTAACTCTTTGTTGCATGCTACTAGAACAAGGAAAGAATGCTTAACTTAATTATCTTTTATCTGTTTAGCTTTCAGTCCAGAGAAATTTTATTTTCATATTTTTTATGTATAGTCGGGAAATTTTAGGAAAATGGACCTAAGAAATTATTAGACATTTCATATTTAACAATATTGAAGAATTACCCGTACTTTTGGAAATACGAAGTCCCCTTCAATCTTGGAAAATGGTGGGCAATTTGAATATGATCAAAATTGCCATCTAAACTATTAAAAGTAACGAATGCAAAATTCAAGCCGATACCTTATTGAAAATTTAATATTTTTGGCTGATTTTTTTTTTTTTTCATTTGGTCAGACAAAAACTTACCAAAATAAATAATTATCCATTTTAAGAAAATAGAATTTAAAACAATATTGATAGTTAGAATATTGAATATCTTATCATAAAGGCAAAGTCTCATTAGTAATGTACTTGTTGCTTTTAAATTTTTTGGAATATTGGTAATCCTAAATTTCTGATCTAAGACTTCTGTGGAAGTATTTCTACAGAGAAGTTTCATCAAGTATTTGATTGGCACTATCTGCAAAAGTTACACAAAATCTAAAGTTGCATTACCTTTTAACTCGTTGATAAGTTGCGGCTTTTCAGACTTCCCAGGAGAGAGAGAGAGAGAGAGAGAGAGAGAGAGAGAGAGAGAGAGAGAGAGAGAGAGAGAGAGAGAGAGAGAGAGATATTAGAGTAGGTGAGAAAGATGATTAAGTATTCATTTAACAAACATTTAAACTATATGATATCGTGAATCATTACTTATCAACAGCTAGAAACAATTTATGTTTATATACAAATCTTGAAATGCCGTACTGTACAATAATTTAATTCAGTAATCATAATCCTCCAATAAGATTTCGACTGACTAATTCTCACAATTATTTCCTTGTTACTCTCTACACCGGTAATGAGATCCTAACAAATTGTTGACATTGGAATCTTATATTACATGTCAGATTGCATTTGCCTGATATTAAGTTCAGAAGTTTTAAGGGGCTGCTTCTTTGGTGATGGGAACAGTTCTTAAGGATTCCTTTCTTATGGACCAACCCCATCCTGTTGGATTCAGGCAGTTTCCCAGCTCTTCTTTGGTGGTAGTAGGTTGGCCAGGGCACCAGCCACCCATAGAGATACTACCGCTAGAGAGCTATGGGGTCTTTTGACTGGCCAGACGGTACCACATTGGCTCCTTCTCTCTGGTTACGGCTCATTTTCCCTTTGCCTACACAAATTCACACTGAATGGTCTGGCCAATTCTTTACATATTCTCCTCTGTCCTCATACACCTGACAACACAGATTCCCAAACAATTCTTCTTCACCCAAGGGGTTACTGCACTAATTGTTCAGTGGCCACTTTCCTCTTGGTAAGGGTAGAAGAGACTCTTTAGCTATGGTAAGCAGCTCTTCTAGGAGAAGGACACTCCAAAATCCAACCATTGTTCTCTAGTCTTGGGTAGTGCCATAGCCACTGTCTTTGATTAGAGTTCTCTTGCTTGAAGGTACACTCGAGCACACTATTCTCTCTTATTTCTCTTCCTCTTGTTTTGTTAAAGTTTTTATATTTTATATAGGAGATATTTATTTTAACGCTGGTGCTCTTCTTGAAATATTCTATTTTCCTTTTTTCTTTTCCTAACTGGGCTATTTTCCCTGTTGGAGCTCCTGGGCTTATAGCATCCTGCTTTTCCATCTAGGGTTGTAGCTTAGCTAGTAATAATAATAATAATAATAATAATAATAATAATAATAATAATAATAATAATGTAAATAAACTGCATAAATGTTGCTCTACAACTGCGCTGGTGGAGTAACGTAACCACATTTTTTTTATACTTTTATACTCTCCAACCCCACAAGCAGACATGCATGTGAAAGAGAGAGAGAGAGAGAGAGAGAGAGAGAGAGAGAGCTGCCTAGAGTGTCTGGTGATGGGTCGTCTTGCAAGAGATATGCAGGTTTTAGGGACTTAATGGTGATCCAATCTTCTCTTCCACAAATGTTGAGGAGGAAAGCCTTCGTAGTATGATGGATGATAAGGAATGGCCCCGTATGTGGTGGCATAAGAGGTGTCTTTCAAGCATTGATGTGTATGAAGACTTGTGTTGTAGTGTACAGGTCTTTCTGTATGTGCTCCTTTGCTGAAGGCTCGTAAGTCTGATGGGAGGGGTTAAGTTTCCCTACAACGTGACATTGGCGCTAGAGATCATCGGAGGAGGTGGTTGACGAGATTTTTTTTAGGGATGACCAATGGGTCACCATATACCATTTCAGAGGTTGAGACATCCCAGGTGTCCTTGGGAGTGGTCTTTTGTCTGATTAGGACCCAGGGAAGCTGTGGAATCCAGCTGGAGTCACTGTAGTGGGACATCAAAGCTGCTTTGAGGGCATGATGGAAACATTCCGCTATTCCATTGGCTGCAGTGTTGTAAGTGGTATTCCGATGGAGTGTGATACCGAGATATCCTCATGATGTCTACAATTGAGTGATGAAAGTAGAACTCTATTAGAAGTAATGTGCTTTGGGATATCAAGTCTGGACATCTATTCAGGAAGTAAGGCAACACTAGATGAGGCAGAAGTTTCATCTTGGATGGGAATGGCTTCAAGCTGTCGAGTGGAGCGACCAATGACTGTGCAAAGGTAATGATGTAAATATGACGTCGGTAAGGGGCAAAACACGTCAATATTAATGTGGGCAAAATGACGCTAAAGTTGATTAAAAGTGTCCACACATAAATCCGTGTATCGATGAACTTTTGAAGTTTAATACAGGAGTGGACCCAATCCTAAGGCATCTTTGGTAATACCATACCACATGAACTTTGACTTTAGTAGTTGTGCAGTAG
>NC_090746.1:82037103-82039603 GCF_036898095.1 Palaemon carinicauda
CGCCAGCATTTCTAAGATATCACAAGGAACATGTCTTTTTCAAATTTAAAGAAGAGCCATTATCTTAAATCAAATTTGTTAGTTTCGTCATTTTCCACCTATCAATTTATGTAACATGTGGTATGTGGGCGCGTGTTTTTAATTTCAAGATGATAATTTACCCCAATCTCAGTACACATGATAGGTAACGCTCATCCACAATGGTCTTGTATCACTTTCACTATAAATGAAGACCGTAAATGGAAATGGTATTATTTCTAGGCAGAGAATCTACAGCAGAAACATATCCAGAAGTTATTCAAATTGAGGAACTATGAAGTGACATATCGATTTTTTGATCGTAGGATGACCAATGCCTCACTAAATAATAATACAATCTATATTAGAGAACCACTACAAAGCCTAACACTATTTTTGTATTTATACACCAGCTTCGAACAGTTTGATATAATTTCTACAACATTTAATTCAGTCTTCATACGCAACATAAAAGGATACATAGCTCCCTTTAAGTTTATTATATAAAGTGATGAATATTTTCTAGAAACATCACTAGAAGTCGTCTAAAGATAGTCAGGGTTATAGATGGAAACAAATATGCACTATAGAAAAATTTAAAAGGACATCCCTAAAACGGTTAAAGTAACAGATGCTGTGCAACCATCAACAAAAGTCGCTGGATGGCTGGAAAAAATAATGTGAAGCAAAGTAATAAGCAAAGAGCCTAGTACTGGAGCTTTTCCGTATAACGAGCTAGGTGCCCTGGGCATATGACTAATTACGCAAAAAATTCTCATATTTCATTAGCAGTAATAGATCTGATAAAAGAGGTTTTAGAAAATTCCTGCGTCAAAAGAGAAGCTTGGTATACTGTCTCATTTAGCAGTCTGACTAGTCATTGTATTCTAAATTAAAGACCCGGCCGAAGATGCTAGGTAGAACGGTCTCAAGCATCAGCCTTCTCTTGCCAGCACTGAACAAAATTGCAGTCTTTGTGGATGTAGTGTAAGGCTCCATTCATACAGGATATGGCTGGAAGGTGAAGGGAAGAAAGGTCTAAATCTTGAGTTTAACATCCAGAGAATATAAAGAGGCTGTTTGAATAGAGATCTGAAAGCACTAGATAGATCAGTGTCAAACATCAGACTGCTCTTGCCTCCACTAGCTGCATTGATGTCTGCCTGGATGTAGCCTAAGTCTATAGTCGCACACGATGGTAATTAGAAGGTGAAGGAAAGAGAGTTCTGAAGCTTGACTTTACAATCAAATGAATCAAATGACTATTTAGGACACGGGCCGGAGGTACTGGATAAAACAGTCATTAGCATTAGTCGGCTCCTGCCTCACTAACCGAATTGCTGTCAGTGAGGATGTAGCCTAAGGCCGCGTTCACAAAGAATGTTGGAAGGTGAAGGAAAGAAAGGTAGTAGGCTTGAATTTAAAATCCAAGGAATAAATCCAAAGAGGCCCCAATCTCCTTCGAGTGTCTTTCAAAATTAAGAAACAGCAGGATTTTTCTTACATTCATGAGCCATGCGATCACACTAAACAACACCGCTTAAGATGTGCAATGGTGCGCATTCGCTCTTGTATTTGGTACACCAAAGTCACCAGCATTGACAAATCCTTTACGTTATTGACATTTGTATGACTGAGCGTTTGCATGATAAGAACATAATGAAAATGATAATAAAAATTAACACTGTACTATTGTCACTCATAACATCGTAATGATTTAAAAAATCTTAAAAAATTCTTAATGATCCTCTCTTGGTGAGTTTATTCCTAACAATTAGAAGGTGAACGATTGAAAAAAGCTGAAATCTAAAATACAATTACTCTAAAGAGACTTCCCGCCCCCCCCCAAAAAAAAAATATAGTTGAAGGTGCTAGCGCAAATTGTTTCATTGTATCTCCATCTTCATTTAGCTCCTGTTGCAAAGATAGAACAGAAAATAGATTCATATTTAGTAAAAGCTGAGAATGTCTGGTGAACTTCTCTCTCTCTCTCTCTCTCTCTCTCTCTCTCTCTCTCTCTCTCTCTCTCTCTCTCTCTCTCTCTCTCTCTCTCTCATCCGAATACAGTACATGAAGAGGGAGTAGTCAATTTAAGTGTTGAAGGGAGATAGGAAGGAGTTCATACATTGATAAACAAGCCTATAGCCCTTCTAAACTGCGAGATCAGCATTATTAATGACAAAAACTAAAGACCTTCTACGTAGAGTACATAAACCGGCCGATAGGCCTTTCTATCATAAACTTTTAGAAGAAATGTAGTTGGCTTAACATTTAGGGCATATGTAAGAGGCATCAGTAATCTAGATGTCTGATCCTTAATTAATCAGTCCTTTGACAGAGTATCTGACTTCCAAGGCAATATGTATCTGTACTACTGGGTCTCTTAAAAACACTTTGTTCTTGTACCAACCGTGTGTCACACGATCGTACATAATTCATTTTGTGTATATATTATGCTTGTATCTTCGCTCTTCCCTCGCAC
>NC_090746.1:82049603-82062103 GCF_036898095.1 Palaemon carinicauda
TTATCAGCTACTGTATATGTCTTGTTTTTGAAAATGAAAAACTACTATTTTTCTATCATTATTCTACATTATTTCTGACGTTTTTCAAAAGAAAAGTGATTCAAATTTAGTATAGTTTCGTAGGTAAATTTACCCACAATAGAAAATAACTGATTTAGACAAGGCGGCAGTAATTTAGCAACCAAACAGCAAAACTGATTTTTTTACCTCTTATTCCTACTGTGTAAACATTACTGCGATGCTAGAATCAAGTATTTAGCGTTTTGTAATTTGTGCAATTTATGCATTATGCACCTAATCGGCTTTCGAGAGCAGGTCGAGATTTCGAGTAACTTTCGAATTTCAGTTTGCCCCATTTTTCATGCGAAATCACAATGATTATGAATAGAACGAAAAGAGGAAGAATCGAATGGCGGTTCCTGGAAAACCGCTTTGCTGGGTTTCCAGTCAGAAATGAGGAAACTCTCTTTGTCTTTCTGCCAGATAAGAAAAGTTACTGCTCTTCTGACGTGGCATCAGCAAGGCTGTAATTTCAGTTTTTTTATTTAGTTTCTTTATAAAGAGAGAGAGAGAGAGAGGAGAGAGAGAGAGGAGAGAGAGAGAGAGAGAGAGAGAGAGAGAGAGAGAGAGAGAGAGAGAGAGTTAGCGATTGAAATGAAATGATACATCAGTACCAAGGCAATAGCCCCAGATATGGATAATGTTTAGTATAGATTATCAAACCATGTGGCTGGAATGGAATAAGTTTTTTTTTATAAAAAAAAGTGTCCTTTCGAAAACATCTAAGCTACCCTCACCATTCATTCGAGGAAACCAATCTAGATCCCTTCTAAGCCACCCGATGGAGTGAAGTGTTACCAACTGGGATCGTAACACTACAGACGATTGATGCTGGAATGTTTGTTTCTTGTAAACTATGGAATTTATATCATCAATTTGGTTCTTTGAGAAACTATTAAGTACGAAAAAACACTTAAAAGTATAAATCTTTATATTTCTCTTTTTTTTTTTTTTTTTTTTTTTAATTCAGAGTGAAACCCAGAAAATATCATAATTTGTAATAATTTTCCGGCTATGCGTTATCTTATTCAAAGAAAAGATTATACGCTACTGCATATATCTTGTTTTGGAAAATGACAAATTCCTACTATTTTCCATCGTTTATTCGACATTATTTTCAGCGTTTCGCAGATGATAAGTGATCCAAATCTGGTATAGTTCCGTAGGTAAATTCACCCACCATGAAAGAATAACTGATCTAGACAAGACTGCGGTAATTTAACAACCAAACAGTAAAACTGATTTTTTTACCTCTTATTCCTGCTGTCTAAACATTGCTGCGATGCTAGGATTAAGTATTTCGCGTTTTGTAATTTGTGCAATTCATGTATTATGCACCTAATCGGCTTTCGAGAGCAGGTCGAGATTTCGAGCAATTTTCGAATTTCAGTTTGTCCCATTTTTCATGCAAAATTACAATGATTATGAATAGAACGGAAAGAGGAAGAATCGAATGGCGGTTCCTGGAAAACCGCTTTGCTGGGTTTCCAGTCAGAAATGAGGAAACTCTCTTTGTCTTTCTGCCAGGTAAGAAAAGTTACTGCTCTTCTGACGTGGCATCAGCAAGGCTGTAATTTCAATTATTTTTTATTTAGTTTCTTTATAAAACGAGAGAGAGAGAGAGAGAGAGAGAGAGAGAGAGAGAGAGAGAGAAATGAAATGATACATCAGTACCAAGGCAACTGTCCTAGATATGGATAATGTTTGGTATAGATTATCAAAGCATGTGGCTGGAATGGAATAAGTTGTTTAAAAAATGTGTCCTTTCGAAAACAGACGTTTTACTAAATCATCGAAGCTACTTTCACCATTCATTCGAGGAAACTAATCTGGATCCCCTTCTAAGCCACCCGATGGAGTGAAGTGTCCAAGCTGGGATCGTAGTACTACAGAGGATTGATGCTGGAATGTTTGTTTCTTGTAAACTATGGAATTTATATCATCAGTTTGGTTCTTTAAGAAATCATTAAGTACGAAGAAAAACTTAAAAGTATAAATCTTTATATTTCTCTTTTTTTTTTTCCTTTTTAATTCAGACAATGAAACCCACAAAATATCATAATTTGTAATAATTTTCCGGCTATGCGTTATTTTATTCAAAGAAAAGATTATAAGCTACTGTATATATCTTGTTTTGGGAAATGAAAAATTCCTACTATTTTTCTATCATTATTCTGCATTATTTTCAGTGTTTCGCAGATGATAAGTGATCCAAATCTGGTATAGTTCCGTAGGTAAATTCACCCACCATGAAAAAATAAGTGATCTAGACAAGACTGCAGTAATCTAGCAACCAAATTGCAAAACCAATTTTTTTTTTACCTCTTATTCCTAATGTCTAAACATTGCTGCGATGCTAGAATCAAGTATTTCGCGTTTTGTAATTTGTGCAATTCATGTATTATGCACCTAATCGCCCATCGAGAGCAGGTCGAGATTTCGAGTAACTTTCGAATTTCAGTTTGCCCCATTTTTCATGCAAAATTACAATGATTATGAATAGAACGGAAAGAGGAAGAATCGAATGGCGGTTCCTGGAAAACCGCTTTGCTGGGTTTCCAGTCAGAAATGAGGAAACTCTCTTTGTCTTTCTGCCAGGTAAGAAAAGTTACTGCTCTTCTGACGTGGCATCAGCAAGGCTGTAATTTCAATTATTTTTTATTTAGTTTCTTTATGTAACGAGAGAGAGAGAGAGAGAGAGAGAGAGAGAGAGAGAGAGAGAGAGAGACTGTACTTGAATTAAGTGCCTGGTTCCAACGCTTTACCTAAGGGTTAATTATCAATGTTCAAGATGAATAACGATGTCAAATATCGTTTTCAAAATATAAGCAAATAAAACTTTTATTTAACAAAATTGAACGGTCTTAATTTTTTTTTTTTTTTTTTTTTTTTTTTGATGAGAGAGAGAGAGAGAGAGAGAGAGAGAGAGAGAGAGAGAGAGAGATTATACTATAAATTAGACGTTCAACTAAGTGCTCTGCTTAACAGAGAATCAACAAGAGAGACCCAGTTAATTCGTTACGTTTATTTTACTGTCAAACTGCCTTATGCTTTCGAGAAAAAGTTCATTCCATATCCGTATCGGGAACTATTCATTTATCTGATGTTATTAAAATGATTGTGGTTTGCTTCCATGTCATGATATTTCCCTATCATTCTTGATAAATGGAATCTTCAAATCACTTCACGCTTTCGCAGAAAATACTCATAATTAGATTTTGCTGTCCTAGTGGGGTAAGTTTGATGAAAAAGTCTTCAAACTTGGAATTGGATTTATCTATTGACCTCCTTTTTCTCCTGACGAAAAATTTTCTCGTTTCCAAATATAATTCACGATTGTTTCCTGAAATTCCTTAGTCATCATTCTCAGAGGTAAAAAAATACAATCAAATTATACTATCTGCCCTAAAGAGAAATCGTATAAGATTACCAGAGATCATAGATGCAGTATTCACTTTTAATTTTCCATCTCCTTATCCATTCGTTAATAATTCAATGATATATTTGTTAATGATATTGATTCTAAACTCGTATTAAGACTGAAATGTAAAAGGAGAAGATTAGTAACAATATTTTTATTAATCAAACGCTAAATTTCCTCTAGAATGGGTTACGGCAGTGGATACTTTCCTCTTGGTAAGGGTAGAAGAGACTCTGGGTAAGCAGCTCTTCTAGGAGGGCACTCCAAAATCAAACCACTGTTCTCTAGTCTTGGGTAGTGCCATAGCCTCTGTACCATGGTCTTCCATTGTCTTGGGTTAGAGTTCTCTTGCTTGAGAGTACACTCGGGCACACTATTCTACCTAATTTCTCTTCCTCTTGTTTTGTTATGTTGTATATAGGAATTATTTAATTTAATATTGTTACTGTTCTTAAAATTTTTTTTTCCTTATTTCCTTTTCTCACTGGGCTATGTTCACTTTTGGGGCCACTGGGCTTATAGCATCTTGCTTTTCCAGCTAGGGTTGTAGCTTAGCAAGTAATAATAATAATAATAATAATAATAATAATAATAATAATAATAATAATAATAATAATAATACCATAAGGGGCATTCTGACCTTACGAGTAGATATTAACGATTAAACACGCGCTGTGCACTTCCAATATTCAGAATTATATCAGAATGCTCGGTGGTCTTCTTGTGTTATTAGGATATATCTAAAAGGCCTTTGTAGCTGAAGGAAAGTATCTTTGCCATAGGCCTTCTTGCAATTTTATTTATCAATGATTTTTTACTGCCATTCAGCTCTAGTCACTACCTTCAAATGGAATATATAATTTTTTTTTATCAAGAGCCTCATGTAGAAGTTTAATATTAGCGATTTTCCATTCGCCACTAATCAGCAAATATTTTGAAAAAAAAAAGTTAGTAAAGTGAGTCAAGTAATTTTGATCTTTGTGGGAAAAACGTCGCCTTCTTCCATTTTTTCCAGATGTCTTTTCCCTGGAAGGTAAAGCCTTAGCCTTAGTCATATTCCGAGGAAAACTGTCTTAATTATATAAGGAAAATGAGGACATGGGATTTATGGAAAGATTTATGAATCCAATTTTCTCGAGGGAACGAGCTTTTTAACAAAATTTACAGAAAACTGAGCTGTCATGACTCCGTTCTTTTCTGTCTCTCCGTATGTACCATAAGTATCATATAAACTCTCATCTATTTATATTGTTACTAGATAAATCTTATGACGCGGGAAAAATAATTAATAGGGATACAAATGCAATGCCTTCACGAGCTGGCAAGTCAGATTGTCATAACTATGTTACGTTCTGTACTACTAAAAGAACTAACTACGAACACTATAAAGCTTTGTTGGGGATTATACTTATTGAGAGTTTTTATTGATATGGATATTTAATTTAGGGTTATTCATCGGATAATTCACTGGAATTCATTATTCAATCATATATCGAAAACGATGTCATTTCAAAATGCCCGTTCGCTATCTTATACATAGTTGTATAGTGAGAATGGCTGAAACGTAATAATCAATAAGTTCTGATTGATCACACGTAAGGTTTTAAAGGTTTAAAGGCCACTCATGAATGGCAGAGGCAAGGGACACTGACACTGCGCTATCAAGCAGGACAATGCACTAGAGACTGACCATATTTGATATGATCAGCGCCCAAGCCCCCTCTCCATCCAAGCTAGGACCAACGAGGACCAGGCAATGTCTGCTGATGACTCAGCAGATAGACCTATACGCTCCCCCAAACCCCATCCCTAGCTCACAAGGATGACGAGGTTGCAGTGACCAGAGGAACTTAACGAGTTTGAGCGGGACGCAAACTCCAGCCTGGCAATCGCCAGGCAAGGACGCTGCCACCAGGCCACCACAACCCTAAGCAATTAGAACAAGAGAGTTGCTATTTGCCTGCTTACTACGGATCTTTATTTCATGACTTTCGATTTCTGTAGGAGACTTCAAATTTATGATAGTTTCTGGTGTTTCTTGGTTCGATGAAGGCGGTTATCGAGAGGTTAAGTTCCGAGTTTCAGGTATTCTTTTGGCATAAAGGAATTTCACAATTTGAAAAAAAAAACTATATTGATCTTGCCTAGCTCTAGGGGGATTAAGAGATGCTTACTGTTTTTTGAGTTTATAAGTTCCCATAAAATGTAGAGAAGACAGACTACATTGATCCGCAAAGTAGATAATCCTTCGGGGAAATGGGAAATTCATAACCCCATTTTATTGAATGTTCATTATATATACTGTAGGTTGAGGAAATATAATTCATACAATTTTTAATAATAGTATATATATTGTAAACATTGTTGCTCTGAATGATGTATTCCTATGTATTGAATTTTCATTCTTGGAAAGAGCTTATTAGTATTTCTCAAATGGGTCTAGACTGGATGTTATTGAACAATAATGGAAACAGAATTGGAAGTTTTCAAATTATTCATTTTCATATTTTCTTATGCATTGTTAAAACTACTAATATATTGTAAGAGTTAGGAGTAGCTACAAGTATGTTATTTTTTCACACATCAAGTGTTAGATATACACTAAAATTTTGATTTTTTACTGAATCTTTGGCATATTACACGCAAACCTTTTAAAAACCTAAAATTCATTATTCAAAATAGTTATTGATGGTCTTATTTAACATTTCAAAATTCCAACTCACATATCTGTGATATTTTTTTCGTAAAATGTCTAAGTTCAGGCTCCTTTAATAGAGATCCTGACTCTCTTAATAGAGATCTAGCTAAAATTAGTGCATGGTTTAAATTATGGGGCATGCAGTTGAACCCTAACAAAACTCAAAGTATGATTGTAAGTAGATCGACAGTGGCTCCTCAACATCCGGCTCTCAGTATTGATAATGTTTCTTTAACTTTGTATGACTCTTTTAAGATTTTAGGTGTGATTCTCGACAGCAAATTTACTTTTGAGAAACACATTAGGTTTGTGTTATCTTGAATTGCACAAAAAAATAGTTTATTGAGAAAGTCTTGTTCTCCAGTCTGGTCTTCAGCTGCTGATTATCATCTTAATTTGTTGGACAGGAACTTACGGTCTATTAAATTTCTTATTCCTGCTCTAGATATTAATCTTTGGCACCGTCGTTCAATTAGTTCATTATGCATGTTGCATAAGATTTTTCATAATTCTGACCAAGGTCTATAGACCTTCATTCTGACCATCCTTTACGTTCAGATCTTCCTGGACAATTCCATCCTGTTCGTAATACTAGACAGGCAGTTAATTCTAATAGCCAGGCCTTCTCCATCATGAAACCCAATACTACACAGTATTCTAGAAGTTTTATTCCAGCTGTGACCAAGATGTGGAATGATCTTTCTAATCGGGTAGTTGAATCAGTAGAACTTCAAAAGTTCAAAGTTGGAGCAAATGTTTTTTATGTTGAACAGGCTGACATATTTATGGTTTATATATGACATATCTGTTTTGACGTTGTTACTGTTTTTAGAATGATTTATTGTAAATTGGTTCTCATCATTTATTTATTTCCTTATTTTCTTTCCTCCTTGGGCTATTTTTCCCTGTTGGAGCCCTTGGGCTTATAGCATCTTGCTTTTCCAACTAGGGTTGTAGCTTGGCTAATAATAATAATAATAATAATAATAATAATAATAATAATAATAATAATAATAATCACGACTGTCTCAAAACCAGTAAGATAAGGAGTCTCAAGGAGAGTGGGTAGAAACATATTGTTTTATTGAAAAGTTTTCTGAGGTAAAAGCTTACGCTAAATCAATGACATAAATATGCTGTTTTAAATCTTCTGTCATTTTTGACATAAGAACTTCAAAACTGTGGCCTACAAGAAAACGAAGATAAGAAATGTTTGTTTAATTCCTAGAAATCAGAAAAAAAGTTACTTTTACAAAACAAAAGGAAAAAGGAAGTTTTCCTCTTTCAAAGGCCTTGTTCACTATCATGCTTTCTTTTTTTAATCCTCACACTGTCACTTTACTGAAGAACTAGGTCTTCTTAACTGTTCGTGTAGGTTTTTATTTGATAATGTTTACCCGTATCAAAGGCCTCTTTAAATATATTTTTTTTTGTTTTTTTAATCCTCACACTGTCACCTTACTAGGGTACTAGGTTTTCTTAAATGTTCGTGTAAGTTTTCATTTAATAATGTTTACCAATATCAACATCATTCCTCGAAGATATAACACATAATGCTCTGAAAAATATACAAACTTTAAATATTTCAGGTATCAGTTCTAGTTTCATCTGAAGAGATACTTATTAAAACGTCAGCCGGGCAAGCGCAACCCTCAACATGGTGCCCGATTACAGCAGTAACCTCCCCAATAAACAACTCAATCTGCCGACCATGTGAATGCTTTATCACTTTACTAGCCAGAAATCTAAGCCTAACATTATATTAGTAAAGATTGTTCACCTGCTAAATAATCTTTCCTTGAAATATTTATAATAGAAATCTCCTAAATTTCTGGTGAATGACATTTTCTACCTATTATCCCATTAAGGATGATCTTCAATGATAGACATGTATTATTATTATTATTATTATTATTATTATTATTATTATTATTATCATCATCATTATTATTATTATTATTATTATCATTATTATTATTATTATTAGCCACAACCCTAGTGGGAAAAGCAAGATGCTATAAGACCAGGGGCCCCAAATGGGAAAATAGCCCAATGAGGGAAGGGAACAAGGAAGAATAAAATATTTTAAGAACAGTAACAACATTAGAATAAATATTTCCTATATAAACTATAAAAACTTTAACAAAACAAGAGAAAGAAAAATTAGATAGAATATAGTGCCAGACTGTATCCCGAAACAAGAGAACTCTAACCCAAGACAGTGGAAGACCATGGTACAGAGGCTATGGCACCACCCAAGACTAGGCTACACCCTTTCGGTAGCACAAGATTTAGATTTGAGAACATACTGTAAAGATATTGAAATACTCATTGCTAATCATTAGCCATAACTTATAGTGGAAATATTATAACTCAAGGAACGCGATTCAAGATTGCAGAAATTAAAAGCTTCGTTCTTAGATTTTGGATAAAAAAGTAAAAATACCATCTTCAGAAGATTCATATGAGCCAAATGCAAGGGGAAATATATAAATGCTGGTGAAAAGAAATTTGGAAAAACATTCTGGCAAAATGGAGCGCTTGAAATAGCAATTGCTCATGAGCCAAGGACATTTTAAAGTTATTAGACTTCTGATATGAAGAAATTAAATCTTAATAAAGACTTGCATTTATATGTAGTGGAATCAACAAAATCTGTTATTTTTGAAGTAAAGAAGTAAAATCAGTAACTTTAATTCGAGATACATTCACCCTTTCGTCTTTTCTTTTAATTTACTCTTTATTATTTCCTTTTCAAACTGGTTTTTATGTGTTCTTAGTAAGCCAGAACCTGATCTTAAATTGAAGAAGGAAACTTAATCTTAGAGAGAGAGAGAGAGAGAGAGAGAGAGAGAGAGAGAGAGAGAGAGAGAGAGAGAGAGAGAGCCACGGAGCAGCATCCAACCTCTGACCTTCTTAAGAAGTCATCTTTAAAGTTTATGAACTGAAGGGATTATCGCCAGGTGTAGCATTACAAGGAAGGTGTGACTTGTTTCTTATTCAAGCTACATTTCTGTTCAGTCTTATTTAAAACCAATGATTTTCAAACAGTTCTTCGTAGTTTTATTGTACATCAGTTTTTAAAATCAATGATTGTGGTTTTTAAATCAAAACGTATTGTAGTTGTGTAAACATTATGGTTATATGTTTAGCATGACTGCAAAAGCTCCCCAAATTGATGGTGTTCTTGTCTGTGTGGTCTCATAAATTATGCTAATTTACTCTTAAAAGAACAAATGCAAAAAACTCTTCTTTATAAAAAAGATTTTGGATGAGACACGTTTCTCATCAAAAACGAATTTCGTTAGATGTGTTGAGAAACTGTTTTAAGAAAAATGTTCTATGCGAAGTAACAGAAAGGTTTAAAGGTTAAGAGGCCACTCATGAATGGCAGAGGCAAGGAACGGTGACATTGCCCTATCAAGCAGGACAATACCCTAGAGATTTATCATATATACATATGATCAGTGCCTAAGCCCCCTCCCCACCCAAGCTAGGACCAAGGAGGGCCAGGCAATGTCTGCTGATGACTCAGCCGATAGACCTATCGGATCCCACAAACCCCCCATCCTTAGCTCACAAGGATTATGAGGTTGCAGCGGCCAAAGGAACAAACGAGTTTAGGTGAACTCGAACTCCAGTCTGGTGTTCATCAGTTAGGGACGTTACCACATCGGCCACCACAACCCTTAAATTCAAAATGAACTGACACATAAGGTCTTATTTAAGAAATAAAATAAAATGCAAGTGTCATGCAAGTTGTTATTGCTGTAATAATCAAGAGAGTGAAATGGATAGGAAAATACACTCATGGAAAATACTCATCATCCTCATCAGCCATAACTAGTCCACTGCATGACGATGGCCTCAGACATGTCCTTCCAATCGCGTCTGTTTATGATCTTTCTTTGCCAGTCTATACCAGCAAATTTTCTTAGTTGGTCAGTCCATCGTCTTCTCTTATTTTCCTTACCTTTTTTTTTTTTTTTTTGCAATCTCTAGGGACCCGTTCTGTTATTCTGAATGGCAATTTATTATCTGTCTTGCCCATGTCCATTTCCTTTTCTTACATGTTGTTAGAAAAGCCTCTACTATCGCATCCATATTACTCTTCTTCTGTTTCTTAGTGATATTATCCTATTTATTCTTTCCATAGCACTTTAAGTTGTAACTATATAGTTTATGTTCTAAGGCTTTAGTAAGGCTCTAGGTTTCTGGCGCATTATTAAATACTAGTAGGACCATCGGATTAAAAATATACGTAATTCTGTGGTTAAAACATTTAACTTTTTTATGATAGATAGCATGAATAATTTACACGATTAAGGGTGATGTTCACAAGAACCTATGCCGGCAAGTTAGCTATTTCCCTTAGAAACGGTCGTTGTAAATAAACAAATCACATTAAAAAGCCAATTGACGTCCTTGTCAAGCCGACGATAAAATAGGAAAAGCAGCTATAATAATTTTCATAATTGAAGGCTGATTATTGCTATAAAGACAATGTCACTGTAATTCAATGTGAAGCCAAAGACATCAAAACAGTCTGTCTTTCAAGGGGAGAGGAATGTGGCTCTCTCAAGGTACGATAAACTCTGAGGGTTTCCTTAATCCGTTTGAGTCGGGGGATCGTCTTTAAACTTTGGTTAGTATTTGTTGAGGGAGCAGACTGTAAGATCTAAAAACTTATTTTGATTTATGTTTGAAACCTATTTATTTCCTCTCGAACTTCTAGGTTTATGATTTATTATATATATATATATATATATATATATATATATATATATATATATATATATATATATATATATATATATATACACACACATACATATATATATATATATATATATATATATATATATATATATATATATGTATATTTATATATACAGTATATATATATATATATATATATATATATATATATATATATATATATATTTATAAAATATACATTTTATAAAGACTTGAGGATTTCTGTTTGGCACACATGTAGTAAGAACGTTCACTTTACGAAATGATTAAATGTGATTTTTTCCTGTTGATATCTTTTGCTATTTATTATTATTATTACTATTATTATTATTATTATTATTATTATTATTATTATTATTATTATTATCATTATTATTATTATTATTATTATTATTATTATTATTACTTGCTAAGCTACAACCCTAGTTGGAAAAGTAGGATGCTATAAGCCTAGGGGCCAACAGGGAAAATAGCCCAGTGAAAAAAGGAAACAAGGAAAAATAAAATATTTCAAGAACAGTAACAACACTAAAGTAATTATTTCCTATATAAATCATAAAAACTTCAACAAACAAGAGGAAGAAAAATTAGATAGAATAGTGTGCCCGAGTGTACCCTCAAGCAAGAGACCTCTAACCTTAGAGAGTGGAAGACCATGGTACAGTGGCTATGGCCCTACCTAAGATTTGAGAACTATGCTTTGATATTGGAGTGTCCTTCTGCTAGAAGAGCTGCTGACCATAGCTAAAGAGTCTCTTCTACCCTTACCAAGAGGAAAGCAGTCACTGAACAATTACAGTGCAGAACCCCTTGGGTGAAGAAGAATTGTTTGGTAATCTCAGTGTTATCAGGTGTATGAGGACAGAGGAGAATCTGTAATGAATAGATCAGATTATTCGGTGTATGTATAGGCAAAGGGAAAGTGAATCTTTTGTTTTTTATTATACACAAAGATTTGACGAACATAAATAGCTGTGTCTTGTGCTGACCTGAATTTGAAAGACCAATTAATAAATACCTATATCCTAATATGCATAAGTTAAAACGCAAGGAAGTTTTAGTGTTGCGACGTTATTGACATTCATTTTATTGATTAATCAGGACGTAGGATTTATCAGGGAGGAGGATTAATCAAGGAGGAGGACTTATAAGGGAGGAGGACTTAAAAGGGAGGAGGACTTATAAGGGAGGAGGATTAATCAGGGAGGAGGATTTATCAGAGAGGAGGACTTATAAGGGAGGATGATTAATCAGGGGGAGGATTTATCAAGGAGGAGGATTAATCAGGGAGGAGGATTTATAAGGGAGGATGATTTATTAGGGAGGATGATTAATCAAGGGGGGAGGATTTATCAAGGAGGAGGATTAATCAGGGAGGAGGATTTATAAGGGAGGATGATTTATCAGGGAGGAGGATATATCAGGGAGGAGGACTTATAAGGGAGGATGATTAATCAGGGGGAGGATTTATCAGGGAGGAGGATTAATTAGGGAGGAGGATTTATAAGGGAGGAGGATTTATAAGGGAGGAGGATTTATCAGGGAGGATGATTAATCAGGGGG
>NC_090746.1:82067103-82070551 GCF_036898095.1 Palaemon carinicauda
TTTCATCATGCGAGGTAAATCTCTTATTTCTTATGCAGTGGAATATAATGAAATCTAAATGTGCTAAGTTTTCTCTCTAATATCCTTATACACCATTGTATCTATTTGCAATTCAATTACGATGTTTGAGACTGAGTATTACCTCTATATTTGAGAATTTCTGTAGAATATTCAACCTTTCGTCCCTTTTCTATCCTATTGTTATCATCATTATTATTACTATTATTATCGAAGGTACAACCATAGTTGGAAAGGCAGGATGCTATAAGCCCTAGGATTCCAACAGGGAAATAAAGTTTGACAAGAAAAGGAAATTATGAGTCATTTAACTGTGTAATACTGTGGTACTTAGGTAGGTAATCCTTTCATATTAATTATCATTTTCTAACATAGTCCCTGATTCTATGATGTTTGAAGAAGTCTACTTGAAACTATAAAAGGCAAAATAGTTTCAAAATGTTTTATAAACTATACTAAGCCCTACTGGGTAAGTTCACTCCTTCCTTTTCATTTTACTAATGATTAATCTTTAATTACAATGGTGCTTAATCAATGCTTCCCTTGCATATAGAAAACGCACTTTGCTATTCCTTGTGTATTATCTGTCAACCACTGAGAAATCAACAACAGCATCCTCTTTGCCAAGAGTTTAATAGATCATAAATTATATTTATTATCGAAATTGAGACAATTATGTCTCAATTTGAACTCATCATAAATAAAAACTTTTTTTTACGATATTTCACATTTTTTTTTTCCCACTAATCAAAAGAACCCTAACTTGACAGTCATTTTTTTTTCAATTTTTCTGGGTTACAGATTGAAATATGCTACAGAAATGAATCTACCTATTTTGTTTATAGCAAATAGATATGATAAGATCTTATGGCGCATAACATTTTCGTACCTATTTAGTCCATCGTTTTATAGATAAAATGAGAGGGGAAAAATCATCTGAATGATTTACTAATATCAAGATAATTAACAAATATGTGAAAACAAAACGAATGGAATTAAAAAAAAGATACGATTAGGGCATCAGATTTCTGACGATCTAAAAGATAACGTTGTTGGTGCTAACAAAAAATAAATCTATTAAATTTTCCTTCCAAAGGGAGAAACGCAAATGAATTAAACCCTTTTGTGATCTCCATGTTATCGACCAGGCTATGAGAGTATAGTTGAAGTGATATAATAAAACGATGGAAAATTGAATTTTACAGTAAAACAGAACTATCTATATTTAACCGGAACTGTTGTTTGGAGTAAAACCCCCTTACTAACACCTCACACTTCTCTATGCTTTAGAGGTAAAACAATAAATAAAAAAAAAAAAAAAATGAAAATTCAAAACGAGATGATTATTATTTCTTATTCATTTTTTCACAAGCAGATTTATATTTCCCAACAAGATAATAGTCAGGAAGTTATTCCTTTTGTTGTTTATTTCTCCGTCAAATGTTTAACTAACTAAATTAGAACAACTATCATTCTACCTTTAAATAGATTTTCTACTTCAAGGGAAAACATCAAGCTGAAACGCGAATAAAATGTCAGAGGCAACTAAGCATCACACAGTCGTCCATTAAAGTGAAGGTCTGACTCTGTTCACCTCCGCAGGAGTGTTCTATTCTTGATCGTTCTTCCTAAAGAATATGAACAATCTCATAAAAAAAGATTTAGAAAAGGAAAAAGTGAAATATACGACAGACCCATTGGTCACCATCAATGCAAACACCAACCTCTATACGCAGAGATTGTCGCTACCAAATCAAGTTAAGTGTCCCGATAAGCAAGAATTTTGTTCATGGTAAATTTATAAAGGATTTCCATTTAGAGTTAAGCACTTGTATCTCCTAAAAAAAAAAAGTATTTATGATTTCTATATCCTTCATTCCATACTGAAATAAAATAAATCTAGACATATCAAAATCAGGATCCGTGGCATGGTTTAATAGATCTGTGATCAATTAAATCGAATCAAAATTCAACAACATATTGCTGGAGTATCTTGTGCATAAAGATATAATCAGATAATCAGACAAACAGACAAGGAGCAATACGTTTCATTTATTTGTCAAGGTTTTAGCATTTTTAGCTATCTTCATATATATATATACATATATATATATATATATATATATATATATATATAGATTATATATATATATATATATGTATATATATATATATATATATATATATATATATATATATATATATATATGCATATATATACGTATATTTATTCAAATATACATATATAGTATAAAGAGAGCCGCATAAAACCTTTACAACTTCACTGGTTATTAAGAACGGTTTAAATGGAACCGAATAGTTCAGGAGTTTTAGATTAATGTACATATGGAGATAACAGCCATGTAATTGTGATCCTATTCATGTATTACAATGTCGGACTGTTTGATGTCATTCGAACATTTCAAAAATATCCTATTCATCTTTCATTTCTTATCTGATAAAACATGAATATCATTTAATCTCTACACAAAACGAAGATTAATACAATAACCTACAATTATAATATCGCAAGGCGATTTATTTTTTCCGTGTGTTATACCGAATATATCATTGGAGCCAACTTTTGAGTTTCCGTGATGAAAATGAAATGAATATGCAATATATTCTCCAAGAAGATGAATGATTCAAAGGAAAGTTTAATGAATGGAGCTTTGTAAATGACCTATGAAATGCAATTAGTAAAGTTTAGTTTTTAAGTAAATGCGCATACATACTAAGATTAAAATTAATCAAGAGACATGTTGCAATACAACTGTATACTGAGGCACTATGTGTAAAAGAAACGTGACATCAAACATACAAGTGTAGGAGTGGGAAGCATTTATTTTCCGATGTTACCTTGAATGTCATTTGCTGCTTCCAGATTTATCCTTGATAGGTAGACGGGTAAAGGGAAGAAACCGATGCGTCATTTGACATTTCAAGAGAGAGAGAGAGAGAGAGAGAGAGAGAGAGAGAGAGAGAGAGAGAGAGAGAGAGAGAGAGAGAGTTGCGTTTCTTTTAATTAGAGATTGTGTCTTTGGTACATACTTCACCAGCAATGTAATTCAAGTGAACACTTTTGAGTTGCAGAGGAAGGGCAGTGTCCTAGAGACTGCTCATATGATCAGTGACCAAGCCGTCTATTGGGCTCCAGGTATGCCCAGGCCTGAATTTCCATATATTAGTTAATAGCGTAAAATGTCCAATGGTGAAAAATATTATACTATGAGTGCAACTTACACTCGGCCGGGACACACTTATTCAATCTTTACATTAGGAGGTGGGTTCAAAGGGTAACTATGCCAAACTTTCCGATACTCGGTGTTCTATGCCATATCCCGTTATGATTGTAGCCTTGTGTATGTGTGTGTTTCGTGTGTTATATTCTGTGGGGTGGGAGAATGTGTGTATGCATGTGTACATGTAT
>NC_090746.1:82071051-82081051 GCF_036898095.1 Palaemon carinicauda
TTATGTGGGGTGGGAGAATGTGTGTATGTGTGTGTACATGTATATGTGAGCGGGTTTTTATGATTTTATTCTTTCTTCATGTTGAATATACTTCTATTTATCTGTCTGTCTGCTTCTGCATCTGTCCCTGATCGTGTAATTATTTCTTCTCATGGTAGATATAGTCTCTCTCTCTCTCTCTCTCTCTCTCTCTCTCTCTCTCTCTCTCTCTAATTATTCATATCACGTCTCTCAAATGGTTTGATGGTTTATGCTTGGCTGTGGCTCTCAAATAAACATTATCTCATTGCTCCTCTGTTATGACCAACGCATAATCATCATTAACGTATCGTAATTACTTACAATTTACAACGCCTCCCTCAATTGGTCTATGATCTGCACTGGCTCACTTCCCTCGCAAATAAACATTATTTCACTGCTCCTCAGTTATGGCCAACGGTATACATACTTGCTTGATTTCTTTTAGATTGCGTGGTCCAATTGGCCAAACACGGGCCCTTGCAACATTGCAGCCCATTGGTGTTTAGTTAGTTTTTAGTTTGTAAGTGGTTTAGGTTTTTGGGATATGGGATATTCTGCAACTTTTATATGTAGGTGATTTGGGGTATGGGGATAAAGAATAATCAGCATTTTTTATTTATTGGCAAGTACGGTACACTGGTATGTTGCACATGTCAACTATTTGGTTAATAATTTTGAGGATATTTTTCAGTTTCAGATGAGCAATAATAGCTACATATTAAATAGACAGTGCTTTAAATATAATCAATTACCTAAATAAATGGAATAACACTAAATTTCGAAATAGCTTGAACTTCCCTGTGGGAGACGTCTTCTTATGGCATAGTTACCCATTGAACACCTCTGCCAACCATTCTCGCCGCTAGTGCCGGAGTAGAGTACTGAGTGTATAAAATACAGTACAGTATTATGTACCTGGCATCAACATTTTGCACTCGCTCAGGGTACCACTAAGCTACCAAAACTTCGGGTTATTTTGGTAAGCAAGAATCAAAACTGAATGAGGGGTAATCAGTCAGGATGTACTGACAATATCATGTTAAAATAATCGATTCATTAAATAATTCCCTATAGATTTTGTAAAAAAAAAAAAAAAAAAAAGAAAAAAAAAAAAAAAAAAAAAAAAAAAAACATACCAACGGGCCGAAGTAAAAATGTTGATAAGAGGTGAGAGGCTTAGCGCATTTTACATTTCATATTAAGGATTCTCATCCTTTTATGTCTGGGTTCATATGTAAGTACTTGTATAGTGCTATTTTAAAACAGAGAGAGAGAGAGAGAGAGAGAGAGAGAGAGAGAGAGAGAGAGAGAGAGAGAGAGAGAGAGAGCTGTAATTCAAAAGGTTAATGTAAGAAAACTGATGAAGAATAAATAGCTGACCGGCTAACATGCAAGACTAGTTAGAATATATTCGGTAAAATTTTCTTGGAACAAGAATATGATTACCGTATCTTTTTTATCTTATTCTTCATAACTCATTAGCATAGGAAGAATTTTGAACATTATTGATTTTTGAAGTGCCTAGAGAGAGAGAGAGAGAGAGAGAGAGAGAGAGAGAGAGAGAGAGAGAGAGAGAGAGAGAGAGAGAGAGAGCTGGCAACATTCAATAATCCGGTAAACTTAGTCTAAAGTATGCAGAATACCCACAAATAGCTATTAAAAGAGGACACTTCTCCCAGAATACAGACTGCATATTATCTCTATCTTTATAAGAGTACCTTCAAGTATGAAGTTTTGTTTGCCATCGTTAATTAAACGTACTCTAAGCGCCACATTTTTTCAACCACCATAAATTTAGAATGATTCTGAGCTGGTGGGTTAGTGGGAGATAGAAGGGGGGGGGGGAGGGCGGAGGGGCATCTTAACATAGTAAAACACTCAAAGATTTGAAGTCGAAATGTACCTTCGAAGCTAGTCTGGGACCTGTAAACTATCATTTCCATGGTAGAGTATAAAGCAGTTATCTTTGTTCGTTGTACAATATTCTTCATCATCATCTCCTCCTACGCCTATTGACGCAAAGGGCCTCGGTTAGATTACGCCAGTCGTCTCTATCTTGAAATTTCTATTCAATAGTTCTCCATTCATAAATGATAACATCATGAGATTCGCCTCCGTTCTCATGAAATGGGAGTAGTAAGAAGTAACCTAAAATTGCGTGTACTCAATTGAGTTTGATACGGAATTTGTTCAACTTACTCTTAGAATCTCGTTTGATATATATTATAGATACGGTTTAAAATGTTATTATGAAATCATAAAATGCGCACACCCGAAACAATATAATGAACCAATGGATAGCCCTGTCCCTATCCTAGCGCAGTTCACGTAATTATAAACGTCATTATGTGGGTCAAGTAATTATTTCTCCCTTGTTAATTACGATGTTTTGCAGTCTTTCTGTATTACATCTAATTATGGTTCGGTTTTCTCCGAAATTTATATTTAGTGTTTCATTTTCCGCCAAGTAATGTATTATAACTCTTGTCTGAGTAATCCTGTTTGAAGCCACCAGAAGGGAAGTCAGTTATACCATTTAATCTCTTTCAGTATTTCAAAGTTTGCTCTGTTCAAAATGAATGTTGTTATTGTAGATGTGTATCAATTTTTAAATAATTATTCATACCATGTAAAAATTCCCAACAAGTCTTTCGGTATTTCAAAGTTTGTGCTGTTCAAAAGGAATTATGTTATTGTAGATGTGTATCAATTTTCAAATAATTATTCATACCGTGTAAAAACTCCCAACGTCTGTCTGAACACTGTCTGCGTTGTTGACTGTTTTTTAATGCATGGAAATGTCAGTGAATGTCCTGGATAACTATATAGTATCTTATCCTCTTCATGATGATTATATGGTCAAAACACGGGATTCATAGAAAGAAGTAAGCAAATAAAAAATAGGTTCGTTTTCGGCAAGTATTTTAAGTTATATGAATTTTTTACTTTCAAAACTCAATGCATACTATACATTATAAGCTATAGTCTTGGTATACATAAGAACCAAGATTTCATGGGGGTTAGTATGAGTAAGGTGACTTTTGAGAAGCAATAAGGCAATTTAACATATGTTATATCCCAAAGCCAATGCATAATTGAAATGTTTGTCGACTTCACATAGTTTACTACGAAAACCTAAGTGTACATAAAGTAGCCTTGGTCACGTGCAAATCTACAAATAAGGAGTTTCGAAGGTTAAATTGCTCAAAGTTATTAAACACCGATAAATAAAATTTCTTTTTCTTGCGTTTCAAAGAACCGCTTATGATTCAACCTTCTCTTTACGATGCACTCTATGAAATTAATCAGCACCTGGATGAACTCTTATCGCTCCTCTGGTGAAGGTTTTGTGAGTTGCTTGCATAAAGGATCTGTTTCTAGAAATGTATTTGATTTATCCTTAAATTCATATATACACACACACACACACACACATATATATATATATATATGTATTATAGCCACGAAAGGAAAAATGGCTATAATACATTTTATATTCATCACGTGTCAGCTTTCGTGATTTCTACACATATATATATATATATATATATATATATATATACTGTATATATATATATATATATATATATATATATATATATATATATATATATACTGTATATATATATAAATATATATATATATATATATATATATATATATATATATATATACATATGCATACATATATATATATATATATATATATATATATATATATATATATATATATGTAAGTGTGTGTATATATATATATATATATATTTATATATATATATATATATATATATATATATATATATTAATTTTTCAGATGTTGTGACCATTATTTAAGAGCCCAGTTGCTTTATATTTAATATATATAACAATTTTTATGTATAATGATATATTTGCGGGAAATTTGTGATAAGTTTACTTTGTTCAAACAATTTGCATTCATATGTATAGTTATATTCGTAAGATTGATTTGAGGACTTCAATAACAATATCAAAGGTATGATTTCCAGAGTAATTGCCATTATTAATAATGTTCTAACACACCTAAATACTACGAGATTAAACTTGAAACATAAAGGTCTTATCAATGATTTAAATCTAATTTTAAAAACCAATCATCAATTTTTACTATAATTTTGAGATCTCAATAAAAATGAAGCTTTGCCTAACCTAAGAAAGGGCTGAGACTTATTTTGAGGTTGACAGGATTATAATCTAAGAAACAGGTCATTGAAACTGTGTACTCCTACCAGTTGAGGACAGTAACCTCTGCAGATAGGTATCAGACACGATAAGGCTTCCCATCTTTATTGTTTGTGTCCCGAGGTACGTAAGCGAATACCTAATTTTCTTCTCTTTCATTGTTTTCGGATGAAACCTTTGTGCTAACCTTACTTGGGAATTTGGGTTATAGCTGTAATGGGTTGCATGTGCAATGTCCTATTTCTTGTGAAAACTGCATTGTCTTGGAGCTATGTCTCTCTGAGGTACAGTAGGTTGATGTAGCTTGATCGTAATCTTTACTGAAGGTGAAGTATACGTGTAGTCTCTTGTTTCTGTTCCTTTACAATTCATATATATGTATATATATATATATATATATATATATATACACATATATATATATATATACATAAATACATATATATACACACATATATATACATATACACACATATATATACATATATATTATATATATATATATATATTTACATATATATATATATTTATTTATATGTATATTTATATATATATATATATATATATATATATATATATATCCCTTATACAATAAACAGCAAGTGTCTGGGTATATATATATATATATATATATATATATATATATATATATATATATATATATATATATATATATATATATGTATATCTTGGTTGAGGAAGAAGCCAAGATGGTGCATCTATCTTTCAACCTGATCCATGACAATGAGGCCTTTCGTTCACACTCAAGCACAAAATTTCAAAGTCAATAACTATTGGGTAAAATAATACTGTATCCTTAGGTTACTGTACAGCAAAGGCAATAAGGAGGAACATTGGCAATTAGGAAATCACATTTTATTCTATATATCTGCAGAAAAACAAGTAAAAGGTTTTAAATTAGAAGTTAAATGTTGTGCAGCAGTATTAAGTTTCTTAGCCATGACCACTGGTAGCCTCTTCCATAGGTTTGTTAATTTTTCACTATTTTGCATTAGGATTTAGGAAAACTTTACCTAATGGGCTGCCTAATTAAACTATCAAGACATCTGCGAGTTATTTACAGATAATTATCTAGAAGATATCCAAATAAAACTTCCCTGATAAAGATTTATTCAGCAGTGCAAATACCAACGGTGGTAATTTATTTCGTGAGAAATTAATGCCTTGGTATAAATTACTATTTGGTTTACATTACTCACGAGAGGAATAAATAAAAGAAAATTTGAATTCCCTCGTGTTTAAACACATTGGTTGTACTCGTAAAATCAGCAGTGATGCATAATATTAATGATATTTCCCTTCATTTGCACTTATTCATTACCCATATCTGAATCTCTAAATACTGAGTATGCTCTCTTTAGCATATTCGACTCTAAAAGGTACACTGTGTCGGAAAAGTAGGATTAATTTTCTTCATATAAAACTGTTCAGTTTGTAGGAAATGAAACAAAAAATGCCATAAGACACTGCTGTGATTTTGGAATCTGAGCAAATACTCCAAGTAGATTAGATTCCTTATTATATCTACTTAATCATTACTTTTTCATCCTATTCTTTGATGCTGATCACATACATACGACTAGATAACTTATTCTGTGGAGACAAAGCACATTCATCCTAAAATGATTTGTAGCCTTTCTATAGATTTTAAAAATAAATCTACATCTTGAAACATTTCTTGGTTATGTAACTCCAGTATTAATTTTGTAATTGCTCACGGAAATATTATTTTCAAAGCATTGCTGTTGTAAGGATTACAGCGCATTATTTGGATACAGATTCAGTTTTGAATACGTCAGTATTACGTAATTAATCTACCTATACCTAACCATATGTCAGGTCGACAATTTTAGCTCAGATATAATTGAATAATTTGTCAGTTTTTCTTGCACTCTTCATTAAACGAAAAAAAGATTTATTTGTCTCCCCAATATATCTATACTTGGACGCCTTTGCATGTTTTATTCCACTCACAATGTCTCAGCGATGGTTTAGTTACTGTTTCTCTCTCTCTCTCTCTCTCTCTCTCTCTCTCTCTCTCTCTCTCTCTCTCTCTCTCTCTCTCTCTCTCTCTCTCTCTCTCTCTCTACGATATTTATTCTGTGATTCTAGGATAGATTATATGGAAATCTTTCGACCTAAGAATTACTTGCAAGATAAAGGTGTCAGTATATATATCAGCAGCCTTCGGACAAGATAACTATACGACAATGGCCTGATTCTATTTCCCTTTGTTATATATACTACAATTTTCTCTAAAGCAGCAACGTTATTTGGCTCTTTTGTTTCTAAAAGTGACTGCCTTATAGATTTGATCAAGTGCTTAAACACTCTCGAGGTGAAGTATTAACATGTATCAAAATGATACTGAAACGAGTATCTCTGGCTTGAAGGTACGTACACTCGGGCACACTATTTTATCTTATTTCTCTTCCTCTTCTTTTTTTTTGAAGTTTTTATAATTTTTTTATGAAAGAATTATTTTAGTGTTGTTACTGTTCTTAAAATATTTTATCTTAATTGTTCATTATTTTTCTTGTAGTTGGTTTATTTCCTTGTCCTTTCCTCACTGGGCTATTTTTCCCTGTTGTAATCCTTCAGCCTATAGCATCCTGATTTTCCTACTAGGATTGTTTTAACTTAGCTTGTAATAGTTATTTGTTTATTTCTTTTCCTCACTGGGCTATTTTTCCCTGTTGTAATCCTTCAGCTTATAGCATCCTGCTTTTCCTACTAGGATTGTTGTAACTTAGCTTGTAATAGTTATTTGTTTATTTCTTTTCCTCACTGGGATATTTTTCCCTGTTGTAATCCTTCAGCTTATAGCATCCTGCTTTTCCTACTGGTTGTTGTAACTTAGCTTGTAATAGTAATAATAATTCACTTAACTGACAATGTAAGGTATCATTATTTACTTCAAAATCTAAAGAAAGAATAATTCTAATTTTACTCTAAGTAGATTTCATGGATATTGAAGGGTGTGAGATTAGTCTAATGTGGGCTTAGCTATGTAAGAAATGACAGTATCGTTAATAGATTCGTTATCACCAGGATATTTTCCCTGTTGGAGCCTTTGGGCTTATAGCATCCGGCTTTTCCAAGTATGAAACTAGCTTAGAAAATAATAATAATAATAATAATAATAATAATAATAATAATAATAATAATAATATGATAAAGAAATCTGATAGAAAATTTGATGACTGCAACCATAAGGTAATGGATATCAGGATACTTAGATCCTTAAATGTTGATTTCTTTTCAGTTAGTTTCCTATTTGACGTTAGACCGTTTTTGAGAGCATGATAACTATTAGTACACACCTCACGTATTTCCCAGGTTAGAGAGAGAGAGAGAGAGAGAGAGAGAGAGAGAGGTTAATATTCGGGAGAAACTACCGCAAATATAAAATCTTGTTCTAATCACATGTCAAACTGATGATGTAAAAAGTCTTTTAGGCAAGAGATTCATTCTTTTAATTTGCCAAGGGCGTAATCCTTAATTCTTCTTTAATCTTATAGCGAAAAGTAAATTTCTGGTAAGCAAGCATAATATCTCAGGAAGCATGAATGCAATAATGAATTTCTAAAAAAAAGGTCACACAGTTAGGGAATATGAGGTCAACCTAGGTTGCAGTTAAGTGACATTAGAATAATCTATCTTTTTAAACTTAACACACGGGTTTTTGTAACGAAAAAGCTTTAGGTATATTTTATCAATGGTAATAAGGACTCTAGTTCTTAGATTGACTTCATAGGAAATTTTGGTTGTCTTCCAGAATAGGTTAAAACCTCTATCTGAGAATTAAAGGATAAACATTCAGTAGCATACCTGATCTCATTTACATAATATTTAAAAACCAGATGAGTGAATGGTAAGTTTTCTAAAAAAATATTAGCCATTGTGAACTTTCCATGTCAAGTAATATCGATAAGCTTACATTGCAATATTAGAGTAAGCACGCCAGGGAGGATTTCCAAGACATAATCCTCTTATCGACTATTTGTTCCTAATAACGAAATCATAATTAGCCCAAGAGCTAATACATCGAAAACAAAAGTCGATTTGAAATGAAGGCTCCACTCAATCTCTACTCAATTTAATCCAAGAGGAATTGAAGAGCATTAAACATTGGAATCATATGATGCGTTCGTTCGTGCGTGCGTGAAGGCACCTTTGAATATGTGCTCTCTTTACTCGTGCTGTAAGTGGACTAGACAGCTGGCCGCCACGCTGCAGTTCAATGACCCAAAGCACAGTCATCGATCATGCAGTCTTCATTCGTCAAGTCAAATAAACAAACGCAGTGAAAAATCTTTATATTGCTGAAATAAAGGTTATTATTATTATTATTATTATTATTATTATTATTATTATTATTATTATTATTATAATGACGACACAGTGATATGATGGAGAAAATAACCATTGTAGTGTTAGTATAAGAGCCATATTTTTCTTTTTAGAAATTACTGATAGACGTGAGAAAGAATATTTGAAAAAAAAAAATCATACTTTCTAGATCTGTTGAAACTGATTACGATTCAAAGAAAAAAATACATCTCTTTATTTGATTAAGAGAGTCTGGTTTATCATGGGTCTCTTGAAAAGAGGATTAATGTATCCAGGAATATCATGGGTCTCTTGAAAAGAGGATTAAAGTATCCACGAACATTGCAAACAAAAAAATAACCGTTAAACATAACATAACCTTTAATATAATTACGCAACAAAGTGCAAAGGCAGGGCATATAAGTAATGTTTGTTTGTTTAGATTCAGGCGTACTTTAAGTGGTAAAATGAAAGAGAAACATCACAAGTGTTTACTCTCGTAAAGCTTTAGGGATAAGTAATAAGTGGCCTTACGAGTCCGTTTTCTGAGAAATTGTACATTTTTATCTATGAAAATATTTCAAAAAGAACTTCGATGGAATTCTTCATGAGTACATACTTTAATTACATGGGCCATCTTTCAACTTATAAATATATATATATATGTATATATATATATATATATATATATATATATATATATATATATATATATATATATGTATATACATATACATACATTTGTATATATATATTTATACATATATATATGTATATATATGTACATATATGTATATATATATATAATATATATATATACATATATATGTATATATATATATATATATATATATATATATATATATATATATATAGATCAAAAACACATGCATAAACACTCGTGTATGTATATATATATATATATATATATATATATATATACATATGTATTCATATATATATATATATATATATATATATATATATATATATATATATATAATCATAAACACATACATAAACACACATGTATATATATATATATATATATATACATAAATACATACATATATATATATATATATATATATATATACACATAACTCACAGGAACAAGTGATGTTCAAAGGCAATGAACCACAAGGAAAAATTATAAAACAAAGATATGGACATGTGCACGACATATAATGCGAATTACAGACAATAGATGGACATTAAAATCAACGGAATGCGTCCCTAGAGAAAGGTTACTGGAATTTTTCAAACCCATTTCTATGAAATCTTCCTCATTGCAGGGAGCAAACTTCTATTTCTAATGACCGTTGTTTATCCCACTGTTAGCTTTTATGTAGCTCGACCTTTTCTTGCACTATGACGAAGACTTGTTGTTTTTACTTCAACAAAGTGGTTCAAGCTTTTCTTTGGA
>NC_090746.1:82091051-82121051 GCF_036898095.1 Palaemon carinicauda
AAGTTATTATGCCCTTGCCCCTATGAAACATATAGAAAAAAATACCAAACTAGCCAACACTCGTCCATTTCTTACATCGAATTCCAGTCTCGCTAGTAATTAAAGTATCATATATTTACCGGGACTTGTATGGCATATATCTTAGACTCCTCCCACTTGTAATTTTCTTTGCTGGTGATAATACATATATTTAATAGGAAATAACTTTATAGATCATTTAAATTATTATTGGGATCTATTCCTTGAAATATTCTTTATGCCAGACATGTAATTAGCGTTTGCTAGACATAACAAACATATCTAAAAAAATTAAAAACCTTATAGGGAAAACCAAATAACAAGTGGTTTATTATTTGGTAGACAATAAATGAGTTGTCACACATTAAGCAAAATATAATGTGTAACTTTCTTTTAAAAATAGGGTTCAAGATATGCAAATTAGGTTATCTAACATCTACTTTTTGTTAACGCTGTGTCTTGCCGCAAAAGTTTTAAATAATGCTACAATCAAAGAATTGTATAAGTTATAATGAAAATGTTTCGTTAGATGATTAATATGGACCCGCCCGAGAAGTAGTTCACTCGACTTCAGTGGAGGGTTGGGTTTAAACCCAAAACAAGTAAACAAGTAAACAATATCATAAAATATCTATTGATAAAAATATTAAAAGAAAATCAGACGATTAAAACTAAACCAAAACATCTATTGACAATATTATTATATCCATGGAAAGGACAACAACTTCTACATCCAGGAAGATAATTCGTCGAACCATTTGAAAATTTGATGTATGAAACATGATAGAGTAAGTAACTTGGGTATGTAATGCAAAGTTTATTTGAAACTCATTTTCATGCAAGAAGGGTGTGGGTTTTCAAACAAATGATTTGATGCATAAGAGTAAAAAAAACTAAGATAGGTAAAGATTTCATCTGCAGTCCCTGAATAATTCTCTTTTCATTCCAATAAGAAAAATTGAGTTTAATAAAGGTGTCATTTTGATAAGACTATCCAACACGTTAGTAGAAATGGTAAATATGAATTGAAAGCCTTTGTATATGTTCCAGAAGAAGCCAAGCAAGGAAGCTCTCACTTATGACCATACCTAGAAAGGACCCAGTTCTATTTCTTTAGTAACAGCAAACAATCAAAATACGTATCTAAACCAGCAGTTGAGGATTTAAATAAACTTACCAACACCCCGTGCAGTCTTTCTTTTTATTTTGTCTAGTTTTAAAATGGAATCTTTCATTGGTTGCAATATGGTCCATGATAAGGAAGATGCATGATGCAACCACAAAACAAAATTTTAAAGGTTTTTCTTTTACTATTCTTGAGAACTCAAAAAAAAAAAAAAAAAAAGAAAAGAAAAAAAAACAAGAAAAAAAAACAAGGGATAACTTTAAGATAATTTTGAATGATATAACTTTTTGTCTTCATTTTGATTCGGGTAGGCTTTCAAAAAAAAAAAAAAAAGCCAAGATATATAATTTTTGAAGAAAGACCAAAGTTAAAATAATTTCCTATTACTTAATCTAACCCTGACACCAAGTCATGGAGGATGGATGTACTATATTTGTTACTCAATATGCTGGAGGTTTTCAAAGAGTTATTTACTAATGCAAGACTACATTTGAAGCCCGTAGAAGAACTACTGCATGATCATACCATTACAGCTGGCGACAAGCTCAGTAACCCACCCCAGGTTCTTTCACAAACAGAATACAGGAAACCCACTGGCACAAACATATCCACACACAAATCCTCATTTAACCCAGAGCTACTCTCTCAAAAATAGGGAGCCAAAAGGGCTTACATTTCTCTCTCTGCTTCGACCCAACTGATTAAACTCGAGTGGCTCTCGAATTCCTGGCCCTTTTTTCTTCAAGGGTTTTGAAGCGTTAATGAGGTTCTGGTGGAACACTCACAAAGATTGTTGGGGTGGAGAAAAAGTTATTCCTTTTTCTGCTCTCTCTCTCTCTCTCTCTCTCTCTCTCTCTCTCTCTCTCTCTCTCTCTCTCTCTCTCTCTCTCTCTCATTTACTATGGGATAGCTAGAATTTTGTGAGCTTAACTGATATTGATTCGCCGTGATTAAAAAAAAATCTCGATTTCAGACTTAGCTTACATGCGAGTCCAAAGTACAATAAGTAGAGGCGATAACCTATTTATAATACATAACTTAACCTTAAACTGTTAGCACGAAGGAAATTAATGAAAATATAATTAACTTTGATTTTGACGTGGTACCCAGACAAAACAGGATCATTTTGTTCCATAAATCTTAGCTCCTTTGGTGGCATATTACTTACACCTGAACTTGATGTTATTTGGTTTCATTTTCCATTCCACAGATTGAAAAGACCAACTTTCTTTATCTCTTCAAACCCGTATTTGCTTACGGTACAACTTCAAAGCTCTTTGGGACACAATCTTTAGCAAACTAATTTTGTTTTTTCAAGAACATATGTCCATCCCAATCTCGTTAAGTTCAGTAACTTTATATTATTTCAAGGACTAGCTTTGATGTGATATTACTGATTAAATTGTCGCTTTTGTTCTAGAATTCAATAGGACATTTAATGAGATTTAGTGAATTGGAGGCTTTTCACTTCTGATAATACGAACAACCTATTTCTAGCAAATGATTTTGTCTTCTTTATTTTACTTAGGCAGCGGGATCAGTCAAGACGTCTCTCAAGACGGCCTTGGATCAGTGCGGTAATACTTCCTCAATATCCAAATGAAGGATTGATTGATTGACTTGGAGTTTTCTGGCATCCTGACATCTAAGGTCATTGACTCCGAATCCAAATGCAGGAAAGGTTTAGCTTTCTAGTTTATTAATAGATGGATGAACGTTTGTACATGTTACTGAAATTTCTACTCGTCTATCTTTTGAAAAAGTCTGATACCGTATGAAATGTCAAAGCTACGTTTTTCCCAAATATTATCCGTCTATTAGAAACCGACTGAATACCAAAATATAAGTTGAATTAATTGATTTGCTATTAGAAATTATGCCAATATGCTTTTTTATTCTCTGGACACTATATTGTTTTCTGTTTTTGAACAAAGAACATTTCCATATGTATGAAAAATAAGAATTACGTTTCTAATTACGGAGGTACCTTGGGTACAGACTGTAATTATTCCAGCCCAACGTCTCTCATTTTAGTGTTTTTTTTTTTTTTTTTTTTTTAATTGCTATAAGAGATTATCATCTAGGGCATAGCGAAGTGTCTTGATAAGTGACGCTTTTGATGCTCTGTCAAACTAGAAAAGAAAATTCAAATAATGTAATATTGGTACGGAATTAGGTACACATTTGTTCAAAATCATTTTAATTTAGCCTTCAGCTCAGCCAGCTAGTTGAGATTTATTTCATGATTTATAATTGGCAATAGCACAAGATTTTTATGCTCTTTACTATAGTTATTACCTATTTTGCTTCTTGTTTCTTCTAAATGGAACTGTTTGGAAAAATCTTGTACATTTTGCGTTTACGAATAAGTAAATTCTTGAGCCATAAACCATATGATAATATACAAATGTTCTCATCTGAGTTTTGATACATTTTATCTGATGTAAAATAAACAACATATTAAATATGTTGGTTAGAATTTTTGCTACAATACAGTAGCCGCATAGATTCTCTGTGAAATAAGCCCCACCCGCTGATGACGTCATAGTCAATTCCATTGTCTCTCACGTTAGTAGCAGTCACAATACATCCCTAACAAATTTCAAACTATATTAACTTATAATCACTTTAAGGGGATATGTTGTGACCGCTGTTAATGCGGGAGACAACATGATCGGCTATGACGTCATAAGGGGTGGGGCTTATTTCACCCTGAATCTCTGCGGTGCTATAGTTATGGGTCATAGCTATAGTAAGTGAAGGTATTCGTGATTTTCCAAGGTTTCATCGCACATTCTCTTCAAGATCTATTGCCCACTTAAAAAGTACCAAATACTGTATTTAAATACAACTTTACACCTAAACAGCATCTGTAATATAAATGATATAATGATTCTCCAATATCCTGCGTTGTTTAAAAATCTTACAAGACCTACGATGAAAGGCTATGTTAAAATAAATTTTTTATAAGGATTCACCATTCACATTACATCTCCAATTATAGATTTTCTATAGTTAGTTTGCCCTCCAACTATAGTCTGTTAAACTTTCTACAATCGCTGTGGTGTGACCTGTATAGATATCATACGTTACCAATTTTGTGTAATGATAATCGTATTAGTATTAAGGAGTCCATTGACATATGTTTCATTTCTTGAAATGTAGTGCGTTCTTTTCAAGGGATATTTTGAATATATCTTACTTTATCTATTAATAATTAAAATCTAAGTTTCATTACAAAAATGCAGAGGTGGCATATTTTTTTTTCTGCCCGGTGATGCCAGATAAGAGTGTAAGTGGTCCTATTGTTTCAATTAGGATTCAAACGTTCGTGGTCAATGTCAGTAAAGGCGACTTGATCTTGATCACCTATGATAACAATTGACGGCTCGAGTGACTCCTGTAAACCAATGCTTTTTGTCCAAGAAATTTGTATTTATATGTATATGTGTGTGTTATTTTAAGCATGTATTACTAATAAATGGTCTTATTACTTTATAAAATAAATGATATACCCAAGTTTTGTTTATGTTCATAGGCTTGTAATAAAATTAATGAGTCATTTATTGAAATAAAATGAATAAACAACTTTTTTGATTTCTTGAAAAAGATTAGTATATATTAATATGCTACATATAATGCCAATATCTTATACAGCAGTATTTACTTTAACCATTAATACAAAGATTTATATAAGGAATTTTATGTAAATAATACTTGTATAGGAAGGAGTACAACAAATCAGGAATGAAAATAAAGAAATTTGTAAACTGGAGTACTTAGGAAGCAAACATAAAAACGTTTATGTCAATAATACTCATATAGGAAGGAGTACATAGAATTAGGAAGGAAAATAAACAAATAAGTAAACGGGAGCAAACATTTGCTCTCTATGCCAGAGGTTTTAAGGAAATCTCCCCAAGAAGGATTATCTCTGTGGAAACCCTTTTAAGGACATTATCTGTAGATCTGACAATTCTGTATTTTGTACCTGGCCCCACCCTAGCGCTCTTAGAAAGTTTGACAGAGTAGTGACGGAAAGTTTTAGTACAGAGTTGCCAGGTTGGCCTCTTTCAAGAAAAAAAAATCAAATTTGTCCTTTTTGAAATTGGTTGGCCTTTAGCAATATAATGCAATAAAGGTTGGCCTTGAAAGATATATTTTTGGCATTTTTCAACTAATGGTTTGGCCTTTTAAAGCTGCAGTTGATTAGAAGTTGGCCTTTTCTTATTTAGAAAATCAGCCAACCCTAGCCAGTACATGCTTTATTAGATTCCTGAATATTAACATGCTTATTATAATGTTCATCTCTCAGGGTATGATAAAGCAATACAATACTGTACCTCTTAAAACTCCAAAGGTCTTCTATTTGTTTTACTGTGAACTTGATGAAATTCTTCTGGATACTTGGCATTGCATATAATCGCCTCTTCGCTAAAGTTTGTTTGATGATGTGATCCCTCTTCTGATTATCCAGTTCTTAATTGATTCATTTGCTGGTTCACGATTATAAGTTGGATTTTTGGCCATGTTCTTTTCTATGCTTTCATTTGTATCTTTCCGTGAATTGAATTTTATCCAATGGAAACTTTGTGATTGAGTCAATGGTCTTTTGCATTAGTCTGTTGAAATGTATAAATGATAATAATAATAATAATGATAATAATAATAATAATAATAATAATAATAATAATAATAATAATAATAACGACAATAACAACAACAACAACAATAATAATAATAATAATAATAATAATAATAATAATAATAATAATAATAATAATAAAAAAAAAATAATAATAATAATGATAATAATAATAACTCTTCGATTGGTGTCTGAAACAAATATTGGAAACAAAATCTTTACCAAACAGTCTTTAGGAAGAAATGGAGAAGGTGAGGCGGCATCCAGAATATATCACCAGTTTTACTTGAAAAAATATATGAAATAAGGGAATTTATAGATGTGATAGGTTAAGAAAATAACCCCAACACCTCCTCCATTCCCCCCCCCCCAAAAAAAAAAAAAACTAGAGGAGAAAAAGGCATGAGTGATGAAAAGTACCATTGGAAGAATTGCATAATGAAGTATTAGATTGTCTAACACTAAGAATAGGAGATCTTGTTAATGGCGAAAGTATAGACGCCAACTATATATGTATTTAGAGTAGAGATACATGTACATGTGCCACCAGTGGTACATTTTTACTCTTCAGCGAGTACATTGAAGCAGATAATAGCCAATAAGTACTACGCAACACTCAAAGTGACTTGAATGCTAATGAATAATAAAATTACACCACAATATCAATATCATTGTTTCTCTTTTTTCATCCTCAATTCTATTGGTATGAAGGAATTTCTTAAACTGCCCAAGGGGTGCAGAAGAACAGAAAGATTGGAAACCCCTGATTTAAAGATTGCAATCAAGACAGGCGTCGATCGGTCTCTGCTGCTCTATTTTCATTTCCATTGATTCATCTCAAGGCTTTCGCAGCAGTGAAAAATATGAAGAGAAAACGACGCATTTCTAGGAAAATATTGTTGGGTATTAGTCCAGAAATGTTTCCTTTCAATATTTTTTCCGCGACATTATTTCATCAGCTCCGGGCGATAGATGTAGGACGGCGTTTTATTACCGTAGAGTTTATTGGGACTTTGTCACCCTCACACCCTCGAAATTGCTTTTGGGGGAAAATATTTGATCTGGTGCCAGAACCAATGGCCTTATCCTTTATGAGTTGCTTGACCTTAACCAATCATGGAGTATGATAACAATTGTAATTTTTTATAAAATTCCGTACATTCGCATTTTCAAAGAATTATTTAGCCACCTATAGTTTCTTTTCTACACATGTGTATATACAAATAAATATAAATAAATAAATATATATATATATATATATATATAAATATATATATATATATATATATATATATATATATATATATGTATATATATATATAAATATATATATATATATATATATATAGATAGATGAATTGATATATATATATATATATATATATATATATATATACATATATATATATATATATATATATATATATATATATATATATATATATATATATATATATGTAAATATACATATATATATATATATATATATATATATATATATATATATATATATATATATATATACAAGAGAATTGTAAATGAATGCACAAATATCACAGGATGTTGCCTCTTTTCAGACTGGAGAAAACCATAGGGTCACAATATACTCAATCTCATTCTAGTTTGAGTCTTATTTAAGTCAATCGTAATACATTTTTCTGAAATCAAGTGGTTTCACAGACTCATAATCGTATATAACACACTTAGAATGTATGTAACTGTCATATGTGTATGGGATTAGATTTGGACAGAATTCATAAAGCTCCTCTTACGTAAATGGATACTAGAATTTCCTTATACATCATCCCTGAGGTGGCGACTGGCTTGCTGAAGGTTCAAGAAAAATGGAAGTAGGTTATGCTGTTTAGTGAGTGAAATCGAAGGAAGGTACTGGGTTGTATAATTCCCAGAAAAAAAAGAAGATACTCAAGCTGAAAGCATACAGCAGTCTGAGGAAAGGAACTTTAAATAAAGAAATGAGCAAGGAAATTTTATTAAAGACAGATATTGTTTGTTTGGCCACATAATGCTCATAGCACAATAGAAAGCTGGATATGAAAGAGGTCTTATGTTATCCACTTGGTTATAGACCCTGAGCTCTGATTAATGATGGTGCAACTCTTAAGATGAATGTAAAAGTGAAGGTCAATTCACATCTAGAAAAATAATCTGTAATTGTTGACTTACCGTGTGGTTCAAGGGCAGCAATAATTAATGCTATTGAAAAAAAAAAACACGAAGAAACTTACATATTTGGGAAACTTCTGAATATGACTCCAGAAGTTAACGAGTTAATGTATTCTTCCTTGTCTACAATGGTCATTCAATACAAATCGCTGAAATGTTCACCGAGGGGCCGAAGATGGTATGCTTTTCTTGCAAACATAGAAGTCAAGAATTGGTTAGCAAGGATTCTAGCAGAAAGCTGGAAGGAGGAAGAGCTGATAAGCCTTACAAGAGAAAGAGGACTCATTACTAATATGCCATGCAAAACATGCAGCAGGCTTACAGTCATGTGATAGTCATTTCAGAATGTACTAACATATAGGTACTTAATAGTGAGATGATGAGAGAATAATAAAATCGGAATAATTGATATCTCCAGATTGGCAACTATCATTGACAGGGATGTTTGCAATGTTTTATTGGGTGTGCATACTTGGACTGCCTGTGACTCAGTAAGTGCATTTCTGGCCGGGGGAAGACCAAAGCAGTTAACTTGACTTGTTCAAGTACTAAATTTTGGGAAGCATTCTCTCTTCTGGGGAGAGCATGGAGTGCTGTAGATGAATTGTTTTCCAATCTGGAAAAGAATGCTGTAGTTTGTATTCATACATCGCAAAGAGAACAATGGAAATTATCTGAGATATGAAATAATCTAGATGAGAAATGTTGATATTTCTTCAGGAAAATTACTCTCCAACTGCACAATAATAGGGCAAATTACCAAGCAGCAGAATGGCTAACTGGAACACGAGCACCTTGCATTGTGCTTTCATTGATATCCTGCAAATGAGTGAGATCACGCAGAGCTGTAAATTGTCCTTGCATTAACAATGAATTATCCTGTACTTCAGGCTGTAGATTGTAGGACTATGGCAATAGGAAAGAGGATAAGTTAGAAATAGTTCTGAACATGGCCGAATTTGACTCTGATGATGATTAGATAATCCATATGGGCCATTGGCAAATACAAGGCTATATATGTTTAATGTCATTTTAATGTCTTTTCTATGTACATTGCGGGTTATTTGATTTAGGTGCCATTTTAAGCAGTCAGTGCATTTAGTTTCCTACAATGATTTTCGGATTTCATGATAAACTTAACCATACAGGTGCAATAGGTCTTTCTTGGATGTGTATCCCTGCGACATGTAAGGAGTAACAATATAAATTTATACTATAAATGGGTAGTATGTGAATCTTTGCATGTATTTCATGAGCATAATTCGTCAAGTGATGACATTCCACAAAGTTACAGCAAACTTCCTTTGATGATTGTGAAAAATATTTCACTGTTCAATAAAAAACTTTAATTTAGGAATAAAGTAAAGCAATGAAACAAATTCGGAGTAAAATATGAGCACATCAATGAAAGCTGCTTAATATGGTGTAGAGTTCAGGCTATACATTTGAACATATGCTATAAAGCTAGAAAATGGCAGTCATATCTAAATATGTTTGCCACTGGGTACTAGGCTACCGATCTCAAATATCCAAACCATGTTTTATTTGGGTACTATATATATGAGGCTACGCAAAAAAGTTAAGTGGATCTGTTCACTAAATTGGTAGTCAAATTCCGTCTGGATCACGGACTACTAGTCACCGAATGTTGCCAAATTGGGATGCAGTTTGATAGTTCTAATTTGCTAGTAAACAAATTGGTTACTATCGAGTCCAGTGTTTACTGTTACTCAATCGTGGTGGAGGATCGTGGTTTTCGAAAGCCGTGTTGTGCATGAGCCCCTTGCTTCTCAAAGTGAGACAGAGTCTTCTTCCTTTTTGTTTCTAGCTTTCTTCCGCTCATGAATGGCAGAGGCAAGGGACAGTGACATTGCCCTAGCCACCAGGACAATGCCCTAGACACTGACCATATATACATATGATCAGCACCCTTCCCCGCTCTCCACCCAAGCTAGGACAGGGAGAGACAGGCAATGGCTGCTGATGACTCAGTAGGTAGACCTACACACTCTCCCAAAGCCGCATTTTTAACTCACAAGGATGGTAAGGTTGTAAAAACTACAAAAAACTATCAAGTTTGAGCGGGATTCGATCTCTCGTCCGGCGATCAACAGGAAGGGAGTTTCCATTAGGCCACTGCAACTCTCCTTATGTTTCAAAGATATGACTGTTACTAACATTTTGATAACACTTCTAGCTGCTCCATTGTTTCATATTTATACTTATTTCCTAAAATAGGCAATTCAGAATTTTTGATGACTTTAGTTAAATGATAGTTCTCTATCGCCTTTAACTTATTTCTCATCAAATTACCTGTCAAGTTTAATTTTCATATTGTCTATATTATCTGACATTATAAGGCCCCTGTTTGTTTAACAGTTATCAACACATTTTATAATAAAAATACTCCTTTTTATGGATATATTTTCATAAAAACGGGGAACGTGAAAGAAGCATACTCTACCTCTTGGAATTCATCAATAAATGCAATGTCATCAATATCAAATGGTATTTGCAGCATGCAATGTGTGTCTATCATATTTGTGTGATTTAGAGCTAGGATCTCTTTCGCAGAAATGTCTTTGAAATGACGGTATATTTGGCATTCGTTGAGTTGCCTTGCGATTTCATCATTCCAGGTTTTTTTTTTTTTTTTTTTTTTTTTTTTTTTTTTTCTTTTTTTTTTTTTGGCATGTTTGAAGTTGGTTACCAAAGGCGCTAAATCCGGGCTCGTGGTTTGCTTTGCTTACCAACGTAGCGTGTTCCATAACCCCTGCCAATATGAATGTTCGAAAGTTGCTGGTAAAGCTAAGAGAGTAAACTGATAATAATTTTGCTGACGCACACTGGATTTGGACTATGAAACTTGGAACGTAATGGAAAAAGCAAACAGAATGTAATTTATACCGTTATATCATTTCTACAGAAGTTTTTGCTGGGAAGTTCATAAATAAAATTGATCTTTTCAGCCTATATAAAATAACCAATTATCAATATTGAATAATACCTCCCTAACTCCTAACAGACAAAGCTGTTAAAAGCAAGCACTAGAACATAAACCATTCATACGATTTTTATGGATAGAATCTAATTATTTCTGGACCACACCGAAACTTGAAACGAATATCAAGATAAGTACAACATTTAAAGTGACATTAAAAGATTTCGAAGAGGAAAAAGAAAACACCAACTGTATTGAAATATGATGGGGATGGTGTCACTTATCGACAGTGCGTACCGTGAAGAAACAACCAGGGTTTCTTTTCTTATTAGGACGAATGAGTACTAACATACGGCATTGAGGAATAAAAAGGTTTTTACAAAAAAGGCAGCGATAAGGTTGGTTATCTTTTTTCCATTATTATTTTATGTCTTATATCAAGTCACCTAATATCTACTCAATTAATGAAGTTGCGATAACTAAAGTGTGCCCTTCCATTAGCATTTCCTATCTCAGAAATGAGCCACACAGATCAAAATATTATTCAATTTCTTAGTATATCTATAACATGTTTCTTTTAATTTTAAGCCAACAAGGCCTATAAATACAAATTGGATTATAAAACTAGAGTTTATCGTAATCAAACCACTAAAGATTACCATGACGTTATTGTGTCTCAAATATGGAGCAAAATGGTAGAACAACTAATTAAACCAAATAAAGGGAATGATTACATTAGTTTGATATTCAATGGCTGCTTGACACTGTTTGAAGAACTTTCCCAATTTTAAGCGCATTGACTAAAATACCACGAAAGTCATGAGGAACTTTAGTCGCAGGCATTTTATTTTCTTATTTATTTAAGCATAAATGAACACTGCATTTGGAAGCTACTTGTAATTACGAATAGCTAATCAAATAATCAAATGAACATTTCAAGTATACATTGTGTTTTTTAGGTAGCTATAGAATGTTAATAAGGCTGTAATTAATGACTTTTTTTTTTTTTTTTTTTTTTTTTTTTTTTTTTTTTTTTTTTTTTTTTTTACTGCTGACTAGAATTATCGCTCTGGTAAATTATATTAGAACATAAGATTTGAAGTTCTCTTCCAATCCAAAGGGAATCTAATGATGGTTCGAAGTTGACACTTCAGTTAAGAAAAAAAAAAAAATCCTGCATGATTCTTGGGTTATTACCTTCCACAAAGGATTAAAAATCATTTTATTAGAAACTCATTTTATCTACCTTTAGTGCATTAGTGTCAAAAGTCACTGATGCTTTTTAAAATTTAACTGACGCAGTAAAGGTTTAAAGGTCTCTCATGCATGGCAGAGACAAAGGACAGTGACAATGCCCTAGCAGAAAAAAAGGCCCTAGAGACTGACCATATAATAGATATAATGAGCTCCAAAGGCCTCTCCACCCAAGTTAGGACCAGGGGTGACCATGTAATGGTTCTTGATGACTCAGTAAGTACGCCTACTGGCTTTTATAAACACCTTGTACTTAGCTCACAAGGATGGTGAGGTCGCAAGACACTACAGGAAATATCGAGCTTGAGCTTGTCTCGAACACCGTCCAGCAGATCGCGAGGCAGGGACGTTTCTAATACGCTACTACAACCCATTAGCAGTCAGTTTTAGATTAACCTCGATTCTTTTGTATATTCACGGATATGCATATCTGTTCATGGTAAAACACCATTGAATTATCTATTCACTATTTTCAGAAACATTGGTTTTTAGAACAGCCGAAAAACGGTGATAAAATTGCTTTCATCACATTTTCTGTCTACCTTTTTATCTGTTTACCTATTAACTATTTTTTGTTATAAGAAATCTATTTATCCAAGCAAATGATTAATGTTACCATTCATAAAGTTGTATTGTTCCATTATTAAATTTATAAGTATTATAACTCAAGAAGAATTTCAGAGGAATAATCAAGCTTAGGTTAGCTGATGATGCGTCGTTTCAAATTTATTCATAAAGTTACAAACCAGTATATTAAGCTTACGAAGTTTATAGATGGCATAAATTAGTCCTATCCGCTTCTAATGTGACAACACCACGATGATAAATTTATCTCATGGAGAGAGAGAGAGAGAGAGAGAGAGAGAGAGAGAGAGAGAGAGAGAGAGAGAGAGAGAGAGAGAGAGAGAGAGAGAGAGATTAGCTTTGAAATGATAAAAGCAAGTTCTTAACGGAAATATACCCATTGTGAATGTCAGCATCGTGAATTTCCTTTCAAGTCATTAACTGGCATTTCTCATGTTTCCATTGAACAGTCTGTGAAAGGTCTTGGTGTTTGTTACAACTTTTAAAAAGAAAAAAGAACATATATCCGTTAATAGCCTTTTCAAGACAATGGTAAACGTAGGAGTTAGTAACAAAGTTTTTTTTGTTAACGTGATTTGAAATGGGCTTTGTTAAACTTTGTGAATAAAAATGTTCTCCTGGAAATAGGAGGATAGAAATTTGATCACAATAATGAAGCTAACAAAGTATCAATATCATTGCTATCATTGTTGCAATTAGAAGTCAATCCTTAACTATATACGAGAAATAGAATCATAAAAAAATCACATTTACAGATAATATCCCAACAATGATGGTTTTGAAACTGAATATCAATGACAAATATATTCTGATAACCAACTGAATTATATTAAATTCCAGACGTATAATGCATAAATAAGACATAAACGAGTAATTGTACGGTAAATACATAATATTATGATGAAGTACATAATATCAAACTTGTTAATCACCAACTTCTTGGATTTAATAGAATAAAAATTATTATGTATTTGGTCACACACTATAGTTATCAAACTTAAATCTCGGATGAAATTTGTCAACAATTTCCCTGCATGCTAAAGGGTAATAAATGCAACAGGAGCTACAACAGTTAACATTCATATTGCTATCTTTGCTTGCGGAAGTTGAGGACTGAAAGAGGTTATTTAAGAGGCTGATTAATTGGAAAGGTATCAAGATTTGAATTATCGCAATTTTATGGTGCAATTTTAAGGCTTGATTGTGTAAGGTATATTTAGGTAAAGGAAAGATTCCAGAGGAATGGTAACAAAAGTTACAGCAAGATATTGAAGTGATATGCCACTGGAAGATATGTACGGTGAAAGCTTGCTTGAGGAAGTATGACTGATAACAACAAGGCCAATAAATTAGAATGCATTTAAAGATGAAAAAAGTTTCCGGGTCAAGCATTTGCTATCAAATATTTGGTTGAGAGTTTTTGAAAGCCGAGGCAATCAGATAGATATGTTCATGAATTTATACAACTGTTCGAGATGCAATTTGAAGGGTATTGACGATTTATGGTGTATAAATTCTCTCGAATGATTTGGTGTAATATGTATTTTGAAATATGGATATGATATTAGTAAATGGTGGTTCATATTCTTATGAATGGAGTGATGTTAGCTGTCAGAGAGAAAACAGGCGAGGAGAATAAGAAAAGATTTGTGTATGGAGTCAGATCAGATGATGTTTGCAGAAGATACAATGTTGAATGTGACCATGGTTAAGCTTATGAGGAAAAATGGTAACCGGTGAAGAATGAGCTGTATGTTGATATGGAAGGGAAGGTGCAAGAATGTAAGAAGTGTTTATGATAGTCAAAGTTAGAATGATTTAAGGGACCTCTAAGCTAACTCCCTTAATAAAGGGAAATGTGGATACTAAATGTGAGTGTAAGAAGAATGGTTAGAGGAGCTGACAATAGACGAACTGTAAAAATTGGATGTTAAGAATAAGAAGAGGTGGACAGTTGGAAAATGTGGATGTACATAAAATTTACAAAATATGCTAGTCTAGATGAAAAGGTGATCAGTTTTCTGAGAGACTGTGATCATGAATAAATTACAAGAAAGTTAGGTTTGGGAAAAAATGTGTAATTCTGAAATATTGGAAAGACAGGGAGAAAAACAATGAAAGAATGATGGATAGTAAGAAAATAACTGTTAGAATAGAAGGGTCTTTATTTGTATAATAGAAAACAAAGATGAAGGGCTTATACAGTACATAATAAGGAAAATGTTGCTTTAATAATGCATTCATCCATGATTCATGAGCTAAAGGATGCATACAGCAGTAGCTACGGTCTTGACTTTCTTTGATGTCATTCACTATAAGATGCAATTGCTATTTCTTGAATATGTAAGAGCCTCTTTCCTTTAGAGGGTATGGAAAATGAAGTGGTTATCCTGATTTTGTGTATAGGTCAATAGTGACAAAAAGGTTTTGAAAAGGTATGTAATACAGAGCTTTCGCTTTAGTAAATAGAAGTTGATAATTTTAATGATTACTCATGAGCAGCATAGTTGTGAATGTAGCATGGTATTACTATTACTATCACTATCACTATTACTAGCTAAGCTACAACCCTAATTGGAAAAGCAAGATGCTATAAGCCCAAGGGCTCTAAAAGGATAGATATACCCATGCAACCATTGAAAGTCTAAAGTTGTATGCAATATGGGGACGTTAAAAAGATTGTGAACAAGAGTAAAGCTATGATTAAGATGCTGCAGTGGATGCTGCTATGGATGAGGCAAGAGATGTTCCATGGAATAAATGAAGCGAGTAAGCTAGCAGTATGTGTACAGATTAGGAAGAGACTTGTATTGTCTATGAAAGTTAATGGGGGAATATTCCAAAATATTGTTGAGCTATCACTCCCATAGGGAAGGGTATTAATAATGCATGTTGAATGTATATCAAAGGGAAATTCTAGTGTATAAGAAAGTTTTAGTGTTTGTCTATAAAATGCTATTAACATTCATTGGTATATATTGAGCTTCGCTTGAGTTAACTTGGTATGGTAATAGCATTTTCTTGCCATCATTGTCAAAGTTGTCAAAGTAGCTCTTGAAAACAAAAAGATAAGGCAGTTGATAAAAATCATGATATATCGATCGCTTGCTTCTGGCATCGGGATAGACATTTTAGATAACCTTCCATTCGTATTGATTGTGATTATATTACCTTTTTATTTGCTTGCCCATTAGAGAAATGTATACAGTTAAAACTGTGTATCCACGTAAAGCAAACACCCCTACACACAGAAATGAAAAGAGGAGGATGATAGGTGGAGAAGGATGATAGAACTGAATCGAACTATCATGTAAATTGCATTAGTTATTAGGTATTGTTATGATGTCCATTAATAGTAGAAAATAGAACAGGAATCTATTGACTTGCTATATGTGGACGCCTCAACTGGTTACTATTATAAAGAAGACGATGGAATAGGATGGAAAATGATGTATTAAAAGACTCGAAGGAGAAAGTTTTCCAAGAAAGTTATGAAGGCTCCCTTCAAGTCAGCCGTCAGTTCTCGTCAAAAACACGTCTGAGGCAAATTCTGCTGTAGGGTTATTATAACGCAGAGTAAAAAGTGATGCTCTCTCTCTCTCTCTCTCTCTCTCTCTCTCTCTCTCTCTCTCTCTCTCTCTAAAAAATGCATGAATATGGCTACGTCTCGTTGTTGCATCTCTCTCTTTCTCCCTCTCTTTAAAAAAAATACATGGATATGGCTACGTCTCGGTGCTGCAACTCTCTCTCTTTCTCCCTCTCTTTAAAAAAACTCATGAATATGGCTACGTCTCGGTGCTGCAACTCTCTCTCTTTCTCCCTCTCTTTAAAAAAACTCATGAATATGGCTACGTCTCGGTGCTGCAACTCTCTCTCTTTCTCCCTCTCTTTAAAAAAACTCATGAATATGGCTACGTCTCGGTGTTGCAACTCTCTCTCTCTTTCTCTATCTCTTTAGAAAAAATACATGAATATGGCTACGTCTCGTTGTTGTCTCTCTCTCTCTTTCTCCCTCTCTTTAAAGAAATACATGAATATGGCTACGTCTCGTTGTTGCATCTCTCTCTTTCTCCCTCTCTTTAAAAAAAATACATGGATATGGCTACGTCTCGGTGCTGCAACTCTCTCTCTTTCTCCCTCTCTTTAAAAAAACTCATGAATATGGCTACGTCTCGGTGTTGCAACTCTCTCTCTCTTTCTCTATCTCTTTAGAAAAAATACATGAATATGGCTACGTCTCGTTGTTGTCTCTCTCTCTCTTTCTCCCTCTTTTTAAAGAAATACATGAATATGGCTACGTCTCGGTGTTGCATCTCTCTCTCTCTCTCTTTAAAAAAATACATGAATATGGCTACGTATCGTTGTTACATCTTTCTCTCTTTAAAAAAAAAGTACATAAAAATGGCTACGTAACCATGTCACATCTCTCTCTCTTTTTCTCTCTTAAAAAAAACATGAATATGGCTACGTCTTGTTGCTGAATCTCTCTCTTTCTCTCTCTCTGAGAAAAATACATGAATATGGCTACGTCTCGTTGTTGAATCTCTCTCTCTTTCTAAGAAAAATACATGAATATGGCTACGTCTTGTTGTTGAATATCTCTCTCTCTCTAAGAAAAATACATGAATATGGCTAAATCTCGTTGTTGCATCTCTCGCTTTCTCTCTTTTTTTCAAAAGAATACATGAATATGGCTACGTCTCCTTGTTTCAATTCTTTTAGAAAAATGAGAGATTAGAGATTAAAACATGGCATTTTAATGTAATTATACCTCAAAATTATTAAAATTCATACTTTCCTTGGTATAAATTGTTTTATCTTGCAACCGAGGTCACCATGATTGATGAAATGGTATAACTTTCCAGTTCAGTGAAATTCTAATCTCAGTATTATAATTTTCTTTAGAAGGTTAAAGTTATTAATCATGGAAATAATCTAATCGCTAACTCAGAAAATGGATTGGTTGAGGATTATGCTTGGCTTAAACCTAAAAGATATTTACTAGGCAGAATGATTTATCATTCCATCCGTTGTATAGTTCAAGTATTGGGTTAGTTATAGATGAACATTCTTGTCTTTTTAGAGAAGCCTTTTTATATGCAACGGTTGTTTGTATTTGTTAATATATATATAATATATATATATATATATATATATATATATATATATATATATATACATATATATATATATATATATATATATATATATATATATGTATATATATGTATATATATATATATATATATATATATATATATATATATATATGTATATAATTATGTATATACATATATATATATATATATATATATATATATATATATATATACATATATATATACATATATATAGAAGGGGCTAGCGTTCGATCCCAAGTATGAGGTAGAAATTTATTTCTATTTGAACACGATGTTGTGTTGATATTTATCCATATTGACTCATTAGGGGTAATTTGAATGAATTACTACCAATTGTGTCACGTGGTGGCCCGGGAAATTGGGTAAAACTCGCTGGTAAGAGACTGATGTCTCGCCAGGTAAATCCTCGGACAGCTGGTACCGGTCAGGTTCCAATTTCTTTTATGGGCTCTCGTGACATGGTTGGTTTCGACCTGGCCTTTCATTAGAAGGGGCTAGCGTTCGATCCCAAGTATGAGGTAGAAATTTATTTCTATTTGAACACGATGTTGTGTTGATATTTATCCATATATATATATATATATATATACTGTGTATATATATCTATATATATAATTATGCATATATATATATAATATATATATATACATATATATATATATATATATATATGCATATAAATATATACATATATATAATTATATATACAGAGAGAGAGAGAGAGAGAGAGAGAGAGAGAGAGAGAGAGAGAGATCCTAATGTTAAAAATACACCAATGTAACAGTACGAGTCAGACAATTCGCATTATTTTCGCAGAGCTTCATTAAACCTTTTTTCTAAGTAACAAGCTCCCTCCTCATTAAGAGCTACACCCACCATCCCACGTTCTCATTCAGTTGCGGATCTTTCTCTCTCTCTCTCTCTCTCTCTCTCTCTCTCTCTCGCTAATTCTCAGGTTCACATGAAGGCTCTTCCGATGTCATGATTTTCCAGCAGACTCCAAAGATTGCATATTCCTAAAGGGAACTCTGCGCTGCCTCTTCTACCTATCTCAGTGCCCCCAGTCCTGCCTTGGCATTGCCTGGTCGATAGTCTTGCTCTTGTGTACCCTGCCAAAGCAAAGGCAGCGGATAGACTGGGGAACACGAGAGCAAGAGATATTGGTGGTTGCAAATAGGCAAGGAAAGGAAAGGGAAGGTAATTGATTAGTTGTCATGTCTAGGATAAATGAAAGGGCACTTTTCTAATGAAGAGAATTAGTTCAATATTAACAGTACTTTTGGGGATAAAAATGATTCATTACAAAATATAAACCATGGCAAGAAACGTAAAGCTTGCCGTATAAGAACAAGAGAGAGAGAGAGAGAGAGAGAGAGAGAGAGAGAGAGAGAGATCCTAATGTTGAAAAATACACCAATGTAACAGTACGAGTCTGACATTTTGCAATGTTTTCGCAGAGCTTCATTAAACCTTTTTTTTTAAGTAACAAGCTCCCTCCTCATTAAGAGCTACACCCACCATCCCACGTTCTCATTCAGTTGCGGATCTCTCTCTCTCTCTCTCCTCGCTCATGCCCAGGTTCACATGAAGGCTCTACCGATGTCATGATTTTCCCGCAGACTCCAAAGATTACATATTCCTAAGGGAAACTCTGTGCTGCCTCTTCTACCTCTCTCAGTGGCCCCCAGTCCTTCCTTGCCATTGCCTGGTCGATAGTCTTGCTCTTGTGTACCCTGCCACGCTGAAGAGAAAGACAGCGGATAGACTGGGGAACACGAGAGCAAGGGAGATTGGTGGTTGCAAATAGGCATGGAAAGGAAAGAGAATTGAGAAGTTGTCATTTCTTGGAAAAATGCTATTTTTTTAATGAAGAGAATTGGTTCAATTTTAACTGTATCTTTGGGGGATAAAAGGGATTCATTACAAGATATAAACCATGGCCAGGAACGTAAAGAACAAGAGCGAGAGAGAGAGAGAGAGAGAGAGAGAGAGAGAGAGAGAGAGAGAGAGACTTGTTGTGGCACGTGAATCCATAGCTGAGCATTTCAAGGCCAAATAGTCACTAAGTGCCTCGTGTACATAGTAGGAATTATACAATTTCGTAAAAATTAAATAAAAGATCTTTTCTGTAGAAAAAATGTTAAACATCAACCATACATAGATATTAGTTTTTAACACACACACACACACACACGCACACACACACAGACACACACACACACACATATATATATATATATATAGAGAGAGAGAGAGAGAGAGAGAGAGAGAGAGAGAGATCCTAATGTTGAAAAATACACCAATGTAACAGTGTGAGTCTGACATTTTACATTGTTTTCGCAGAGCTTCATTAAACCTTTTTTTTTAAGTAACAAGCTCCCTCCTCATTAAGAGCTACACCCACCATCCCACGTTCTCATTCAGTTGCAGATCTCTCTCTCTCTCTCTCTCTCTCTCTCTCTCCTCGCTAATTCTCAGGTTCACATGAAGGCTCTTTCGATGTCATGATTTTCCCGCAGACTCCAAAGATTACATATTCCTAAGGGGAACTCTGTGCTGCCTCTTCTACCTCTCTCAGTGGCCCCCAGTCCTTCCTTGCCATTGCCTGGTCGATAGTCTTGCTCTTGTGTACCCTGCCACGCTAAAGGGAAAGACAGCGGATAGACTGGGGAACACGAGGGCAAGGGAGATTAGTGATTGCAAATAAGCAAGGAAAGGAAAGGGAAGGTAATTGAGAAGTTGTCATTTCTTGGATAAATGAAAGGCACTTTTTTTTTAATGAAGAGAATTTGTTCAATATTAACAGTGATTTTGGGGATAAAAGGGATTCATTACAAGATATAAACCATGGCAAGAAAAGTAATACTTGCCGTATAAGAGCAAGAGAGAGAGAGAGAGAGAGAGAGAGAGAGAGAGAGAGAGAGACTTGTTGTGGCACGTGAATCCATAGTTGAGCATTTCAATGCCAAATAGTCACTGATTGCCTCGTGTACATAGTAGGAATTATACAATTTCGTAAAAATTAAATAAAAGATCTTTTCTGTAGAAAATGTTAAACATCAACCATGCATAGATATTAGTTGTCAACACACACATATATACATAAATATATATATATATATATATATATATATTATATATATAATATATAAGAGAGAGAGAGAGAGAGAGAGAGAGAGAGAGAGAGAGAGAGATCGTAATGTCAAAAAATACACCAATGGAACAGTACGAGTCTGACATTTTGCATTGTTTTTGCTGAGTTTCATTAAACCTTTATTTTAAGTAACATTCTCCCTCCTCATTAAGAGCTACACCCACCATCCCACGTTCTTATTCAGTTGCGGATCTCTCTCTCTCTCTCTCTCTCTCTCTCTCTCTCTCTCGCTAATTCTCAGGTTCACATGAAGGCTCTTCCGATGTCATGATTTTCCCGCAGACTCCAAAGATTGCATATTCCTAAGGGGAACATTGTGCTGCCTCTTCTACCTATCTCAGTGCCTCCCCAGCCCTTCCTTGCCATTGCCTGGTCGATAGTCTTGCTTTTGTGTACCCTGCCACGCTAAAGGGAAAGACAGCGGATAGACTGGGGAACACGAGAGCAAGGGAGATTGGTGGTTGCAAATAGGCAAGGAAATGAAAGGAAAGGGAAGGTAATTGAGAAGTTGTAATGTCTAGGACAAATGAACGGCCATTTTTTTAATGAAGAGAATTGGTTCAATATTGACAGTATCTTTGGGGATAAAGGGGATGTATTACAAGATATGAACCATGGCAAGAAACGTAAAACTTGCCGTATAAGAACAAGAGAGAGAGAGAGAGAGAGAGAGAGAGAGAGAGAGAGAGAGAGATGACTTGTTGTGGCACGTGAATCCATAGCTGAGCATTTCAATGCCAAAAAGTCACTGAGTGCCTCGTGTACATAGTAGGAATTATACAATTTCGTAAAAATTAAACAAAAGATCTTTTCTGTAGAAAAAAGGTTAAATATCAACCATACATAGATATTAGTTTTTAACAGACACACACACACATGCACACACACACACACACACACATATATATATATATATATATATGTATGAGAGAGAGAGAGAGAGAGAGAGAGAGAGAGAGAGATCCTTATGTTAAAAAATACACCAATGTAATAGTACGAGTCAGACATTTTGCATTGTTTTCGCTGAGCTTCATTAAACCTTTATTTTAAGTAACAAGCTCCCTCCTCATTAAGAGCTACACCCACCATCCCACGTTCTCATTCAGTTGCGGATCTCTCTCTCTCTCTCTCCTCGCTCATGCCCAGGTTCACATGAAGGCTCTACCGATGTCATGATTTTCCCGCAGACTCCAAAGATTACATATTCCTAAGGGGAACTCTGTGCTGCCTCTTCTACCTATCTCAGTGGCCCCCAGTCCTTCCTTGCCATTGCCTGGTCGATAGTCTTGCTCTTGTGTACCCTGCCACGCTAAAGGAAAAGGCAGCGGATAGACTGGGGAACACGAGAGCAAGGGAGATTGGTGGTTGCAAATAGGCAAGGAAAGGAAAGGAAAGGGAATTGAAAAGTTGTCATGTCTTGGATAAATGAAAGGGCACCTTTTTAATAAAGAGAATTGGTTCAATATTAACAGTACTTTTGGAGATAAAAGGGATTCATTACAAGATATAAACTATGGCAAGAAAGGTAATACTTGCCGTATATGAGAGAGAGAGAGAGAGAGAGAGAGAGAGAGAGAGAGAGAGACTTGTTGTGGCACGTGAATCCATAGTTGAGCATTTCAATGCCAAATAGTCACCGAGTGCCTCGTGTACATAGTAGGAATTATACAATTTCGTAAAAATGAAATAAAAGTTCTTTTCTGTAGAAAAATGTTAAACATCAACCATACATAGATATTAGTTTTTAACACACACACACACACGCATATATATATATATATATATAGAGAGAGAGAGAGAGAGAGAGAGAGCTCCTATGTTGAAAAATACACCAATGTAATAGTACGATTCTGACATTTTGCATTATTTTCGCAGAGCTTCATTAAACCTTTTTTCTAAGTAACAAGCTCCCTCCTCATTAAGAGCTACACCCACCATCCCACGTTCTTATTCAGTTGCGGATCTCTCTCTCTCTCTCTCTCTCTCTCTCTCTCCTCGCTAATTCTCAGGTTCACATGATGGCTCTTCCGATGTCATGATTTTCCCGCAGACTCCAAAGATCACATATTCCTAAGGGGAACTCTGTGCTGCCTCTTCTACCTATCTCAGTGGCCCCCAGCCCTTCCTTGCCATTGCCTGGTCGATAGTCTTGCTCTTGTGTACCCTGCCAAAGCAAAGGCAGCGGATAGACTGGGGAACACGAGAGCAAGGGAGATTGGTGGTTGCAAATAGGCAAGGAAAGGGAAGGGAATTGAGAAGTTGTCATGTTTAGGGTAACTGAAATGAACTTTTTTTTTTTTAATGAAAAGATTTAGTTCCATATTAACTGTATCTTTGGGGATGAAATGGATTTTTTACAAGATATAAACCATGGCAATAAACGTAAAGCTTGCCGTATAAGAACAAGAGAGAGAGAGAGAGATTTGGCACGTGAATCCATTATATACAGTATATTGACACATATATATATATATATATATATATATATATATATATATATATATATAGTATATTTATTTATATATATTTGTATATATGTATATATATATATATATATATATATATATATATACAAATATATATAAATAAATATATTTATATATATATATAAATATATATATATATATATATATATATATATATATATATAATATCAAAGGATCACGTGATGTTCAGATACAGTACATAGATCCCCATTCTATATACAGCACAGTAGTAGACCTCTTCATTACCTATTGTAGAATAAGATTACAAAGGAACATTTTAACAAGACCCGGAAATGTAAGAGATGACAAACTTTATTGAAATCGAAAGGTAAATTTTCAATAGCAGATTTCGTTTAGCAGGTGCGTTACCTTCAAGCAGCCTAACTTTTTGAAACTTTGTACATTGCACTTTTGTATTTTTGAATAAATTAATCCAGTTTAAACATTCCTAGGTTGATTATGTTTTGTAAGACTAGATTCAATGACATATAGGCTTATATATGGTTTGTTTTAGAGTTCACTAGTTTTGAGTGAAATGATTGTATTACATAACTTGAACAAAAGAACTTTCATCTTGATAATAAATTGCATGCGATGGAAATTGGACAACTATATAATTGTATTTATTTATAGAGGAAACAATCAAATCTATTCGTCACTTACAAAAAAATATGAACATGCCTAATAATATGCTGAAAAGGATCATAATTGAATCTAGTGATGAGAAAATAATTACCTTGATGCTTATGGAGGTGTACACCAAATGTATTTTTTTATTTATTTTTTTTTTTTTAAAGATGGCTGATTTCTTAGCTCTTAAGTTTTATATTATTTTTCTTAAATTTGCAAGATGTTCTTTATGGATTTGTTGGAGAATTGGTTATGTCACTTTATTAAGTAAATGAATTTGTGATAATTCTATCTTTGCTGATTATTTCCTTCAGTAATATCCATACCTCCTACGATATCTGATTTTTCAACATCTTTTGGAAAAATGCCTAAAGAGGTATGCTGAAGGATGAAATACGGCATACTTCATAGAGGATTGATATCTATAAAAGGGCTTATGATTGGCTAAAATTGTATTTCCAATTTAGTAAGCTATTTTGTGCTATTTTTAAACCGAAATGACGTCATAGAAGGTTCCAGAAGGCAAGGATTATAGAGCTCTACACATTGTTTCTTTTCTTGGCCAATAGATGGACTTAGCCGTGGAGTACCAAATTGCTAATTATCCCCATCATACACTCATTATAATTTTTATCACTTCATTTCTGTTGCTATTTGGGCACACAATTGCTATAAAACAGGAACACGTGTACTCGTTGTTCATTGTTGTCTAGCCACAACTCAATTCATAGGAAATTACAAATTTCATAATAAAAACCATAAGAATAAATCTTCGGCAAACAATTGTTAGTTCAATTATATTTGGGGGTCATGGGGGAGGGTTGCCAGATATGCCACATGTACTGAAATCGGTGATTCAATCAAGTAATTACACAGTTATTTGATCTAATTTTCAATTACCTCTTTATGGAACTTATATATAATTGATATGTTTTATGGTATGACTATATTGTTAGTACAAACTACGCAGAAGTACAATATTGTTACATTCCGAAAGGCATAATAATGCATATCCCCCCTAGCTTCCCCCATATATCGTAACAAGTTTTACTTTACCGCCAATAGATGTCATCAGAGGTACCTTATCCCAAGTAATATAATATATTATTTGACGAACACGTGTGTCAAAAAAGTGTGCTAGGAAGGTAGAGGCTAGAGTATTGGTAGTTCCTAAATTGTCCAACGATCGTTTCCTCATTAGGAATGGATATTTTTATCAGAGAATGGTGTGAATTTTTCATGTGATATCAGAAGCAGTCTGAGTTTACTTATAAAAGTGTTTAGTATTTCCTTTCTTTATAAGAACACATGGAAAGTAAATCATATCCCTGTACAAATGACCAAAGTAACAATCTTCAGCATAGTTAAGGGTAGTGGGACGAGTTTGGAACAGCGCTGCCAAATGGAATTTCCTTGAATGGTTAATATCATTATTCATTACAGATTCGGATCTTTAAGGACTAATATTTATATGCCCGAATGTACATGCCTATGGTGTAATTAGATGTTCTTGTAATCAGCGTAATCAACATAGACAAATCGAATGAAGAAAAAGAAAATAGTCACATCTTTGTGTCTTCGCCAACGCCCGACTGTGTTACGTCATCCACCTGCGAACTGGTATTGTTACTAAGGGCGTTCCTGAGTATAAATCAGTTATAAAATAAACCTTATTATCATTTCCATGATAAATGTATGCATGTCAGTAAAGCTGTTTCTTGGTTCAATATAGGTTAAAATAATCCATTAAGATTATATATATATATATATATATATATATATATATATATATAATATATATATATATATATATATATATATATATAACATTAATATTTTTCTTACAAGTAATGGTCTCGGTCTTCCTAAGTCAATGATGTGCCAATCGTGAATATATAAAAAGCTGATTCAGAAAGATCGTTGAGAGAGAGAGAGAGAGAGAGAGAGAGAGAGAGAGAGAGAGAGAGAGAGAGCAACCTACAAGACAGGGATGCTGATGATCTTTGCAAATAACTCAGAGAATACGGAGTATACCTATAACAAGAAGGACCAATGTTCATTTATATAGTAAAAGTGTGGATGTTGCATTAAGCTATCAAAGATATATGACTATTATTTGTCAACATTTATTATTGTTATTACGAGTATTGATCATGATGTTTTTAAGGAATTTCGTGCTGGGCATAGAGTTGAAGATGATAGTTAGGAGACACGGAAATGTAAGCATCCATGATTATAATGTCCCCGAGATTAATGAGAATATAAATAAAGTTTCGTTCTATACAAAAGTTTATTTCCAAGAAAGAGTTACTTCTGTACTGATATTAAAGTCAGTTTAAATCATTGCCAGTAGGACGTTTTTTCTTTTTTCCTTTTTTTTTTTTTTTTTTTTTTTGATGGAAAGGTTAACAAAAATGATAGGTTGTTGGATGTCAAGAAAGGTTAATCGAGATTTTCTTCAAAGTATTAAAAAGTTTTTTTCAAATAAGTTTCAAATACCTTATGATCTATAGAAATGTGAATAAAGGTTAAGCAAACAATCAAATGTTTATCTCTATTATCATTAAAGAAATTTCTTTAAGCGTTTGAGAACCCAAGGCAGAGCAAATTCGATATTAAATGGTATTTGTAAATTATTTGAAAAAAAAATCAAGTATATATATATATATATATATATATATATATATATATATATATATATATATATATATATATATATATATATATATATATATATCATCTCTCCTACGCCTATGACGCAAAGGGCCTTGGTTAGATTTCTTGAGCTTTTAATTCAATACTTCTCCATTCATCATGTAGGCCTGGGTCTTCCAACTCTTCTAGTGCCTTATGGAGCCCAGTTGAAAGTTTAGTGAACTAATCTCTCTTTAGGAGTGCGAATATCATGGCCAAACCATCTCCATCTACCCCTCATCATGATCTCATCCACATATGGCACTCGAGTAATGTTTCTTACACTTTCATTACTAATTCTGTCCTGCTATTTAACTCCCAATATTCTTCTGAGGGCTTTATTCTCAAATCTACAAAATCTATTGGATATTGTTTCATTTTCATACCACGACTCATGTCCGTACAGTAACACCGATCCCATTACACTGATATATAGCCTAATTTTATATGGATTTACGCTATTTGATTTCCAAATTTTACTTAACCTAGCCATTGTCTATTTTTTTTCATATTTCATTAAACTCAAATTCTAACGATCCTGTGTTAGATATCATAGTTCCTAAATATTTAAATGATTCCACCTCATTAATCCTTTCTCCTTCCGATGATATTTCATCTTCCATAGCATATTCCATTCTCATCATTTGTCTTTCTTTTATTTATCTTGAGCCCAAACTCATGTGATATATCGTGCATTCTGGTAAACAAGCTTTGCAAGTTCTGTGGTGTTCTGTTAAAAAGGACAGTGTCATCAGCATACTCTAAGTCAGCTAATTTCCTGTTATCAATCCAGCACAATCCTTCTTCACCATCACCATATAATTCTTTCATTCTGACTTATTTGAATGTTGCTCTCGTGTCTGATCGTCAGCTGCGGATTGAACAATTAAAATAAAATTTTTTGAGAACAGTAACAACATTAAAACAGATCTTTCATATATAAACAATAACAACTTCAAAAAAAGATGAAGATAAATAAGATAGAGCAATGTGCCTGAGTGTACCCTCAAGCAAGAGAACTCTAATCCAAGACAGTGGAAGGCCATGGTACAGAGGCTATGGTACTCAAGCCCATAGAACAGCACCTAGATATACTGTATCGTATACTGTAGATTTAAGGACCCATGGCATCTAAATAGAAACATCGAATTGTATATACTTTATACGCATGCATACATTTGAGTAAATATTAATGTGTTACTGAACAAGTTCTCATGAATTCATGTGAGGATTTGCATACAAAAGGAAGCACTTTTAAACAAGCTTACGCATACTTATGCATGTTGCATTAATGAAGTTTCTTTTCGGGCAAATAATCGGTTCTCCTGCTAAAATTTGTAGGTCTCGCTAATCCCTTGTGAGTCCTTTGGTCTATTAATGGTAATGAATATTTCATGATTCTAAAAGAATATTTGACAATCTCATGAGTCATCCTTGATTATAACCGTGTTGTATTCTATTGTACTTTCACCCTTTTTCTTGTATAGCTATTTGTTTTTCTACTTTATTTTCTTTAATTCTGAACATGAAATACTCAAGAATTTATTATCATAGGAAAATAAAGAGGTAAATATTCATATATGACACATTTGAAATCTATTCAATTTTAGATGTTAGGTACATAAGTTTATATGGGGAATAATAAAAGAGAAATATTTCGATACGAATATTAATAATATATCTTTTACACAATACTTACTCGCCCGAAATAGATTTGTTACTACAATTAGGGATGTTTAACATAGATGTGTAATGCTTGAACACGATGGGTTGCAAAGCTAAAAGGGTGATATTGTCCAGGTGATTACTACATTTTGCTTAGCATTAATTTTACGAAATATAGATGTTTTTGTTCATATATATTCTGGGTTAGTTTATATCTTTATTGACCTGTATTTCTGTGAATGTATATATATATATATGTATATATATATATATATATATATATATATATATATGTACATATATATATACATATATATATATATATATGTATATATATATATATATATATATATATATATATATATATATATATATATATGTATATATATATATATATATATATATATATATATATATATATATATGTATATGTAAATATCACCCACGAAATGCATTTAATACCGAATTCTATCTTGGGAAATACATATCCACTTGGAATTCATTTTATGGTAACAGCTTCTGGCCGGGTGGTGATTCGAACCACCACCTGTACGGCTAGAAACTATGCTTGGCAGGGACCATATCGACTCAGCTGAGTCGATATGGTCCCTGCCAAGCATAGTTTCTAGCCGTACAGGTGGTGGTTCGAATCACCACCCGGCCAGAAGCTGTTACCATAAAATGAATTCCAAGTGGATATGTATTTCCCAAGATAGAATTCGGTATTAAATGCATTTCGTGGGTGATATTTACATTAATTAAAATCACGTGTGCTTGTGATATATGTTCATATATGTATATATGTATATTTATATACATACATATATATATATATATATATATATATATATATATATATATATATATATATATATATATATGTATGTATATATGTATTTATGTATGTATGTATTTACGTATGTATGTCTTGATTTTTTTTATTTCTTTATGAATATTCAAATGGATATTCACTGAAAGATAGAAAATTGTTATGCAATTATTTGTGGAAAAGGAAAGGAATTAAAACTCTTATCAATATAAAGAAATTGATGGTGCGAGTGTGTAGTATTTGAACATTGCCATTGCTAATCCTTCTTATTTGTTTCACATTGCATGTGTGTTACATAACCTTTCCTTTCCAATATCCCTTAGCAATCTGGAATTTCAAAAGTTCAAACTTGCAGCAAATGTTTTTATGTTGAACAGACTGACATAAGTCTTTTTATAGTTTATATATGAAATATCTGTTTTAATGTTATTGTTTTCTTAGATATTTTATTTTGATTGTTAATTACTTGTTATATCGTTTATTTGTTTCTTTATTTTTTCCTCACTGGGTTTTTTTCCCTGTTGGAGCACTTGGGCTTATAACATCTTGCTTTTTCTGCTAGGGTTGTAGCTTAGCTAATAATAATAATAATAATAATAATAATAATAATAATAATAATAGTTAGCGTGCAAGTAACGTCCCAGT
>NC_090746.1:82126051-82128551 GCF_036898095.1 Palaemon carinicauda
ACATCAAATCAATCAGTCAATCTCTCTCTCTCTCTCTCTCTCTCTCTCTCTCTCTCTCTCTCTCTCGCTCTCTCTCTCTCTCTCTCAGTGCAATTTATCTTTTTATAAAAAATAAAAGAACTCCAAGTTTACGAACAAAATAACAATGAGTTATAGGGAACCGATTCAACCAACAGTGAACGAAAATAATGTTTTTGACATCTCTTGAAATCCTATCCAAGGTCTCTGCAACTATAACGGGAAGGTTCTAGACAACAAAAGCATCATTATTGCTATTCGCAGACCCATCTGGGCGGTCATTAGAGCATTGTGTCCCCATCAAGAGAGTCCTTAGTCAATATGTGAATTGTGACGGGCCGAGAGAAGGTTGTGACTCAAAGACAGTATGAAAGCAACTGAGTGAGTCTATTATAGAACACTCTCCTTTATATACAAAAGCTCAAAGCAACAAGAAATTTCATGTTCAAAAACAGACATTGTTACAGATGAGAAAAGCAGACATGTTTATTCTGGTTCTGTTTAGTTCGAGGGAAGAGCGAAGATACAATTTTTTCGAAAATTTCGGCCGATTTTCGGGCCGAAAATTTTTTAGAAATTTTTTTCGAAAATTTCGGTCGATTTTCGGGCCGAAATTTTTCCCGAAAATTTTTTCGAAAATTTCGGCCGATTTTTGGGCCGAAAAATTTTCGAAAATTTCGCCCGATTTTTGGGCAGAAAATTTATGCCGAAATTCGGGCCAAATATTTTTCGAAAATTTCGGTCGATTTTCGGGCCGAAAAATTTTTCGAAAATTTCGCCCGATTTTCGGGCCAAAATTTTTTCGAAAATTTCGGCCGATTTTTGGGCCAAAATTTTTTTCGATATATACACAAAATGAACTATGTACGATCGTGTGACACACGGTTGGTACAGAATCTACGGCTATATCTCATATTGCGTCATTCATAACTTGATGAATTTTCATTTTTAAATTAGATTAAGGTGAGATCATACGACATTATCATTATTATTATCAGGATTATTATTAATATCATTATTCCCAGCAAAGTAAAAGGTACTTATAATTTGCATCAATGTGTATTTAATGCTCTTGCCTCAGAGGTGATGTTTGAAGAGAAGTTTGATTAAATTTTGATTTTCCAATATATTATTATTATTATTATTATTATTATTATTATTATTATTATTATTAGCTAAGCTACAACCCTACTTGGAAAAGCAGGATGCATAGCCCAAGGGCTTCAACAGGAAGTAAAGTAGCCCAGTGAGGAAAGGAAATAAGGAATAAATAAAAGATATACGAGAAGTAATGAATAGAAAATATAAAACATCTTAAGATTAGTAAGAACGTTAAAATAGATTTATCATATATAAAGCATGAGGAGACACTTATCGTAACCTGTTCTAACAATAAGAAAATATCTAAAGAAACCAATTTCCTTATTTACTTTCCTCCCTGGGCTATTTTCCCTATTGGAGCCCTTGGGCTTATTGCATCTTGCTTTTCCAACTAGGGTTGTAGCTTGGCTAGTAATGATAATAATAATAATAACTGACATTAAAATAGAGGGGAAGATGGAAGAGCTAAGCATTCGGAAAATAATGAGTCGAATGGGGTGGGGGGGGGGGGGTGGCAAATCGAATATAAATGTATTAGCCTGAAGAGACATTATTTGTAATAGGGACGGGAGTAGAAGTCATGCAATCAGTAAGTAAAGGAGTCCATTAGAATTTATACAAATGAGTTTACACAAGAGATTAGATGAATTTTTTATCAGCAAATGTGACGAGAGGATATTAGATCGTATGCCTTGCAAATACGTGGTTCTTTGATGAAAGATAATTTTATGTCCTTTTCTGAATTTTTTTAAAATCTAGTGTGATCTATGATTATTCAATATTGATAGTTCAGATGGGGGGCGATTGTAGATTATGTAATCAACATAATAATCTCTCACAGAAAGACATAGTAAAAACTTACCAAAAGACTTATGAAATATAATTGAGTCCATAGACTCATAGAGTAAAGAAAATTTTACTTGTTGTGCACAAGTTATTTTTTTAATCTTTTCTTATAACCCAGCAATTTGCTTATATGACATAAGCTATGACATCCCCTTGTGATTGGATTTAAAAGAAATTAAAAAGAGACAATAAAATTTGGATTTATAACATGAAGACTTGCATGTCCGTAGAAGGGCCTATAAATGGAATTTTCTAACCTAACCTATTCTAACGACCCTGGTAACTTTAGATAAAGAAGGATTACAGAGGAAGACTCAGATTTCTGCTTTCTGCAAGCAGCTAGTAGCTACTCACTCTCACGTTTGTAATAGACAAGGTGAGTAATCTTCAAAATATCTAAAGAAACCAATTTCCTTATTTCCTTTCCTCACTGGGCTATTTTTCCCCATTGGAGCCCTTGGGCTTATTGCATCTTGCTTATCCAACTAGGGTTTTAGCTTGGCTAGTAATAATAATAATAATAACTGGCTTTAAA
>NC_090746.1:82133551-82178551 GCF_036898095.1 Palaemon carinicauda
TTATTTTTGAAAAACAATGGCTAATACCTTTTCCATATGCCTAATATATTTTTCTCCAGTAAAGAATAGTCAAAGGGCTAATATACATGTATGTATATGACTAGCACCATCATTCATGTGATTTTATTGAAGAATGTAGAATAGTATAAATATGGCTAAGACCTTTTCCACATGCCTAATACATTTTGCTCCAGTAAAGATCCCTGATTTGGATAATAGTCTAATGGTTGATATATGTATATGACTTACACCATCATTCGTGTGATTTTATTGAAGAATGTAGAATAGTATACATATCGTATGGAGTCTTTTGGTTATGAATAGTATGCAGAGACGCTTTACTGAAGAGAAGATAGTGCTTAATGTTGAGGATTCATTGATTCCCTGATGTTAGATTTAACGAAAGTGAAAAGACAAGGAGGTTAGTTTATGGAAGGTCTATGAGCCAACGTGTCTGGTTCAGCTGGGAGGTTTATGTCAAGAGAGCCGAAAGTCTCTCTTCGTAAGTGAAAGCATGTTTGTTAATGTGGAAAAGTATAGATTTCTTAGTTCAATGATAGTGATTCAAATTAAGAATGTTAAAAAATGTTGTTCTAATATTAGATGTTTGGAGTATAGAGGGAGGAAAATATGATATTTCTTGGAGCGTCTGAAGCCTGTACCTGGATGTGGTTGGAGGAGAAATTTCAATAATAATAATAATAATAATAATAATAATAATAATAATAATAATAATAATAATAATAATAATAATAATAATAATGATAATAGTTTAAGGATAATAATAATGATGATTATCTTAAGGATATAGATAATAATAATAATTTTAAGGATATTGATAATAACGAGGATTATTTCTAGGGTATAAATAATAATAATAATAATAATAATGATAATAATAATAATAATAATAATAATAATAGTTTGATTTTGCTGCCAAACTTACGTTCAACTATTTTACAGAGTCGTAATCATTTTACTTTCATCCTCAACGGTCTCTTCCAAAAATGCCCTTTAAACTTGTTTTCCCAGTTCCTACCCTTACATTAATCAGATCTGCCTCCCATTATTATGTTTTTTTTTTTTTTTAGAATAGGATTATATTCGTCTCAGAAAGTATCTGTTTATTTGCATATGCAGATAATGTTGCCCCTAGATATGCATATCTCTATGGAACGTTCTTAAGTTCAACTCTGTCTAATAAGGATTTAATGGAATTAACCTGTATATTTTAGTCAACTCCCGCCTTTTCTCGCCCACTTCATCCATCTTAAAACGTCCTATGCTTCTCTTCTACCTTTTCCAGGTCACTATTTTTAATAAGAAAACATTTTGCTCCTTCCTCCCCAGAGACACTATTCTTTTCTTAGTTATTATTCTCCTTTCTCTTATTAATTTTCATTGCCATGTTGTTTATCCTTTCTCTTAAGATAAACATTCTACACCTATATAATCATTCAGCTACTCCTTTTCTCATGATTTCGTCTATGAACCTAATCATTCAACTATTCTGAATATTATGAATATTTTTCTTTAATGGCAATTTTTTTGTAACAATAAAACTTTACAGATACCTTAAAAATACAACAATCGCTTTTATCCTCTTCATGACATAAAAGTTGCATTTAAATCATGTTACGAATTTTGCTCCTGCATAAAAAGAATACTTCGTATCTGTATCTAAACTTTCGTCCGTACTCATCCTGTTAATTTTCTTTTATACCGTCCTCAATTCTTAGTAAGCCTTGCTGACTTAATAGTAGTATTACCTTATTATTATTATTATTATTATTATTATTATTATTATTAAATGCTAAGCTACAACCCTAGTTGGAAAAGCAGGATGCTATAAGCCCAGGGGCCCCAACAGGGAACATAGCCCAGTGAGGAAAGGAAACAAGGAAAAATAAAATATTTTAAGAATAGTAATAACATTAAAATAAATATTTCCTATATAAACAATAAAAACTTCAACAAAACAAGAGGAAGAGAAACTAGATAGAACAGTGTGCCCGAGTGTACCCTCAAGCAAGAGAGCCCTAACCCAAGACAGTGAAAGACCATGGTACAGAGGCTATAGCACTACCCAAGATTAGAGAACAATGGTTTGATTTTGGAGTGTCCTTCTCCTAGAAGACCTGCTTACCAGAGCTAAAGAGTCTCTTCTACCCTCACCAAGAGGAAAGTAGCCACTGAACAATTACATTTCCGTAGTTAACCCGTTGGGTGAAGAAGAATTGTTTGGTAATCTCAGTGTTGTCAGGTGTATGAGGACAGAGGAGAATCTGTAAAGAATAGGCCAGACTATTCGTTGTCAGTGCAGGCAAAGGGAAAGAACCGTAGCCAGAGACAAGGATCCAATGTAGTACTGTCTGGCCAGTCAAAGGACCCCCTAACTCTCTAGTGGTAGTATCTCAACGGGCGGCTGGTGCCTTCGAGTTTTCTATCCTTTTCTGTCAATAAGAGAAACGGGTAGATTAAGATGAATTTTCTTATCATTAAGACAAACGAAATCGTATAAATTTGTTTATATTCATACAGATATTAGAAAAAAAAATTGTAGTGGCAATCGACACCAAATTAATACTATGAAGAAATCTGAAAATAATATACGCTATACAGAAAAAAAGCATCACGTATCTAGAAATACACATTTATCTGAAAAATGCTGCATTTACCCTCGTTTACCCCGGGTTTCTAGAAAAAAAAGATCAGTGAAAGTTTCCTGAGCGATCCAGCCTACAGACAAGAAATCCTTTTCTGATGGAAAAGTTTGGAAGGTTTGTGGGGATTCTCCTGCAAGGGGTCAAGGAATTACAAGTTAGAAATCACCGACGGGTAAATTCGAAGACATATTAAAAACATTTCGAGGAAGTTAAAAAAGATGGAGCCTCAACCATTAAAAGGTAGTTGGGGACAAATGAAAGTAAAAGGGAAATTAATGTACAATGAATATATCCTAATTAAAATAAAAGCAAAGCATATATGAAATACCACTGAATATACAATCAACAGAGCCGTAAAAAACAACTGAATGATAAAAGGACACCTAGTAAATCTACTTATACTCTTAAAAGTTTAAAGGCTGCTCATGAATGGTAGAGGCAAGGGACAGTGATATTGCCCTATCAAGCAGGACAATGCCGTAGAGACTGACCATATATCATATGATCAGTGTTCGAGCCCCCTCTCCACTCAAGCTAGGACCAGGGAGGGCCAGGCAATGGCTGCTGATGACTCAGCAGAGAGACCTATAGGCTCACAAGGATGGTAAGATTGCAGATATTAATAGCACTAACGAGTTTGACCGGGCTGGAACCCCCGACTGGCAAACACCAGGCTGAGACGTTACCAATCGGGCCACAAAAACCCCTACTATGGTAAACAATAAAGGCACGACAGACAGAGAGAGAAGAGAGAGCAGATGTATTTTTCGAATTACATTACTGCCACAATGGTTGAATATCCATAAAATTCTAGCAAGGTAAACATGCTTCAATTAATGGAATGCCTTTCTCAAACAATTTATATTATAAACTAAGCAGTTTATATTAAAAAATGATCAAAGTTCAGTTAGAAGTACATTTCAAATCGGTTAAGGTACTATCTACAGGATGATCTTAAGTAGACACTATGTTGCCAGTAGGTTTCTATTTCAAATATTTTCCAATCTTCTGAATAATTATAGTTATCTTCATCTTTATTATACGCACAGCTGGTCTTTATGAAGTTACTTTGTTCATTCTAAAAGATTGGGGGATATGTTGGTGAAGAGATAAAAGAGTTCTAAAATGTTATTAAGGAGAAGAGGAAAACTTTAAGGGAAAATTTTTCGTCTTGGTATTTCCGATACCGGTGACCTTTGGTCTGTAAACTTAATTCAGTTAGTTGATTGATTTCTTGAAGCAGCAATTCCGTTAGATTTTATAAAAACTTCTGCAAGATTCCTTTCAAGATTTTTTTGTACCAATTTTGTCATTGTGTTAACCTTTCTCAGCCAGGATTTTGTTGGTAGTATTACAGTGAGGCTTTCAGTGTTTAATTTTGTCACAATTGTATTTAGGAAATTATACTGGTTCTAGTTATAATTTCAATTAAAGATGGTTTTGTGAAGGTTATTGGGGAAAAATATATTTGGAAATAGGCTTAATCTTGTTTTATTTTTCTATTTAAAATATTTGTTATGTCTATCTATATAAATATCATAAGCCCAACCATAGACACACAGGAACACTCTTTGCCTGTATACATTCTATACGCACATACACACACACACACACTTATATATATATATATATATATATATATATATATATATATATATATGTATATATATATATATATATATATATATGTATATATATATATATATATATATACATATATATATATATATATATATATATATATATATATATATATATTGACAAAAATCAAATTGCTGGTGTAAACTGACATAGAAAGGCCTTAAATGGACGCGAACTGAATGACATGTTTGAGACCTCTATTCTACATTGGACTACTAACGGCTGATAATGATGATGATGACGGATATGTACAGTATATATATATATATATATATATATATATATATATATATATATATTATATAGATATATATATATATATATATATATATATACACAAATAACAATTAATGCAACAGTTTCTAGTCCACTGCAGGACAAAGGCCTTAGACATGTCCCCAGTCATGTCTGGATCATTTTCATAGCCATGCTGACCACTGATAATTGGTAATGGTGGGACACTTTAGTCTGATCATTCACAGCAAACCAACGTAGTAATTCATATTTTCAATACTTTAAACTAGATTATATCTATACAAAACACCGATGTGGCTACAATTAAGCACAACAGCGATTTCATAATTAAGGGCTTGTACATGCCGCTGATAAGATTCAGCATCTGAAATTCAGAGGTGAACAGCTATCACTGAAACAAAATTAGGAACAAAGAGAAATTGGCTATATCAAAAAGATTAAGAAAATTATGTATAAAGAAACGAAAGTAAATATAGAGGTGATAACTGATTCCATTCTGTTCTTGTAATATTATAATCATGATAAGTACACTTGGACACAGAAGTTCCTGGTACATCTCTCTCCGAAGTAGTACGCCCTGTCACACCCTTACTTCGCGGCGAGTAACCAAAAAGATATTGCAAGGAGAGATGGCAGGAATTCGCCGCGCAGTAGGAGTGTGGCTGGGTGCACTTCCTCTGTGCAAGGTGTAGTAGGATTTCATGTGTCCAATTGTACATATCTCAACGACATCAAACGCATAATGATATCGTTCAGTATCTCGAATTCTGCGGACTGTATTGTCTACATAAGGACCAGGTAATAAGAAACGAAGATAATCTAATATATGGAATGAACTAGGTTTGGAAAGGTTTTATTTTTTTTTTTATTTTTTTTTTTCATTTTATTTTTCTCCTATGTATACATTACAACTATGATTTCAGAGAAATGCCCATACACATCTACTCATTAATAATTCTCTACATGGTATTTGAAATGATAACGGGGTGGGATAGGGGTGATGAATCTGGAAGGTAAAATATAATACACAAAATACCCAAACGGAGTCAAGAGTATTAAGAGACAGCTTGTCAAAACACGTTTTATTTTTTTTTCCTTTTCTTTTGTCAAAAGAATAACACTATCAACATTATGTATTAGTGTAGTAGTAATTATTAGGAGATATTTTATGGTATATTTTTTAACATTTTATAGTGTCTTATTCAAGTCTTATAGGTAATATTAGCCCTCATAATAATCATACCAAATAAACAGTTCTTTTAGACAATTCATTCTTCAACAAATTCTCTATTCTTGGACATAGGGCTTATGGTAAATTTATTTGTAGGACATACAACAGGATACTTTCGGATTTATGCTGTTATTTTCCTTGTGTATTTTCTTGAAGAGGCTCCAATTGTTGTGTGTAAAAAAACTGTAAATATGTTATAATAAAGTAATTTTGGTATGGAAAAACGTTTCTCCTTAGTAAAATAAGAATCATATTATAATTTTTACAATGATACTCGGGTTTGAGACCAGGATTCCAAAAATGCATGGCTACCCCTCTTGTCCTAGTTTATCTGCCACACCACCTCGTAAATGAGGTTTCACCAACACTTTAGCTGTAATAGGTGCATATGCAGATCATAGATTTCTCAAAATTATTCTGAACTCCATAAGAGCTTCACTGACGTTTTATGAACTGATGTGCTATTTTAAGGGCAAGGTTTTTCTGTGGGTGATATGCTAGAGCTATTCCATTGTTGTTAAGAATATTAAATGCCTGGTGGTAAAAATCACTTGTAAAGTAAGTGCCATTTTCAAGGAAAACCGAATGAGATAATGATTTTCAAGAGATTACATACCTTGGTATTTGTAAATAATGTTCTTAGTTGAGGACAAACACTACAGGGTTTATTGTTATTGAGCAGAATACAATTAGAATATATTTGTTCCACTTGTATGTTTTGGGTAGAAAACATACACAGACAATCTGTATTTTAAGAAGGGGTCTGAGGAACGTACAGTATATGGTATGGAATGACTTTTTAAAAGATTTTTATAATGCTTTGAAATCATGGAAAACAAAAGGTCCGTGCGCTTTGGGCCAATTATATATTTCAAGAGACGCAGGAGTGAAGATTTAGAATGTCCTTTGAGACAGTACCGCCTGAGTGAGAATGACATGCGTGTAATGGCTCTGAGTAACAAAATACAAATTATTATTATTATTATTATTATTATTATTATTATTAGGATTCCCCATAGGGGAATACTATTGTTTTTGGTATTATTTTTATTCTTTGACCCTCATTTTCAAGGTCATATGGATATTTCATGGAAAAAAGTTGACATGGGCTAAAAGTGATGTTTTGTTGTCACCCCCCCCCCCTCCATTCGCACATGCTCTTTCAGAATATGGGGTCATATTTAACCCGTGACCTTCACATGACCTTGTTAGGGCCCATTGTCTTCAAGTTCAAAAGTCAATTTCTCTATATTTGTCATTTTTTCCTATGTTTTACCTCCATATACCTGCTATTATACAGATAAATTGCTTTAGAATAGTTTGTTAACATAACTCAAAATTTAGTCAAGGTGTCATTAGGGCAATAAACCATTACACAATATCTTTTACTGATTGACGAAAGCATTTCCACACCTATTTTGCAGGGGAATCCTCCGCCACTGGCTTTAGCCAGTTGCAGTCTAGTTATCATTATTATTATTATTATTATTATTATTATTATTATTATTATTATTATTATTACTTGGTAAGCTACAATCCTAGTTAGAAAAGCAGGGTGCTAAATAGAAGTTATTCTATTTTGGCGAGAGATTCAGTCACTTTGGATGTGCTCATTCAGCTTTTCCAGGAAAGCTTGATAATGCAGTAGGATGAGATGCTATAGCTGCCCTTTGGAGAGTTAAATTAACTTAGTCGATTATTGAATTGCTTTAATGAGCAATTAAGTAAAACAGACTTTATGAATAAGTTCTCGATGTTGCCCGTTGCCGCTGTAATTAGCACAACACTTCCAGAGATAAAGTATATTGTAAAATCCTTGTTGATTATAAAGCTATTATGTCGATGATTCTATACCAAATAAAGTTTTTAAATATGCTGAAGACAATGTTTAAACTGCAATATCAGTGCGTTCTAATGCATTTGTAAATCACTGATTTTTACTAATTACTCTTATGAGCGTTCTTATCATTTCCCTTAAAAGGAAAACTTGAAGACCCTTCTGATAACTTTAACTATAGAATATTTTAAACTAATGCTTAACAGAATCAGAGACTGTTTGACTACCTCAGACAACGTTTGGTTTTTAAACCTGAACGTTCGACTGAGCTTTGTGTATATGCTCCGAAGGAGGTGATTAATTATCAAACTTTAAATACCCCCAGTTTACATAGATTTTGTAGATATCAAAAGCGCGTTTGACAGAGAGACTTATTAGAAATTTATTGCCTAGCTGACTGATCGTGTTATGTCCCTCCTTTTCGTTCGTTTATTGATGTTTTGGTTCTGTGAATAGTCTCTAAGAGTTTGTTGGTTAAATAGTCTTTCATATGATTTTCATATGAAGAATGGTATTAGGCAGTGTTCTATCTGGATTTCATACCTTTTTAATGTGTATATCGATGATGTCAATAATGACCTAAAAACAATTGTGGGATTGAGTCTCATCTGGCTAATACATCAATAAATAATTTCTCATATGAGGATGACCTTGTACTGGTTACACCCTCAGTCTCCGCCATGGATGATCTAAAGCTTTGGGATAGATTTGCACATAATCACTACATAACTTTCAGCACTGAAATGATGATATGTATGCGAATACTACCTAGAAATAGGAAGTTGATTAACTGTCCAGAGGGTAATGATAAGCTTGACTTTGCAGAATATTTTAATCATTTAGGTTACACCCTACCCTACAATTTTAGTGAGGTCGAATTTCTCAGGAGAAAATTCGTTGGTGAAAACACTTTAATTTTGTAATGATGATGTAAAATGCACCCTTGTAAAGTCATTCTGTTACTCTCTATACTGTGTGTCACTTTGGCCAAAATATAAAAACAGACACCAATCATGACTTCAGTACCTCATTCTTTGATTGGATCCCGGGGATTGAGGAGTTTGAACGAGCTGATGAGGACAGGTTAGCCTAGTTTAATGAAACTGTAGAGGCAAGTTCAAATTCCCTTTTTTTCCAGAATTAGGCAATGTTGAAACAGATCACTGTATGCCTAAAAAAAAGTAACTATTAGGAATCAAAATCAGTTCCAGCAATGTTCTGGTTCTTGTCATTGGAGAGCTATTTTACTATTAAACACTCGTTGAGAAACCAGAACACTGGAGCCACCACCTCGGTAAACAACAGCATCTCTTTATTTTGGCTAATTTGGACCTGTTTTGCCTGTCCAAGTCCCCTAAAGACTTATGATACTCCATAGATTTTTTTTTTCTCCTTCATCAAAATCAATGAAATTCTCATCCTTTTGTACATGATTTCATATCCATGCCGGCTATGATCTCCAATCTATGGTTTTATGTCAGTTTTAACCATGAAAGCATTACGTTTGCTAATTTAAAAGAATGTCTGTCATCTAGATATAGTTTAAGTTTTCTTCAATATTTTCTCTCATTGTCTTCGCTGATAATGAAATTCAACTCACATATTAATTTCAAACCTTTAGAAATCAATTCTAAACTAATGGCAATATATTCCACACCTTTAAAGGGCACAACATAAAACAACTAACTCGATCTTTCTTAATCTATCCAGTAGGAAATAAACCTCTAGAACCCCAGCAATTGGGCCATGTCTCTTCCCCGGAAACGCATCGAAAGCAAAAGTCCTCTTGCTCCCTTTAGGGTCCCCTTTCTTTCTCTTGGTCTCCATCTTTTCCCACCTTTATGTAGGGTCGATGTTTCTGGCCAGAGTTCTCCATCTACCTCTTTCCCACACTTCATCACCGATTAATCCCTTTGATCGAAGGCCATCCTTGATATAGTCCATCCACCTTTGCTTTGGTCTCCCTCTCCTTCTCGTTCCCTGTACCTCCATTTCCATCACTCTCCTCCCAATATACTGTTCATCTCTTCTCATGACATGACCATACCACCTCAGTCTACTTTCTTGTATCTTATCTGATAGTTTTCTAACTCCTGCGGTACCCCTAATTACTTCATTCCGTATCTTATCTCTTCTTATCACCCCACACATCCATCTCAACATTCTCATCTCTGCCACATCCAGTTTCTTCTCTTCTGTCTTCTTTATTACCCACGTCTCCGCTCCATACATCATTGCCGGTCTCACAACTGTCCTGTGTACTTTACCTTTCAACTTAACCCCTCCTCAGATATTTTCCTCTGAGCTTGCCTCTTTAACCCAGCCCGCCCATGACTGGGTAGCCCTTGCCGATTTTTCGGAGGGATCAGGCGAGGTCCCAACGCGTCGCCTACGGGGAATACCCTAGCATTAGTTTTATTTTCACAATTTTCACTGGCCATATTTGTTTTGGCTAATTTTTCATGGCCGGATGCCTTTCCTGCCGCCAACACTCCCTATTTACCTGGGCTTGGGACCGGCACCAAGTTGAGGCTGGCTTGCCCCCCTTAGTGGCTGGGTTCCTTTAAGGTCCCCTTTCCTCTTTCGTAATTTGGCCTTCTTCTCCATGAGCTATCTATAGGTGCAGCTTCGGAAATTGTTCCAAGCCCTTCCTCATCTGGGCTACCTTCTAAAATTGATCATGTCATTAACTTCTCCCCTCGACAACATTAATCTATATTTTTACCTTTGGGTTTTAAAGGTTAAAACCAAGGTCTATCAAACCTCCAAGTGCCTCAGGAGCTGGAATATTAACTTCCTAGTTTACAAAAAGGTGATATATTGCTTTTTGTAAGTTGAAACTTGAATTAAAATGATTTTATATACATAGGAAGAATTCTGTTGCCCTTCTGGAAATAATCAGGTTTAAAAGGGTTATTTTTTTCGCGTATTTCTTTATGTCTATATTGTATACTGTTATGTTCAATTTCGCTTATGGGTCTTTTATCCGTAAAACTGTTGTTTCCTAATCAAGAAATTAGTAATGAAGAACTGAATTTGCTTACAGACATCATTGACTAAAGTATACTATTAATTCCTCTTATAAGAATATATTTTCCCTTCTTGTCAATCATACATTTTTTTCTGAAATAAATGGAATTAAACAATTACCCTTAATATCTAAAACGAAATAAAATATATAATTTAAGGAGACAGTGATTAACATTAGATACTAGTTTTAAATCGACAGGAGAATGGAATTAATGGGATAGTTATAGACCAATTGCTATAGTATATGATAGATGATGTAATATCAGTTTATTAGAAAGCAGAGCAACAATGAGTCATGAGATTTTCTTCTGTTTTGCCTGGAATTAGACATTTTGAAACACGAGTGGTTATTCAATCGAAAGTTTAGTTACATGTTCTTATTAATATATCAGATAATCATATATGAAAATATATTGCTGAAAATTACAATTGAGAATCTGTCGGCGATATTAATCAAGATTGTCTCTTGTTTTCACGAGGATTCTGAGTTTTGGGAGAGGGCCAGATTTTAGAACTCTTAATGGCAGAAATCACTGGAAAGCGAAATTGGTGTCTCTGTCGTTATTTCTGTTTGTCTCTCCCTCACTCTTCCTATTTCCATTTCCCTGCTGCTTGATTCTGCACTAATGCCAATGGTAATAGTACTATTAATCATATTAGTATAAGTAATAGTATTTTGTATCTCCTCCTATATACTCCACCTTATATTATAGTCTCATACTCGGAACTGTTGATATTTTTATTTTTCATACTATATTACCATTTTTTATCCTTATGCTTTTTTACATATTAGCCTTCAATGAAATCAACAATTATGAATATATATATAAAGAAAATAGATAAATTATTATTTTCAGAAATGCGTAAACCACAACAAAAGAGAAAATTAAGGCATTAATACTCAATATTTCAAATCTGTATTGATACCTTTCCTAACGTTATGAGTATAACCTTCCTTAACACAGCCTGAAAATAGAATACTCTTATTGAAATAGATATTTAAAGTAAATATAATAAATAATGATTATATAGAAAAAACAAAAAACAAAGGAATCACAGAACAACCAAATGAAGGAACTTAGCAGGATCTCTGCTAAAGTGCTAGAAGAGAAGTGTTTAGGGACAGAAGAGTTGGACTATATGGACGGATAATTGCGACAATTCTCATTTATGCAAATAGAATATTGATGTTGAGTGCAATTTAAAAATAAAATGCGAGGATACATTTTTGAGATGTACGCAATGAATAGTATATAAGCAGTATGGATTCATGAAAGAGGGAAGGACTGTTTATGAAATTTATAGTAACGAAACTGCAGGAAAAAAAGTTAGAGAGAAATAGAGGCTCTTCTATGCTTTAGTAGATCTAGAGAAAGCTCACTGTATGATATAATCACAAGAGAAATTATGTTTTCGTGCTTGAGGAAGAGTAAAGTCTCAGAGAATTGGTGAGAATGGTTGAGATGATCTACAAAAACAATGACCAAAGTAATAGCAGCAGTTGAGTAAACCAAAACCTTTGAATCCAAGAGCCCCACAAATGATAATGTCCTTTATGCATTCTATTTTTAAATTTCATTCTACATCAGAAATGGAGAGTTGTGGTGGTTGGTATCTGCCACGAGAAACAATCTACCAGGCAAACTTGCTAATCCTATAACTGGGGAACAGATACGAAGGCCCTGAGAACAACAACTCTAGCACCATGCATCTGAAATTTGGTCAGCAACATGGGAAAGATCAAGCTACGCTCACAAAAGAGATTCTGAGCTTAACAACACATGTAGAATAATAACCATCATCTTAAAACCAGCACCGCTTCCTACACTTTACAGATTAAAAGGCATTGCACCACCACACATCCGCGGAGACACTCATGCCAAGACACATATGCTTAGTCAAGAAAATAGTACGAGACACATCCCTCTTTGGTATAGTGCCTTATTAAGAAGACTGAAGTCCAGAAAGAGCTTTATGACCATTCATAGTTTAGATTTTAAACAGCCAGATTAACATAGGCTAAAAAAGAGGAGAGAATGGAACCACTCCCCACCAAATGCCACCACCCAAAGCCCGAATGAACAACTCCCTAGTGGAACGACCCTCTCAAGAAAAGACTGGGTAACATTGAATAGAGCAAAAAACAGAGTGGTTAAGACAGGGAGCAACACCTATAAATAGGGGCTTTCATCCATTAGTGAGTGCCAATGTGGCTATGCAGTGCAAACAATGCAACACATCTTCCGTAAATGTGAACTGGGACCCACCTGTACAGATCAAAACCTATTGAACACCAATGAAGCAGCCAAGCAATGGATCCAGTAATGATGTGACAAGATGTGATAATTTGGTGATTACTGTTGAAAATGAGGAAGACTTACAGAGAAGGGTTGTAGAGTGGCAAGAGACTTTGGAGAGTGGTGATTTGTGGGTAAATATGGATAAAGCCGAGATTATGGTGAGCAGTAGGGAAGTAAGGGCCAGGAGAGCCATTCGTGAACGTAGAGGCTCGGTTATGAAACAGATGGAGCAATTTAGATACTTTGGATCTACTATATGGCAGGATGGAGGACGTAAGTCTGAAGTTGAGAATAGGTTCCTGGGGGAAGTGGAGGGAGGTAGCAGGAGTGGTATGTGATAAGTAAATGCAAATCAAGCCAAAAGTCAAGATATATAGCATAGCATGGTAATCAGACCAGCGTTAATGTATTGAACAGAAACGTGGGTTCTGAGACAAAAAAAGGAAACAATTCTTGAAAGAATAGAGATGAGAATGCCGAGATGGATCATGTGAATATCTCTCTATGAAAGATTGAAAAACGATGAAATAAGAAGAATGGCAGGAGTAGTAAAGATTACAGAGGTAATAAGAATATAACGACCGAGATGGTGTTAGGACTGTGGAGGATGGATGGTGAGGAGGGAGTGAGGAGGGCTTGATAGGAGCCTGTTAGAAAGAGAAGATCGAGGTTTTTTATTTCCATTTATTAATGCCCATAAGTAAATATTTCATGACAAAATTCATGGAGAGTTTACCACCTAATGCTCTGGTTTCAAAAGGTTTTTGAAGAATGAACCTAGATGGAATTTGCGTTTGTGTGGATGATTTACTTTCAACTATCTCGGTGTCCATTCATGAAAAAAACCTTTCTAAAAGATCACAAGAATTAAAAGGTATGATTGCCTATTCCAAAGGCGATTAAAAGGGATCCCTTCTATTTGATTTACAGAGATTTATTATTTACACAACTGATTGAATAGAATATATAATAGGTCAGTGCACTGTATTTCACACCAGGTTAACAAAACATATAGGAAACCTATATTATCTCTTATACGAAAGAGGAAATTTCCCAAGGAATCAAAGAATCTTATTAAGACGAATGTAGTGCCTACATCAAGAATAATTTAGGGATCTCTCTCTCTCTCTCTCTCTCTCTCTCTCTCTCTCTCTCTCTTTATATACATACATACATCTATGTAAGCACACGCACACACACACACACACACACACACATATATATATATATATATATATATATATATATATATATATATATATATATATATATACAGTATGTATGTATATGTATATGCTTTACATGGCTGTGTTAACACAAAAGAAAAAGGAAGAGAGCAAGACTTATGAGATATTTAAAAAATTATATATTGATGCTCCTGTGTACCGGTACGTGTAAACTGTATGCAGAAGCCTTACATATTAGTTCAATATATGCGTCAGCATGTACACATGTACGTACAATATACCAGAAATCCTTCTCGATATTATGGTTGTATCTGCGACGTGAGAATTTATCGATGAAGAACGTCGTCATGGAAACGGCTGACGTCATTACCTGGTTGCGGAGTCGGTCCCATAATGTGATCATTCATATTCTCAGTTTCCTCTCGTATTGTCGCATGGAGGAGAAGGAGGAGGATACTAATGACCCTAGCATTAGAATTTTCGAACAGGGATATCAATAAAATCTGACGAGCCTTCATGGCCTCGTAGGGCTTGTGTTTTGAGTACGAAGGTCTACTTGTTCTGTGTTTCAGTCAAACGAGGACAGGAGGTATACGCGTTTTCTAATCAGATCTCAAAATGGATTTAAGAAAAATATTAATAAACGTAGATTGACATTGGAAATGAATTTTGTAATTTATGCAAGATAAAATTACAATTATTATAAGTGGATTAAGGCAGAAATTTCTGGAGAAGCTACACTGTTGTATTCGTTATTATCTTTGTATAAGATGCTTTATAAAATCAGGGAAAGGAGGTTTACTCTTAAATTGGATTCTAAAATGTAATAAGAAAAGTTGATCGATAATAGAAATTAATCATTGTCATTTGTGCAAGATAAGATAAAATTACTATAAGGGGGTTAAACTAGAAATTTCTTGTCATTCTCTTTATATAAAATGCTTTCTAGATTCAGGAACCATAATATTTCATAGACTTTTTACGAACGTCACCTCTCATAAATAAGTGTAATTTGATTCTACAAATCCAAGTCGTTTATACCATCGTCATTGGGTACAGAAATAGGTTATTTGTACATAAAATTTGCAATAAAGCTAACATATTATTATACAGGATACCATAGCTTAAAACACAGAAATATATATCTATAAATAAAATAAATGATATAAACGATTCAATAATACGAAAAATAATGGATTAAGAAAAAATATATCTGATTCACCAGTCAACGCTGGAATTGAAAATAACACCTCCAAGAACGCTGGATTAAAGATGATTACCTTCTTCACCATAACACTTGGAGGAAAACATATTTTCCAATAAGTAAAAGCCGAATGACGCTTTAAAGTTACTCTACAGCATTTCTTAAAATGAAGAGCATCATTATCAATAACGTAATCTCCTATAGAGTCTAGTGATATCGTGGCAGCTCAACACAAGGTGAATGTTGACTCTTTTTACAAAGCTAAAAGCTGGTAATCGTGTAGCCAGCAGGAAGGTCAAATAGTGGTAAGAAGGTAGGTATTAGAGCAGCATTTACACAATGTGTGCAAGCCACGGGCTCTTGCGTTGGCAGCCCGTATTATTATTATTATTATTATTATTATTATTATTATTATTATTATTACTTGCTAAGCTACAACCTTAGTTGGAAAAGCAGAATGCTACAATCCCAGGGGCCCCAACAGGGATAATAGCCCAGTGAGGAAAGGAAACAAGGAAAAATGAAATATTTTAAGAAGAGTAACAATACTAAAATAAATATTTCCTATATAAACTAAAAAAACTTAAACAAAACCTGAGAAACAGAAATCAGATAAAATAGTGTGCCTGAGTGTACCCTTAAGCAAGAGAACTCTAACCCAAGACAGTGGAAGACCATGGTACAGAGGCTATGGCACTACCCAAGTCTAGAGAACAATGGTTTGATTTTGGAGTGTCCTTCTAGAAGAGCTGCTTACCATAGCTTAAGAGTAAGTGGGATAAGGATGTGAGATAGTTAAGGCTATATATAAAGGATAACGATGGAATGGGAGGAATGGAATAAGGCCGAAGGAGAGAAATTTTTAACAGGAATAGACTGATTCTCAGATTGTTCTTTAAATAGATATAAATAGCCTCTAAATCTTGTGAATAATTTTTGTCTTTTAATTTATGCAACGCAACATAAAACTATTTCGATTTTCTTACGAATATGTATCTATGGAATAAGACGCAAAAAGATTCGCATTTCTTATTTTCATATTCATCTATAAATCATTTGGATTTTTGTTGCTGTTACATATTATACGGAGTCTTATCTAAGATATTTTTCCTTAGCTGTTTTTTTAAATCTTCACAATTCAGTGTAAATTTATGTCAACAAGTTAGCTGACTTCAAAAGTCAAGTACAAAGAGAGAGAGAGAGAGAGAGAGAGAGAGAGAGAGAGAGAGAGAGAGATTATATGGTTTTACTGGAAAGTTATTAGTCAGACGCATGTAAGAGAGTTCCTCAGTGATACATTTGAAATTATTAGTTTTCACTTCGTAGAACTTGTATTTCGGTAGACAACTATGAATCTCAGAAACTTTAGGTGATCGTTAATAAATCTTCATCAGAGAAGTTCCGTAAGGTTCGTACCAAGTAAATGCTGGTAATTACTCCTTTCACGTAAGGTTTTTTTTTTTTTTTTTCTCACGGACTCAATTTATAAATTGTTTCATCTTCCGTACTAAGAAAAAGATTCGAGTCTTTTTCTGGAACAATTTACACGGATAATGTAATCCATCATTGTTGTGACCTCGTGATTTTCATACTTGCAGATTATCACAATCACTTTAAAATTACTCTCGAAACGATCATGAGGTACTTTCCATTTCAATTCTATGAAGAGGTATAGAAAAAAAGTCTATGCAAATCGCGATCAAAAGGAGAAAAAGCAATATAAATATTGTGTGCGTGAATGTGTTTCTAAACAAAAATTTGCAACCGTCAACGGAATCTGAGAAATCGAGCACAGCCACCTGAGGTATTTTTCTATATTTTGCAATATCAATCCCAACTCTCAGCAATATGTTTATTTACTTTATTGAAATTTTCAGAATCTCCCTAGTATAATAGAGAGCAATGGTTTGAATATATATATATATATATATATATATATATATATATATATATATATATATATATATATATATATATATATTTCCAGTCACGCTCAGCGGAATTGAAAAACATATAACTATTCGGTCTCTCCCCGTCCCTCGGGTAGTGGAGAAAGGGGATAGTTGTATCCTGGTGAGATGGGGTACCTCGAGATGTACACTCGGAAACCTCAATCTCCCAGAAATTGCCGAAAATGCCGTGTTGTAGTTAGGAAAGGGAGAGGGGTGGAATGAGCTGAATCTGTGTGTGCATGTTTGTGCATATCTATCTAAATATTTAGCCATTATTTTTGATGGATTGTGTAAACTAGTATGGAAAATATTTAAAAAATTCTTGCTATCTTTCTTGTAATTCTTATTTCAAAGAGGTAAGAACAAATGTCTCAGAAAAGATATTTTGTAATTATAGAGTTTCTATCGAATGGACGCCATTGCAATTGTCATAAAATACTGTCACGGTTATATTTTGCCTAAAGATTATTTGTTTTTTTAAACAATAGTCTGAAGATAAAATTTTATCTACCTTACTTCAAATAAACTTGAAATGAAAACAACCTTGCTTGAAGAAAAGCTTTTCAGCCGGGTAACATTTGGTGGACCTTATCTTACTATTTTCAAAGAGATACTAACAACAACGCAATTCTAATTTTCTTAAAAATATAATTCTTCGCCTTTTAGGTTGATGTTGTTTGTTTCTTGGAGGGGTAACCTTTGCTCGTCCCTTTTGCTGATCTTGAATCTTTTATTTTGACCTTGATAAAGTAGGGAGTATGGCTAAAGGGATGTTGTAGTTAAAATTCCTTCAAATTTCTTTACGTGTTGCCTTTGATCACTCATACTTCAGTTTGGAATATAGTTTTTCCTATTTTTCGTTGATGACATTTTCCCGTTTTGTGATGATAGCTTTGGAGATTTTAAGGTCTTCTTCAATAATGATAAAATCTCTAACATAAAATTCAAAACATATTGGAAATATGATCCCATAGCCATATGTGAATTTTTACATAAAAAAAACCTTCACTGATGTCAAACACCATCATCCCTTTCACAAAATACATGCATCATTTTTATAATTTCTGGTTAAAATTTCTACGATTTCTGGTTGCAATTAATTTCTATTTTTTTGTTAGTTGGAGTCAACAGGATTTTGGGATCCAGAGATTTGATGATATTCAATGACTCTATGACATAATATCCTTAATTTTCTTTCTTTTCTCTCCATTACGAATATATTAATATTTTTTATTTCAAAATGAATCTGATTCTTTAAGTACTTTTAGTATTATTGCTTACAAGACCAACAAAACTTTAAAAGATTCAAATAGCATAAAAATAACAAGTGATTCACATTTTTACCAAAGTACAGATCCACTTAACCTTATAGTTTCATACATACGTTTTATTCACCTAACCAAGGTCATAGTTAATCCTTAGCAATTAATGATGCTGTTTGCTAGACATACAAGTCATTATTTTGAGATATCGCCCATTTAATATAATGAAGTATAGGCTGAGCATTAAAACGGTGTTACAATAATAGTGGTGCCCTAATTTTCTTAGTTATGTTATTGTGTATTTCTTTACTTCCTCGTTTCTGAGATATTATGGTTTATATTTTACAACTCTTAGGAGTGGCGGTGATAAATTACTTTCATTTGTTATTCAATTATACAAGTTTTTGGCTAATTACAACTCTTGATTCGGAGCCTTCCCATTTTGCAGTTGGCCTGCCAAGAGATTTCTTTTGCATTTTCATTGTAATGAGAAAAAGTTAGCAATTAATTGCGAACGGTAGAAAAAGTCTGTCTGTCTGTCTGTCTGTCTGTCTGTCTGTCTCTCTCTCTCTCTCTCTCTCTCTCTCTCTCTCTCTCTCTCTCTCTCTCTCTCTCTCTCTCTCTCTCTCTCTCTCTCTGATGTGTATTTTTCGTATTTCTAAGGCTATAGGCTGTAAAATTTTAACTGACATTTTCCATTGGCTTACCGATTTTCTCTCTCTTTCCATATTTCTTTGAGTTTTCAGTAGCTCATGTTCTAAGGCTTTAGTAAGGCTCTAAGTTCCTAATTAAGTATTTTTATTTCTAGAGAAAGTAGTATTTTACTTCTCATAATCTCATTTTATTTACCTACAGGTCTCCATCCTATGCCCATCCTTCTTTTAATGTTCGTCTCATGTCCTGGGTAAACTGCTTGTCCTAAGCCCGTATATTCGTTAACAATCTCTTGGCGGTTTGCCCATAACCCTTATTTGCCATTTCTTTGCACCTTCATTGAACATTATCTTAGTTTTACTCATATTAATTTTCAGTCCTATATTTTTCTTTTTTTTAATCAAATCTTTGATCATCTTTTGCAATTCTTCCCATGATTCACTAAGTACTGTAGAACTATATTATCTGGAAATCTTAAGTTGTAAAAGTATTCCCCATTAATGTTAATTCTTACATTTTTCAAATCTAAATTCTTAGAAACTTCTAGGCACGCTGTGCATAATTTAGGAGAGATGCAGTCTCCCTGTCTAACTCCTTTCCAAATTAGAGTTTTCTCACTATCTTTAGGAAGTTAATTGCTATAAAAGTAGACGCATTCACTAAATTCTTTGTCATTATCATCTTGCCTGGTAAAAAGTGTATAGTTCCTTGGTTAAATGTGTTGGTTAGGGGTCTAGTTTTACTCACAATGCATGGCCATATGTTTGAAATAAAAACCTCTGTCTGTCTCTTGTCAAATCTTGTCACTATTATATTAGATCCTATACTACTTTATTACGTATTCTATTATCCCTTTTCAAATACATTATGTATGACCTTTCCTGAAAGTATAATGATATACCGTTGTATAACATTTTGAAAAATAGTGTTTAAATATTATTATGAGTACTGCAGTTTATAACATTGTTTCTCTTTTGAATTTTAGTTAATTTTATACTGTAGCTATTGGAAATACTAAAAATATCCTGTTGTAATGTAACTCTTGTTATGCATTATGTATAATTTATATTGTAATACAAAAAGATTTCGTTGATAACACATGTTTCGACTTTAATTATAATTGTTTTTACGTGTTATAGAATATATGATACTGTATGAATTACCTCAAAGATAGAATATGATTCTTCTTATTCTTGTACTGCACATGAGATTAGAATCTTTAATAGCGATGCTCATCATTATATTTGATTGTTTATACATGACGGCAGTCAGAGCAGAAGCGTCGTAGTTTGCCATCAGCGCTTGCACTAATGTAGTTTATAAGAATAAAGATATTTTATAATACAACCGACTTCATTTCAATTAACCGAAGTTCTGAGACATCGGTTGAGATACAACCCACTTAATCTTAACAGTATATGGCATTTTTTTCTGCTTGAGCCCTGCTTTTTCCTTCAGGATATTTACTTGATCGTCTGTTTATTTTCTTAAACTTTCATCCTCCATCAAATCTTCATCGATCCTCCGACTACTTTTTTAGCAAAGCACTCAATTCTATCATCCTTTTTTGAGCTCACTTTTTCAGCCTAATAATCTCAAAGTATTTGCCATATTTTCTTGCTTGAGTCCTTCCCCTTCTTCCTACAGGATACTTATTTAACCTTCTTTTTGTTTTCTTAGTCTTTTGCTCTTTCATCTACTTTGCATTAATCCTTTCTATCTCTTGTTCATCACTTTTTTTTTTCCAAATGTTCAATCAAATCCTAAACTTCCTGAGCTACCATTCCAAGGCAGTCACTCTAATTACTAATTTCCACATTTTATTGTTTAAGACCATTCACTTCTTCCCTCACAAGATCTAGGTGACCTTCTATCTCTTTTCTGGTTGTTTCCTCTTCCTACAAATTCTTTAATCTTTTTTTAACTCTCTATTAAAAACGCTTCCTTCTACCAATTTCTCCTCTTCATGCAGCGGAACCTTACTATTCTTTTTCATATTTGGTTCCATTAGGCCTTCAACCTCTTCATTCCAGGGATTTACTTGACCTTCCATATGTTTCCATAGTCTTTTTTCCTTCATTACTGTATATCTTCATTAGTCCCATTCCTCTCTTGTTCAAGTCTTTCTACTTCCATAGCTAGGCAATCAATTCTTTTTAATTTTTTCCCTGAGATCACTTCTTTAACCCACTTAATCTCAACAGTCTTAACTATATTTTCTTCCTCATGCCAATCCGCTTCTTTCTTCCTGATATCTACTTGGTCTTCTTTTGGTTTTCTTAGTCTTTCCTCCCTCATCAACTCTACATTAGGTCCTGCTCTCTCTCTCTCTCTCTCTCTCTCTCTCTCTCTCTCTCTCTCTCTCTCTCTCTCTCTCTCTCTCTCTCTTTCACCCCTTTATATTTGTTTTACTGGACTTTTAATCAAATCCTTAATTTCCAAAGCCAAAATTTCATGCCAGTCATTCTGAGTATTCTTTTCCACATTATTTTGCTTAAGACTTTTCGCTTCTTCCTTCGCGAAATCTGACTGGCCTTTCATCTCTTATTTGTGCTCCCAGTACCCTATTGCTAATCTTCCTAGTCTTGTTTTCATCGTTTAGGTTATGAGATTTTCAATAAAGAGAGGCACCATCGTGTATTTTGCTTCTTTCGGGTTTTCTGTAAACTTTTCATCGTTTTGAAGAAACGATGAAAAATGTATCATCCTGTCTCTCGTTCATCTGACAAGCGCCTTCAAAACATTTTTCTTATTTCAGTTATCTTTTTTTTTTTTTTTTTTTTTTTTTTTTTTTTTTTTTTTTCTTTTTTACAAGACTACAGATTAAAAACAATGACGTTGACTGAGAAGTCTACGTCTTTCATGCAGTCTATGAGACAGAAGACGATCAAAGAAAATTCTTATAGTCTTTTATAGTATGAAACGCGAAAGATTTTCCTCCAGAAAACTAGAATTTTTCATTTGAATAATGATGCTACCGTATGAGCTGGAAATACATTCGATCGTATTATAACAGAGCGCAAAGGTTGGCTTTAGTCTATAAAGAAGAGCGAAGGTCCTATTGAAGTAGTTGCTAACTTTCTTATCTTTTAAGGATGAAAAATTTACTAAGCATTCAATGTTAACACTGTTACTGTTACATTTTATAAGGATATAAGTAAAGCTGAATCTATGCCGAGATCTTAGACTTGTCCTTTTACTTCCCTTCGATACATATTGGATGATTTGCTTTCAAACATATTTATATAATGGAAAGGAAATTTCTATTTGTCGTGACAACACGCACATACACATGCACGCACACACTCACACATGCACACACACACACACACACACATATATATATATATATACATGTGTATACATTTATATGAATAAATGTATGTATACACACACACACACATATATATATATATATATATATATATATATATATATATATGTACACACACACACACACACACACACATATATATATATATATATATATATATATATATATATATATACATACATACATGAATACTTTTAATGTTGCAAAATCAACGAAAATATATTTGAAGAGTAAAGTATCCAATACACGATTATATGGAATATGAAGCTCCCGGGAAATTGCGAGGTTTGGACATATTCACCTTTATAACGCAGGACTTGACCTTTGGTTCACATAAAGATAGAATTTCCAACTGGAAAGCAATGGTGTAGATACATATGAATGTTTCTTCTCTCTGCTGAACGTTATTTTGTGTTCTAGGTATTGATTTATATTACGCTGAACAATGATTGAGGGACTGCCTCGGAATGATTATTATTATTATTATTATTATTATTATTATTATTATTATTATTATTATTATTATTATTATTATTATTATTATTAGCTAAGCTACAACTTTAGTTGGAAATGCAGGATGTTATAAGACCAAGGGCTGTAACAGGTAAAATGCCCAGTGAGGAAAGGAAATGAGGAAATAAATAAACTATATGAGAAGACATGAACAAATATCTTATGAAGTGGAACAAACCGATATTATGTGTCGGTATTACGAATGAGCTTAGATACAGAATTGAAGAGCAATCTTAAAATAGTAGCCTACATGCTATATACGTAATAAAACAAGGCCAACGCTTTTACACTGGATATTAAGTATTTTGAAGACGACTTTTTAAAAGGGTGAATTTTGTCAGCTTATTTTTTTTTTTTTTTTTTTTAAATTCACATAAGTTGCACCATATCTATATCAGCACTCTATATACTTTATGTACGCTTTTACACTAAATATCAAGTATTTTGAAAACGACTCTTTAAAAGGGTGAGCTTTGTTAGCTTATTAATTTTTTTTTATAAATAGACATAAATTGCAACATCTCTATATCACTACTTTATATACTTTAAGTACACTCAGTGAACTGTCTGTATCAAATAATACTGATATAATGGTTCGTATGTACTTCAGATACTCCATCACGGTGCTAAAAGTAAAACAAGGTATGCCAACCATAGTTTTCGTTCAAGTTTATTTCTCTTGTAACGGACTTGATGGATATTTCATTCCCTTCGCACTGGCCAAAACCTTTTATTCCCTGACATACACCATCAAGTGAACGCGTTCCCATCCAGGGTTTCCCTCTTGTGATATTCCTTTCTCCTCAGAAGCATTTTGTAGCTCCCGAGTGAACATCCGAGTTGTAGGAGTTTTTTTTCTATTTTTTAGGATAAAAGATACTGAGAGGGAAAGGTAGGAAACTGTTATAGGGCAATAAATTGATTATAAATAAGGAATAGAAATGTTTGTGATCTATAAAAATAGGTCAGGGATACTAATAACCGGGTTATTTAGTGAACTGAAATTATGAAAGGAAAAAATCAAAAAAGAAAACAGGGGAAAAAGGGTATTAATATCGATGAAAAGGAACATTCACCTATTTAAATAGGGAATTTAATGCTTAAATGTCAGATCCCTACCTTCCAAGTAAGCTATGTAAAATTAATTACAAACATGATTAAAGTTTAGACTCGCTATAGCAGAAGAATTATTATAATTAGTATAGCATTGCTCCTAATATTTCGTGATCTTTGCTTATCTTAATTTCATAATTAACATATTGTCGTTCATATAAACTATGTAGTATCTAATTCTTACAAAAAAAATTTCTATGACAAAATCTTTTTCATTCATTTTTTTTTGGTTAAATTTTTCCACTCAGAATTAAAGTGCCTATGATTAGAAATTCATCTCTTTTGTTTCCGAGAAAAAAAAATCTACTCTTTTTAAAGAAATCAGAAGCAGCAAGTATTTCTAATACTGCAATTGGAAATTGATTAAAACACGAAAGTTAGTTTGTCATTAGTATTGCATGTTTTTTTTTTTTTTTTTTTTTTTTTTTTTTTTTTTCTTTTTTGCGTAGGTTTGAAAATTTAGTTTCAATTGTTCTTCTATTTTGCTGACAAAATACCAATCCACCAAAGAATTCTATTGATACAAGTGAAGTATGACGGGAAAAATAATGGCTCAATTTTATGAATGTTGCAAATTAACTGAGGCAAAAGAAAGGAATGTTTTTTTATAATTTTAGTTTTCATTGTTATCAAATTATAAACAACCGTTCCTCATTGCAAAATACATTTACTACCTACGTCATTTTCCTTCCAAAAGAAAAAGAGAAAGAAAAAAACCTCATAACCTGTGACTCTAAATAGAAGAACATAGTCCTGTCAAGATGCCAATTAGAGCTCTTGGCATCACTGAAGGCTGTGTCACTCCGATTTTGTCTCCCGTTCGCCTTGATGGACACCGTAGGGAATTGGAAAGGTTAGGGCGGGGGAAGTTGACTACCACAGCGAAGTTGGAAGAAAGCATCAGACATGGGAAACGTTGGCATCTGATATACAACTGGATTGTTTGTTTGTCCCTCGATCTCTGTGTCTAATAGGGAAGGATTTTCAAGGAATATTCCTTGAAATTCGTATCATGGATGGAATGGTTCCAGAAAGTGTAACGCATCCGATTTTCAGCCGACATTTCGGGATGATGTTTACCCTTAGGGCGTCTCTAATAGGCGAGCAGATAACCAAATTTTCTGGAAATTTTTTTGTTTCCAGAAAAACTCACATACTCTTTCGATAATATCTGTTACCCACCTAAACATTCAAAATGGCGGCCATTTTTCAAGATGAATGCCATTGAATTTAGCAATAAAATTCTAAAGACTTGTCCTATTTGCATGATCTTGTATCAAACCCTCAATTTTCACTATGTGGTTATTCAAATTTTGAACCTTGGACTTACACCGACAGAGCGAATGGCACTTAATGGCACTGCTACTGTGAAACTCAGATTGAGGCTCACCATCAGCTGAATAACTATTTAGTGTACCTAAATAATCACTTTATCGTCCCAAATGCTGTCTATCAAGCCATGCATTAGTTAGCTACTTGTAGTTTAACATAGATGTTTAGTTAGGCAAGGTGTGCCTGCACGAGAGAGTCAAGCCAAGGGTAATAGACTTTATCTTGCTTTGGATGTAGTTACCTGGATGGTGTAGACATCGTATTGGGCTTCAATAATATTTTCATTCTTAAACCTAGTCATATCACATACCTTATAGTGTATGATTGAGATCAAGGTGATAAAAGGAAAATCACTCAGCCTCGATTCACTGAATACAGATAGTTATTATATTGTGATATCTTAAATACCATTTACCAAAATGGCAAATACAAATCTATGACTGTCTGAATTCTGGACTAAATGGAGCAAGTGTTGTCTTTGCCAGAAGAAGAAGAGTGAAGAGCTCAAGTTAACGTGCGCACAACCACAAAAACTTTATGGTTACACGTGATTGGGATTAATATTTCCCTCATTCACATAATAAATGAGATGCCTATTGTTCTGTGATGGTGATGGTTTTGGAGAAACTCTGAGTTTCTCCCTAATGTTCAATAATAAGAAAAACTCGAGAGAGCCAGAAAAAGAAGAACAGACTGTGCCCAGCCAGTAGAATGGCAGATCAAACTGTGTAGAACCACCCTTGTAAAGTAAAATGTGTTTTATATGTGACAAGCATGCCCCATCCTGTGAACTCAGGCAGGTTATGATTAAGAACCTCAATTACGGAATTCATGAATGTGCCCAACCTTTAAATGGCTGAAAACTTCTTGCCAGACTCAGTGGTGGAGATGCTATTGCAGAGGAGCCCCACTACCATTTTGCATGCTTAACAGATCTATACAATAGAGAGAATGTATCTCAGAGCCACCAAGAACCTGGAACAGGAACAGAGGCCCAAAGAGGATGCCTACCCACAGGCATTAGCAGAGCTAGTTTCATATCTAGTGCAGGCCACCTGATCTGTTAAGGGTTCAACAGACTTCCTACTTGCATATGTCAGTTCACCTATATGCTCAGTGCCTGGAATAGTGGCAGATCATTTGGACAGAGCTCCAACCTATTGCAGAGAGTTGCTAGTAGCTGACCAGGTATCGATGCAAGTCGGAGTGCTGCGGTCTATATAAATGCTTTTGGTTTAGAAGCGTTTTTCTATATTCAATATGTCTACATGTACATCCAATAATATATCGGACTGATGGTACTTATAAAAGGGGTACTATTTACCTTCATTATGATTCTGGAACTGATATCATGGCACAAGGAAGCTATTCTTATTCTACATAGTGAAAAATGTATCATTTGACACCATGATCAATCACATACGAAAAGTCTTTACGATTTTATTACGAAACACAATATTTCTGTATATTCAATGCCATACATCTTGAAAGATTTCCGCCAGCTTGGATCTTTTAGGTATACAACTGGTTTTACCAAAACAGCAATCCCCAAGAAAATTAAAGATGGCTAAAGTTATTTGCTACACTATGAAATGTCATCGGCAATTTATAATGAACAGTGCTGAAAAAATAACAATATATTTTATAATTTTACCCTTAACTTATTTTTAAATGTAATCAAATAATTATTATATAGAAGTCTGATAACTTTTTATTTTAGGCCAAAAGAAGAGAGAGAGAGAGAGAGAGAGAGAGAGAGAGAGAGAGAGAGAGAGAGAGAGAGAGAGAGAGAGAGAGAGAGAGAGAGAGAGAGGATACCGAAATTAAGCTTTTGAAAAATAAAATGCGCCAACCGTAGAATTTAACAGTTTTAGTCATGCTTGATTCTGAGAACTGGTTGCTGTTTCTCTGTATAAACCCAGTTCAGGGTTAGAACTTTCCTTTATTAGTTTATTTGTTTTCACAAAGAGAATTCTTATACATTGAAAATATAAAATCAATGCAGAGATTTTCGGTTTATTGGTAAAGATTTAAATCTAAAATAAAGGACAATAAAAAGAGAAAAATTACAATGCGTACTAACCAGGTTATAGATTTAACCTGCAATATTTTCCTCATATACTTAAAACTATAAACTGTTGGAGATACGTTTAGAAACAAGGCTATTGCACAATGTAAGGCAGAATTTGTAACGTCTCTGCCTGGTGTTTGCCAGTCGGGGGTTCGAGTCCCGCTCAGACTCATTAGTGACATTAGTGTTTGCAGCCTTACCATCCTTGTGAGCTAAGGTTTGGGGGAGCCTATAGGTCGATCTGCAGAGTCACCAGGAGTCACTGCCTGGCCCTCCCTGGTCCTAGCTTAGGTGGAGAGGAAGCTTGGGCGCTGATCATGTAATATATGGTCAGTCTCTAGGACATTGTCCTGATTGCTAGGGCAATGTCACTGTCCCCTGCCTCTGCCATTCATGAGCGACCTTTAAAACCTTTAAATACTGATCGTATATATTGGAGATAATACTGTGATTGTTTTTTTGTTGTTGTTTCCACTTAGGTATATTATGATCTAAATAGAGAATATTTCTTATTCAGAGAATGTTAAATGTTTTAATATTGGCACTGAAAAATTAGGAAAGTAAAAAGTGGCAGAATACGCACTCAATGGTGAACTTGAAAATCAGAGGTGTTTTATACTTATCTCATAAAGGTCTGAAAAGGTTAAGCTATCTTTAAAACATCAATACTTAATTTTGAAAATTTTTACATTGATTTTATATTTTCATTGTATAAGAATTCTCTTTGTGAAAATACATAAACTAATAAAAGAAAGTTCTACCCCTGAACTGTGTTTATACAGTGAAAAAGCAACTACAAATTCTACGGTTGGCACAAATTATTTTTCAAAAACTTCATAGTATTGCAATTCTCTCTCTCTCTCTCTCTCTCTCTCTCTCTCTCTCTCTCTCTCTCTCTCTCTCTCTCTGTTTGAGTATAAGACATGCAAAGTAGTAAATGAAGAAAGAAATGATGGCAAAAAATAAAAAAGGGAAGGCGAAAATCTAACCAAATAAACTTTGACAACTTCTTGTCGAGCCAGTAATTTGTTAGATTCCGTCTTATTAAAGGAAAATCTTGACGCTCTAGAGAGAGAGAGAGAGAGAGAGAGAGAGAGAGAGAGAGAGAGAGAGAGAGAGAGAGAGATCAATAAGGACTGGGAGAAGAAAGAATGCTATCCATACAATGTTAATAGTAAATTATAACTTGAGAATTTCACGGTGGGCATTATTGTGATCAACAAACTGCAAAGAAAGATAACGGAAAATAAATATTGTTATTAGACATACCAAATGCTTTACTATAAAATCAGAAGTTTCTCACAATTCTTCGACACAGACAGGCTGACATAAGTCTTTTTATAGTTTATATTTGAAATATCTGTAATAGTGTTGTTATTGTTTTTAAAATATTTTATTTTAAATGTTCATTACTTCGTATTCCGTTTATTTATTCCCTTATTTCCTTTCTTCACTAGGCTATTTTTCCCTGTTGGAGTCCTTGGGCTTATAGTATCTTGCTTTTCCAACTAGGGTTGTAGCTTATCTAATAATAATAATAATAATAATAATAATAATAATAAAAGGTAAAGAATCCTCTCACACATATAAGCATGAACGACCATTGTGAAATTACTGCAAACGTTTCGTTTAGTTTCTCACGTAGAAGAAATCTCATGTATGGTTGGTTGAATTAAGTTGGGCTCATGCCAGCGCAGATTCCTGCAAAATTTCCCGTCCATACTTGATGATAAAAATGATAATTACAAAAATACTGGTGAATACCTCTTAAATACGACCGAACAACTGACGAATCTAAAAGGAATGTAAAGTTATAAGTAGCACTAACATTATTACATCTTCCTGCATCTCTTTTGATATTCAGGATGATAATATTTCAACAGATCTTTATATTTCCCACTCTAGATGCATTTAAAACTATAGTCCATTTTTTTTAGCAATGCATATTTGCACCGAGTCGCGGCGGTGCCCTTTTAGCTCGGAAAAGTTTCCTGGTCGCTGATTGGTTAGAATTATCTTGTCCAACCAATCAGCGACCCAGAAACTTTTCCGAGCTAAAAGGGCACCGCTGCGAGTCGGTGCAAATATGCATCGCTAAAAGAAATGGACTATAGAAAGGGTACTCGGTAGAACGCATGCCTTCGCCGCCGCCAGCATTTGAATGATGCACATTTGGCACTAGTTTCATGGAAATCAAATAAAAATTGATCATGCTATGACAAAAAGCCGTTTTTGACCTTTTCGTGACATTGGCCTTAACTTTCGACCCAATCTCCGCCAGAATGTAATTAAATTGTCCTTGGATCATGGCCAATCATCCCACCAAATTTCATGAGATTCGATTAAATTGTGTTTGAGTTATGCGAATCACAAATACACATACAAACATGCAAACAAATAAACGTCTATAAAAACATAATCTTCGCAACGAAGTTGGCGAGGGTAAAAATATTCTGTGTACCTATAGTCCATTTCTTTTAGCGATGCATATTTGCACCAACTCGCGGCGGTGCCCTTGTAACTCGGAAAAGTTTCCTGATCGCTGATTGGTTAGAATTATCTTGTCCAACCAATCAGCGATCCGGAAGCTTTTCCGAGCTAAAAGGGTACCGCTGCGAGACGGTGCAAATATGCATCGCTAAAAGAAATGGACTACAGTTACCGGATTCGACTGAAAGAGAAAATATTATACATATTGAATATGCTAGTTGTGAATGGCAAAGTATATGATAAAAAAATGGTTGCATAAGTATTTGTTTTTTTCCAGTAGGTTTTGTTTAACTGTATGATTAGGGAGTGAGGACTTTCCAGGCGCTAAACTAAATGTTAATTGGAAAAGGCGAAACTTCTAATAAACTTTATTAACTCTTCCTTGTATGAGATTTATACAAATTACTACTGCAATTGTGACTGTTGTGTACGTTCGTTTCATTGTTCATGGAGGTCGATGCTATGTTACAATACACTCTACTGGTTTAGATTACATATTAATGTTTAGTTCACTCGTATAGTGTCACCCTTCAGTAAAAAAAAAAAAAAGAAAAAAAAAAAAAAAAAAAAACCACGCTTGTTTGTTAACAATTCCCCATAAAGAAATACACTTAATGCAGTTATGTGGTCGTTACAAACTGCAAGAACTTTGCGATTTGGGGAACAAGATATCTGATGATTGTTGTTTGGATTGTAGCTATCTATCATAACTTTTTAACTGGAATTTTTTTTTTCTTTTTTTTTGAAGTGCTAATCTATTGCATTTAGTGTGATTTATCTAGAAGCAATTATATGTTTCATATAAATATTTTTCATTCCAAGGAAACTAATTTTCCTAATAATGATTTTGGCTATTTATTTTCTTACTTCTTTTTCACCTGGGCTAAAAACTTGAAAGATGTTAGGAGTTAGAGATTAACAGTAGGCTTACAAACATATTGTAGAGGAAGAGCCTCTTTAATTATGAGCTTAGCAAAGACATTACGCTTCTCCCCCTCCTTTTTTTCTTTGTTACCTATATCCAGTAGCCTAGATTCGGCTTATCGCTGAAATTCTTTTCTTTGTAGCTTATGATGCAATTCATTCATAATCTCCGACGTTGGACCATTGAAAGGCTTAGGGGAGAAGCATTTCACGGAAAACGCAGCCTTCTCCGTGAAGAGCGGGGGTAGAGGAGAACAGAACCCCCTCCATTTCTCTCCGTCACCCCAATCCCCCTTCCCTAAAGCTCCCTCCTTTTACCCTCGCCTCTCTCTCTCTCTCTCTCTCTCTCTCTCTCTCTCTCTCTCTCTCTCTCTCTGCGCTTCGCGGAACTCATTTGTCACTCGTCATACTGTTTGGCTTCTTGTTTTTCTTCTGCCGTTTCTCCCCCATCTTGGTTTTACATAGCTTTCAGGGTGTTTTCCTTTAGAGGCAAAGCAAATTTCCATTCTAACTTTGGTTGAGCGATGCGTGCTTACGCTTTCGGGGCGCTAAAGTCGAAGTTATTCCATCAAACTTTACTTCAGTCGACTCCTTCCACTGGGCTTAGCTTATAGACGCTCGAAAACTCTTTCTTGGAAGGTGGCAGGAATGTTGTGGAGCCACGTCGCTTATATTACTAGCTCGCCTGGTGGGATTGTAGGTTGTTTAATTCCTTAATGTTTTCATTTTTTTTTTAAACATAGAATTGCATCGACTCTTTCCTTTATGTATGTCAGGTGTGTCAAGCATCAACAGGGAAATGTTTTCATATAGTTTCATTGTAAGGAAATTGCATTCCGCTTGCAGTGTTGATGAAAACAGAAAGGAGCACTATTGTGAAAGTGGAAGCTGTCATTAAGAATACGTTTCACTAAAAAGAACGAAAAAATCTTTGGTGTTTAGTGAGGACGTGGCGTACTTTGAAATTATATTCTGATATCAAGTATTGTTATTTATGATAGGATTTAATATAATTTTGTAGATGTATAACGTTTAAAACGCTTCCAAAAGACAAAAATTAGAATAAGATAATTGCTCGGAATGCATCTACAACGTTTAAAACGCTTTCAGAAGACTAAAATGAAGCGTTTTTAAAGTTATAGTTGCCACCTGAGCAAAGATCTGACAGTAATTTTAGTCTTCTCGAAGCATTTTAAACGTTGTTTATTCGCGTACATCTTGTCATTTGTGCTTTATATATGAAACGCAATCTGGCAAACAGCTGTATCACAATTATCAATGTATTTTACTCAAGCAATGACTATGGGAATATGCAACGCAACTTCCCGTATAAAAGAAATAAAGCTAAACAAATCATAAAGCAATGTTTGTGTTTTCACAAGCCTTTATTTTGAATAGTATTCAGCTTCTTTGTTATTTAGTTTTATAGTAAGAGTTATGTTTACGAGAAATACAATAACATTCATGATCGATAAGAAAAACAACAATGAATTTGAATATATTTAAGATAAACACATAGTACTTATCTTTCTACTTTAAAGAGAAAAGATTCTGGCAGCATTGTATCAAGGGATAAGGTAGAATTTTAGTTCAACCTCCCCCCCCCTCTCTCTCTCTCTCTCTCTCTCTCTCTCTCTCTCGCTCTCTCTCTCTCTCGTAGGGCTTCTTATGTTTGTTAATACGCCATGAAGAGGTTTCACGCCTTATAAAGGAAAGTAAATTGGCCTTATGCTTTTATCATACTCACTAACCCTTCGGACTTGTCAGAGAAAAGCAATTTGTCAGCAATTTTCACTCATCTCCTTCATATTTTAAGTAAACACTGGTGTCATTACTTTAAAAAAAGAGAAGGCTACTGAATATTTTCTGGCCCCGTTTGAATGATGGCATTAGTTTCAATAACTTTATTACCGAGTTGTGTCTTCTAAAAGAAAAAGGAAAAACTTTAAACAAAGGGTTCGAAGGTTTCAGATTTGGGAACGGTTTCATCTATCCAAACCTGTCATATGAAATGTTGGTTGAACCTTGCAACCAGAATAGGAAACCATCTGGAAAGGAAATTATCTCAAAAAGAGCAGAAAAGGGGACATCTAGCAAATTGGATGTAGGCATATATATATATATATATATATATATATATATATATATATATATATATATATATATATATATATATATATATATATATATATATGTATGTATATAAATGTATGTATATATATATGTATATATATATACATATATATATATATATATATATATATACATATATATATATATATATTTATATAGTTTTATGTATATATATGTTTCATATATATACATATATATATATATATATATATATATATATATAAATAAATAAAGGGATGAAAATCAACACAATATTGTGTTCAAATAGAAATAAATTTCTACCTCATGCTGTGATCGAACCCTAGCCCCTTCATAGGAAATACAAAGGTCGCTGCCAATCATGCCACCAGAGATAGGTGGTAAAGTTCCCAAACAAGATCAAGGAAAAACTATCAGAAAAGGCCAAAATTTTGATAAAGGAAAGATTGGAAATGAGGGTAAAGTCCAGGAGGGATAAAATAGAATAAGTAGAGCTATCCAAAACAATAACCAAACTAAAAATCTAAGACATTTGTAAACGCAGTAAAAAAAAAAAAAAAAAAAAAAAAGATAAAGAAAGTAGCATCAAATGGAGGAAAATAAGACCTGGAACACTGCGTCAACCAATGTTTGCTTTAAAGGATGAAAATAGGGATAGAGTGATATTAATTACAGAGAATTTCTATATAACGTTATACAACAGTCTATAAGAAATACCTTTACCAATGGAAATACTGGAACACCTGAGCCAGTGCCAAACATAGCAGGAGAAGTAAAGAAAGCATTAAAAGGCATGAAAAGAGGCTAAACTGCAGGAGAAAATTGCCTAACAATTGATTTAATAATAGATGGAGGAGATTTCAAAGTAGTAAAACACGCTGAAATTTACGCAAAATGTCTGCAAGAATGCTCTATACCTACAGCTTGGAAAAACTTTATCATATACTAATTCACAAAAAGGGAGCCACAAAAGATCAGAAAAACTAACGCCCAATAAGTTTAATCTCAGTAATATAAAAATATTCACAAAGATCATATTAGTTTGAATAGACAGCTATAATTTAATCAACCAAGAGAGTAGGCAGTATTTAGAAGTGGGTATTCAATAACTGGTCATATCTATGTAATTAACCAGGAAATGAAAGTATCAATAAAGTATAAAAAAAGATACACACTACGAATGGCATTAATTGACTATGAGAAAGCTTTTTATTTTCTCAAAACCTCAGCGGTGATGAAATCCTTGCAAAGACAAGCATTAGATGAATCGTATATGAGAACACTTAGAGATATCTATCTAGGAAATACAGAAATTATAAAAGTACATAAAGATATTGAGAAAATTCCGATTGATAAAGGAGTTAGATAGGAAGACACCATAGCTCCTAAAATTATTCACAACACGCCTGTAAGAATGTAAAAAAATTGAGAAATATAGGAATTAATATCAATGGTGGATAGCATAACAACTTAAGATTTGCACATGGCATAGCTGTTTTTAGTAAATAATAGGAGGAATTGCAAAAGATTACAGATTTTAATAGAGAAAGCAGAGATGTAGGACTCAAAAGGAATGTGAGTACAACTAAGATAATATTCAATGAAAATGCATACACCATAAATAATAGTTATGGACGAACATCTAGAGATTGTTAATGAATATGCGTGCATAGGACAGACAGTAAGTTTTTCCCCAGTGATAGAGAGGTTTAGGTAAACAAATTGAGATTATGAAAAGTAAAATGCCACTTTCTCTAAAAGGAAAACAATTTAATCAGATGGTCCTACCAGTTTTAACTTATGGATCAGAAACTTAGAGCTTTGCTAAAGCTTTAGAATATAGACTAGTTACAACTCGAAGATCTATGGAAAGATTAATGATGAGAGTAACACTAAGATACACAAAAGGAGGCACATGAACAGGAGAACAAACTAAAGTAGAGGATATTCTAACAACATGTAAGAAAAAGAAATAGACATGGGCAGTACATATAAGGAGAATGACATATAACAAATGGACATTAAGGATAACATAATGGGTCTCTAGAGATTGTAAAAGAAGTAGGGGAAGGAAGAATACAAGATGGATTGATGAAATAAGAAAGTTTCGAGGTATGGACTATAAACAGAAGCAGATGGAAGGACATGTCTGACGCCTTTGTTCCACAGTGGACTAGTAACGTCAGATGATATATATATATATATATATATATATATATATATATACTGTATATATATACACATACATATATATATGTATACATATACACACACACACACACACACACACATATATATATATATATATATATATATATATATATATATATATATATATATATACATGTGTGTGTGTGTAGTCTACGCACCTAAATTCAACAGCATATGAATGTGGTTCCTGTTGTACAAGTCATTATTGGTGTGCATTTACACAAACACCGTCATATCTATCTATCTATCTATCTATCTATCTATCTATATATATATATATATATATATTTATATGTATATATATATATATATATATATATATATATATATATACATACATACATACACACACACACACACACACACATATATATATATATATATATATATATATATATATATATATATATGTATGAATTTTGATTTTTTGTAAGCTCTTCGCCTTTATGTTTGAATTAACCTCAATATTGCCCTTTACATGTTTGGCTTCTTTTCGATGAAGCTTTATCTGTACCGGGAACCACCAGCTTTAGTTAATTTTTATCTACAAAAGCTTTTTCTTGAACTTATTTTGTACTAATAATTTTTTTTTCTAAATTATAATATTTCTTCTCGGTGATAACAATTAGCCATTTTTTGTCTTATTTTCATTCATATATAGTATATTTGCGTCTTTGTTGTTACTGTTATTAGAATATTCTATTTTTCCTTGTTTCCTTTCCTCACTGGGCTATTTTTCCTTTTGGGACCCCTGCTTTTCCAACTAGGGTTATAGCTTAGCAAGTGATGATAATAATAATAATAATAATAATAATAATAATGATAATAATAATGATGATGCTGATAATGATAATACTCTATAGCTGTGAGCTTCTCATGAACCTGACCTGTCTATGGAATCAAAAATAAAAATGGAATACGAGTGTGCTAATGTCAGGAAAAAATATGAGCTGGTTTCTTTATTCATATTTTGCATGAATGTCCCAATATTGCACTCTATTTCATGCTACATCTGATATGAGATATCAATTTCATCTATTATAAAGTTTCATCATCTCAAGCCCTGACCTTTGAGGAACTTGGGCTGACGTCCTGATACTTTGAGATGAGAAGGTTAATTCCTTCATTATTCCTCGTCAGAGTAACGCATGACTTGTGCTGTCAAAACCACTTAAGAAATTAGATAAGGAAGAAACTTTCTTGAAGTTGCTTACAATATCGTCCTGTCTTCCGGCACAATGCTCACAAAAACATTTTTGTTTTTTGTTTTTTGAAATACATGTTTTAAGATATCACACACACTGTTAAAAATTTGCATTAATAGAACGGTAAAAGTCCTGGAATAAATGTTGCCAGGCATTTACCGTTTTAAAAACAGATATATTAACGTAAAGGAGTGATATTACGGTCACCAACCCGTAAGAGATATTAACAAAGTAGGTTAAATTTAGGTCGCCTGTATTTTACTGAAATACGGTTGAGAACAGTATATCTTTACGGAGAATTTCCGATTAAAAGTACGGCGTATTTCAACAGTGCGCATATAAAGGTTCAGCTAAATACAAGCATCTATTAGTTATTATTTCTCTTATCAAACTATATGAACATAATTTTTATACTATTTTGAAAGGCTGATTAACATGTGCCATGTTCTCTTTTCATTTATTTCCCATATTACGTCGGTTTCTACATATGAGAGACTAATGTTTCTTAAGGTTGATAAGATGATATTATTCATTACGTAGTTGATATTCCAGGAATAATCAGTGACATTCAATTTAGGTTGGGTTAGATAGCACTAAGGGAGATCAGACCATCCGGAGAAACCGACTTTATAGATTATTTCATTATATTTCAGGACTCCATTTATCGGAAGCCAGGATTTCTGCATAATTTGCCTGCTTTTCATTTTAATGAGGACGCAGTTGCATGACAAATAACAGTCAAGCTAGATATTCTTCATTTTACGATGATAATAGTAATATTGAAAACCATAATAATATCAGTAGTTAGTATTATCATCAATGTCAATATTGTTATTAATAATAATAATAATAATAATAATAATAATAATAATAATAATAATAATAATAATAATAATAATAATAATAATAATAATAATAAGTATGCACAAGCTGATTTCATGTTAAGCTTTCACGAGAGGATTACGGATTAAAATCTAATTATTTGGCGCACATTTAATATGAAGTTTTATCATCTATTATGACTTTTGATCTATGATTACAAATTCATTGCCCGACACAATGACTCCAAAATTTGTGTTGTTTTTCATGAAAATCACTATAAATATTCGTTTGGTATGTCCCATAAATTTTGTGTTATTTTTATTAATGAAGATAACTTACATCCACACACTACAACCAAGGTTTCCAGGACGTAGACATAACAGGCTTTTCTTGGGAAAAAATCTGTTTCTTGTGAAGAAGACTTAATAGCTCTCCTTGGAGACATGAGCGTAAAATCTTTTGATTCTATAATACGATTTGATCAAAACAAACTAAATATTATTAACAGCTCTAGAGTTGTATTTTTAAATATTAATGAATTATCTTTTAAAGGTAAAGATTACCTTTGATTACATTTTTCTTTTTTTCATACAAATTATTATGGATTTGTGGAGCATTAGAAAATCCACTTCTATTCTAGGAAGACCTCTTATTCTCAAAAGAATGGTGCTGAGTCTGGTATTCAGGTTATAGTTTTTGGTCGTTCTTTTCTTACAATTTCTTAAATAAAGAACTCCAAGTAAAGCCCTTTCCACAGAATTCCATAATTGGTCAAGCTTTATGTTATAAAATTTGATATATAAAGCGTTTTTGTACACACTGTGTACTATATATAACCTAGCAATTTAGAGTATTTTAGAAACTCTCATCCTTCCAAGTCTCCTGATGTATTTTACATAAACAATGAATTTTTAAAGCTTCTATATTTTCTTCCATTTAGAGTCTCCATAATACATAATCACTATAGAGGATATTTGTCTCAGTTATTTCTTTATACACTTCAACCTTGACTTTTATAGACAATCCAAATCTCCTCAAAATCTTTGGTACACACAGTGTTGCTTGCATGTTTTCTCATTCTTTCGGCTTTCATATCAATAGTCACGGCACCATTCAATTATCATTTACTCTAATAATCTACATGTTGCTCACTTTTCACTCTCAACTTATTATTATTATTATTATTATTATTATTATTATTATTATTATTATTATTGGCTAAGCTATAACCGTAGCTGGAAAAGCAAGATACTTTATGGCCAAAGGCTCCAACAGGGAAAATAGCCCAGCGAGGAAAGTAAATAAGGAAACATGAAAAACTGTAGTGCCTGAGTGTTCCCTCGAGCAATAAAACTCTAACTCAAGACAGCTGAAGACCATGATACAAAGTCTATGGCACTACCCAATGCCTTGATTTTGAAGCGTCCTTTTTCTTGAAGAGCTACTTAACATGGCTTAAGAGTCTCTTCTACCCCTTTCAAGTGGAAAGTAGCTCCTGAACAGTTACAGTGCTGTAGTTAACCCTTTGAGTGAAGAAGAATTTTTCGGTTAACAGGTGTATGAGGAAATAGGAGACTGTGTAAAGAATAGACCAGACTACTCGGTGTATGTGTAGGCAAAGGAAAAATTAACCGTAACCAGTAAAAGGCCCCAATAACTCTATAGCTGTACCATATCTTACAAAACACGTCCAAATCCTGTTATTATACTAAACAGTTATTCGTTTTTATCCTAATAATTACATATCATATGCAATCACCGGTTTTTCCTCATTCCAAGCAAGGTCTCTCTTCTAATTTCTTTATTTTACACTTACATCTGTTTTCTTTAATCCGACTTCGGATATAATTCCATCCATAAATTTACAAAACAGCCATGGAGACATAACATCCTCTGGTTTTAACCCTATTTCTATATCAAACGTCACATACAGATGTTTAAACTTTTCATGTAACTTTCTCAAAGCAAATATATGATCCAACCATCCTATCCTCGTTTAAACTCGAACTGTTCCTGCACCACAAAATCTTATGTTTTGGGCTCTAATTTCTATGATAAAAACTTCCATACTTTTCCCTCGTATATTAAGTACAACGTTATACCCATTAATTCTTTAATCCCTCCATGACTTTTCCATGACAAAATAAAAGGCTCCTTTTTAAGCCTTTCCCTAAACTTGGCATAAAGTATATACAGTACAGTACTCTACTCAGCTACTCTTTCACCTTCATACTATAGCCTCTAATTAATAATCTCATCAAGATTTTAATGATAATTTTATCACTAGCTCTCGTAATTTACATTTTTTTTTTTTTGAAGAAGCCATAAATACTCTTCAATATCGAATTCACTCTGCCATGGGATCTCAGACCAATATGCATTTTTTTTTTCATAACTTGATAGTGTCTCCTCAAAGATTTAATATTTTGCTATGAATTTCTTTCGTAAATTTGTACCCCACAATTGTGAATATTCATATTTTTTATTACTTTTTGAACAATCAAACTACACTCCATTCTAAGAATCCCCCATTCAAAATTATGCAGCTGCTGTTTTGTTGTAAAGTAGTTTTGATATCATTTATCTATCGTCAAATGAAAGACCGCGAAGATAAGGAATCTGTAATAGAAGTCTCCAGCATTGTTTTACTTTTTATGCTTTCAGAACATGAGACCCGATGAGGCTTCATGGTCAGGGTTCTTAATTGTCCTTTAATTTATTTGATGAACACAAGTATAGTGTTTCCTAAGGCGTCTTTTCGTGCTTTTAGTACTACGAACTTAACGCACGGCCATTCATTAGCATTTCTATGAATGAGTTATGTTTTTGTGTGGCTTCTAGTGGGAAATATGAATGTTAAGACCATTACAGAAGTATTCCAAAATGAGATTAGTGATGTTTCTAGAATCACTGGTGAGGCGAAAAATATGTTTCTCTGAACACCAAACAAGATCCTCGGACACAACTATGCTTTGGATGGTTTGTGATTGTTGACAATAATCATGCGAGACAAATTTCGAAATTTCGTGATTTTCTAGTGTTCATGCTCCAAAGTATAAGTGTTTACTTTTTGCTAACCAGAAGTGGTTAATTGAAGTGTTTAATTTGTTACAAGATTGCCGCCATGTTTGGTTCTTAGTGGTTTCTTCATGAAATATTTGAAAATCCGTTAGATTTCTTCAAACTACTTTGATGTATTATTCGAAGCCACCTCTACTCATAGAGATATACTTTTCATACCAGATTTGTTCTGAATTAAGCCTGCAACCTCATTTTATGTTTGATAATTTAATTTTGAAGCTACAAAGTTTCATTCCTCCCGAGTGATTGTTGTTACAAGAGAGGCTCCCTACGTTCTGTTTTCTTCTATCCGTGGGTGTAATTATAATTCATCCTCTTCATAAAAAGTTTACCATTGGCTTTTAACAGCTATACGTCATTTTCGTTAAGTAGACCTTGATCAACAATCCATCAAATAGTCTATCTTAGGTTAGGCTTGAACAGACCAATCCTCTTATTTTCTTCTTTGGCTGTTTAAAGGTTTAAAGGTCACCCATGAACGGCAGAGGCAAGAGACAGTGAAAATGCCCTAACAGGATAATGCCCTGGAGAGACTGACCATACATATGATCAACTCCAAATCCCTCTCTCCACCCACGCTAGGACCGGGAAGGGCCAGGTAATGGCTGCTGATTTCTCAGTAAGTAGAATTATTGGGTCTGCAGACACCACAAGAAACTATCGAGCTTGAATAGGTATCAAAACCCAGTCTAGCAGACCGCGAGTTAGAAACATTATCAATAGGCTAACACAAACTTGCATTTCCATGACTCTACATCTAAATTCAAATCGGTCTTCCATTGCCAAATTCCAGTCATTTATTTTCTTTCTCTGTTGAAATCGAAAATTGCTCCAACTCAGTTTATGCTTGATAATATTATCCCCTAAACACCCCATTCAACTCTGCCTACACAAACGGGTAAGTTGCTTCTCGATGATTCCTTTGAACCTATCATACTTCTAGACATAAGTACTCGATCAACTATTGCTACCATACTGAAGCCTATCTCAAATTCCTTGTGCTTTTCCTTCTACATACTCCTAAAATCCTTCAGACATCTGTAAGATTTACTTTCACTGGTATTTTTTTCTTACACACTCCCTTTAAATTTTGGCACCCTTTGGCTTCGTCTTTGTCCGCTCCTTCAATAACTCGTCGAAATGAAAACTGGATTTTGGATTGAATATCCTGTAGACAGTGTCTTTTCACAGGCAGATTTACTTCCCTTCAAAGTAGTAAGAACACTCTGATTTATCCCGCAAATATCATAACTACCATTCCCTTTCTCTTGTTGACTATCATACGAAGCCTCTTGTATACTTGTACACAATCGTATCTGCTGGTATAACACTGCAACTCAAACTCATGTTTTCTTTGGAAAATTTTGTATTTCATGCTCCAACTTTCTCCTTGTCTCTACCAGTAAATACTTCATCATAAGTTAATGATCCAATAAGGAAAATTTACACATTCCATTATCTACCTCACGTAGTTCAGGTTTATGGTCGTGTCCATCTTCTTACTATCTCAACCACATTCATAGACAAACATTGAATCCTTCATGTTCCAGTAAAATACCTTAAATTTTCATTTTCCTTTTAATCAGATAGTGATCAGACATAACTTAGCCCTCAGATTCATCAACTTGCTCTGTCAGACAAATTCTTTTCCAAGCAATTTTCCTTCTCAGAAAAGATTTGGGGGTACTTTGTTTTGGAAATCCCGTATTCCCAACCACACAATCTCTTTATTTGGCTTCTAACTTTGCATTTAAATTAGGTGTCACAACCGCCTTTTCTCGTTCTCCAAATCCAGCCACGTAAAGAGTCGTACTTACCCAGGTGCTTTTATTTTCACGCTCACTTTTTCCATTCATAGACCCTATACATTTGACATCACAAATTTTTTTCTTACTGCACTTAATCTCTTTCACCGATCCACAGTCAATGGAGTTCCCTGCTCTCTTGCCGGAAGCATTCCGAAAGAGAGAGAGAGAGAGAGAGAGAGAGAGAGAGAGAGAGAGAGAGAGAGAGAGAGAGAGAGAGAGAGATTAAATGGATATCAGTTCCCAAACACTTCATTATGAATGAGGGTTAGGTATACTATAGTTTCCTTTGATTATTGCTATAATCAAAACAAGTATTGGTTCCATTGGTGTTGATGCTGTAATTGATGATGAGTCCTTAGGCGATATTCTTTTAATCTAATCATCAAGCATAATTTTTTATAATTTCTGTGTGTGTTAGATTCATAATAGAAGCCTTTGCTTGACGCTGACACTGAGTTACTTCATTTAGGACCTACATTGCATAGCTGAAATTCCAGCTTGGACAGTAATCGAATGGAGATGTTCCCAGCTATGGACACTAAATTGCTCTCGAAATGTGCAATTTCAGAGAGTCGTTTACAGGATGATGTTGCAGTGCGTCCAGTATAAACCAGGGACACGGTGAACAATTACTGGAGGGCTATTGGCATGCAAGGTAAACAGAGAAAGAGCATGGAATATAATGGAAACAAAATTTTCCCTGTTGGGGCCCCTTGGCTTATAGCATCCTGCTTTTCCAACTAGGGTTTTTAGAATAGCAAGTAATAATAATAATAATAATAATAATAATAATAATAATAATAATAATAATAATAATAATAATAATACGACTTGCTTTTGATAATCATGAAATTATGGTCTCGCTAAACAAAGTGGCAATGGACTTTTGATATTTTGCTTGTTAGTTATGAATTGGCAGTTAGATATTATTCAGTAAAAAATCTGTCCTATGGAGCATAGAGAGTTATTAAGAGCATGATCATGAAAATAGGTGTCATTGGTGCTTTTTCGGGATATAGAATATGTAACTATAAATAAATCGATTTGGATGATAACATGCATGAATAAGAGAGCTACTGGAGATTTACGAAGAAGTTGTAAGCATTCATTATCAACACTGTATTAAGGAATGGGGCTGTGTCATTTGTCATTTCCTTATTCGTGAAAAGTTTTAGCAATACTTTTGTCGAACTATAATTGCAGCTGCATTAGTTTGGGCTGTTTTCTTCAACTTTTCTATAAATACTGAACCTTTTATGACCTCCTAATACTTTATTTTTATGTTTTCTGTCGGCCTGTCTGTTTATCAAAATATTTTATGTCTTTTCCTATAGAAAAATACTACACGGTAAAAAGTTAATCTTGTTTTCTTCTTCATGTTAAAAAACTGAAATGATGCTCTTTACTTTGTATTTATTATGTTCTTAAAAATGTTAAATTTTCGTTCCTAATTAGGATCAATGTTAATGACAGAAAATATCTATGACGAAAGAGAATTATCTTGCGTGATTTAATTAGCTATTATTATCGTACAATTTCTGATATGCCAAACAGTGACCCCAAGCCCCTTTTCACGCAAGCTAAGACCAGGCAATCGTTGACGACTCATCAAGTAGAACTACGGGCTTCCCCAAATATCTTTAGCTCACTTGGACAATAAGGTTGGGAACACTAAAGAAAACTATTGTCAAAAATTTGTTCATGGTCATATGACTTGAACCGAGTAAATACAGAGTTAGTAGAATCAGAATTTCATATAGTATAGCCTAATCAAATTTGCTATGAAGAAGTTTGATACATCAATAAAAAGAATGTTTGATTGATGACTGATATATGATTGAATGACAAAAAACTGATTATGCAGTTTCTAATCTTAATGATATCAACATCTCATCAACAAGAGTGTTTGCGTAATACTAGAAGCAGGTCCAAAGGTTATATGTAATTTAAAAGATATGAAGGCGATCGAAAATGCCAACAATACCAAGTCTAAATTCTGTATTTACTTTTTCAGAGCAAAAACCACGAACAATTAAGTTATATTTGGAACATCAGAAATGTAGATCTTGTAATTCTTATCTGATGCTCACAACTTAAGCTCTTCTTATAGAATATTTACAAATGTAATCAATTAACCTCAAAGACATAAGGAAAATGTGCTGTAATGCACGTGTATTTCATACTTGCTCAACGCACCCACGGAGGCCTACACCCACCTCCTCTCGTCATACCCAAAAGTCATCCGATCAGAACTTCATCAAACGTCTGTAGTTCCCCCCAAGCATAGTATTTATCTCCATATCAAGATGACAGAGCCCCCAGTGTTTGCCGGATTCAGGTGTCTGGCCCCGGATCATGTGGCAGCTGCTAAACGAATGTTTGCCGAAAGGTAAGAAATGGGGCTTTTCCTAAAGGTCTCAAGCCCATGGTCGTCACCAATACACATCGTCCTGAAGAATGATGGCTCCCTGCGCCCTTGGCGGAATTACAGGCGTCTGAACATGCATACAGAACCGGATAACTACCCTCTCCCTAACATTGTCGATGTTACCTCCTGCTTGCACAAAGCGAAGGTGTTCTCCATTCTTGACCATCTGAAGGGGTATTATCAGGTGCTCATAAACCCAGAAGAAATCTCCAAGACGCCCATCACCACCTCCTTTGGCACACACCTTCAATTACTCCCTTTTGGCGCTCGTAATGCTAGGGCCACTTTTCAACGCATCGTGGATAGGATCTTAGGGTATCTCCCCTTCTGTAGTCCG
>NC_090746.1:82183551-82191051 GCF_036898095.1 Palaemon carinicauda
TATATATGTATATTTATATATATCTATATATATATAAATATATATATATATACATATATATACACACACACACATATATATATATATATATATATATATATATATATATAATGTGTGTGTGTATGTTTGTATGTGTGTGTATGGATATTATTAAATGAATAAACAGGGTAAATATTTTTCAGTTTTGTTCAAGTCTGAGAATCACAACATGTGGTATTAGTTATTGACATAATTGTTTCTGTTTTCATTTGACAAGATATGCTCCTTGATTGTTCTCGTTTAGCTTGGCCTAAAAGACTATATTTGCAAATCATTACGTATTGCTTTCAATTATTCCCGTTCTGAAAAATTCACTTGATGTTCTGTATGCAATTATTCACTTAAACCAACAATGTATGTACCTAAGTGAAACGTTTCTCAAAATTAATGAATAGTGCAAAATCAAGTTATAGTCTTGCAGGATACATTGCAATTATATTGGACGCAATTGTAAGAAATTAGAAGTCATACATGAGTTTGTAGCTATTTCCATTAAGAATTTTGTCAGTCATTTTAAACTTGAATTCTTATTTCTATGAGGGAATTTAAAAAGGAAGTTTCCTCGTATTTTTTTCGATGATTATTACTCCCTGAAAGTGTTACAATTTTACACTGAACTAAAAAAATTGTAATATACATTTTTTTTATAGAGTTAATGCGCTGATTTCAAAACGGAAAGTAATAGCAGGCATCAATGATTCATATTGATATTAACGGCCCCTTCTTTAAAAGCCTTCTCTTTTTCTTACCACCTGTTAACTATACACTTTTCACTGTTTTATCGTCGTCAATTCTTTCTGTTTTACTAAACTTTTTTACCCCTTCTATGTTTCTCCCTATTTCTCATATTATTATTATTATTATTATTATTATTATTATTATTATTATTATTATTATTATTATTATTGTTATTATTATTATTATTATTATTATTATCATCATCATTTGTTACACATTCTCTTCTATCCTCATACACCTAACACCACTAAGGTAACCGAAAAAAATTATACTTCACTTAACGGGTCTGGGGAAGTGACTACATAGCCTCTGGACCATGAACTTCCACGTCTTGGGTTAGAGCTCTCTTACTTGAGTGTAAACTCAGGCACACACTATTCTATTCGTTTCCTTATTTCATTACCTTACTGGGCTATTTTCTCTGTTGGAGCCCTTAGTCATATAGCATTCTACTTTTCCAACTAGGGTTATAGCTTAGCTAATAATAATAATAATAATAATAATAATAATAATAATAATAATAATAATAATAATAATAATAATAATAATAATAATAATAATGTTATCATTATACAATGCAAACAGTTCATTGCAACAGCTTAAACCTTATCTCCTTCATTAGCATTCAACATTAAGAATTCAGTTTCATAACAAGAGCTAGTTCAGCAATACCTTGTTACATTTCCACTTGGTCTTCCAAAGACAATTTAAAAGCATCGTTGATATTGAAGCTATCATGCTACCTTATTTGCCTTCCTAATTGTGTCCTACCTCCTTATATTTGGCCATCGTCCGTCATATATCGTCATGTATGTTTCAGCTCTTGCATCATTCATAGTAAAACTCATTACTGCGATATTCTTCGTCCCTATGTAATCCGATTACCTTGCTATTTCATATATTTACTATTAAACTTTCTTTTCATGCTTCTCATGCAGACGCTTTCAATCTCTTTTATCATCTTCTGTAGCTCCTTCTCACTACCCTTATCAACATGATATTATTTCCAAACATCAACAACTATATATCCCAATCAAAACATTTTCTTTTCCCATAAATTTGAACCATCATCCACTTTACTTTTTTGCATCTATCATATCATACAATCCATTTGCACAAGCCAGTCATACTTGCATACGTACTATAAAACCCTTTTCCCTTTTTCCATAAAAATCTTTAAACGCCATTTAGGTAAGCTGATCTATCTTTAATCTAAAATGACCGTTGGAATAGCATGTAAGAAAGGGAGTATAGTGTTCTCATATTTTAGACGACCACCGTATCCTATGCTGGGATTCTTCCAGGGCTTTAAGCTGCAATTCCATAATAAATCTTATTTCATGATTACAAATTCGTTTCGTTTTAAGTACATCGATAAAAGTAGATTAGGAATTATACTTACGTTACTTAGCTTCATTAAACTTTCCTTATTAAGAGTAAACAATATTCTTTTGGGCTAAGGCATCAATTTTTAAATAACTTAACATTCTCATAACCTTTGTTACACCCACAAAAGCAAACATATCGTTCACAAGCACAAACGAGTATAAGAATGCTACTTACAAATTCAGTTGTTTTCCCCCGTGCTTAACTTGACTTTTTTATTTGTATTTATATATATTTCTGCACAAGTAAAACCATTCATAGTCTGATATACCTCAAGATTTTGTTTCGCTTGCCATTCATCAGGTCTACAAGGAATTCTTTATGCAAGTTCGTTATTGAAACCTCAATTAATTATATCAGATAAAAAGCAAGAATAAACAATTTTTATTTATATGGTTGTGTGACATGCAAAAAACTACCACAGATAAAAAGCAAAAATTGAATATATTTTCGGAATATATGATATTAGCAAGAATTTTGTGATAATAATCTTGTGACACAATTTTGTGTCATAATAATCTACAAATTTTGGATAAGCTTTCCACTGAAAACTTTTAATTTGAACTTGCTCATTGATGAAGAAATTCCTCCTGGGCGGAATTCGGAATCCCACTCGCTTAAGAAATGATGATGCGCCAACCAAGAAAACTATTTCAAAAGGGGAATTAGTATTGAGGGTAAAATCCGTTAAAGATGACATTTACGTAAAGTAATATGGGTTAGAATCCAACTTGGGAGGGTAAATTTTTCTATTGATTTGCTCTTTCAAAATCAAGTTTTTTTTTTTTTTTTTTTCATAGAAATTGCATTGAGAAGAAAATATTGGGGTATCGAGATGTTGAAAAATAGTTTTGGCCATTGAAAACCTTATTAAGTATATCTATTTCTTTTGATATAAATAATTTAGTATGAAAACAACAACAAATGAAAACGCAGTCTGCTCGGTAACGATCTCGTTTCACATGATATTATTATTATTATTATTATTATTACTTGCTAAGCTACAACCCTATAGTTGGAAAAGCAGGATGCTATAAGCCCAGGGGCTCCAACAGGGAAAATAGCTCAGTGAGGAAAGGGAACAAGGAAAAATAAAATATCTTAAGAAGAGCAACAATATTGAAATAAATATCACTTTATAAACTATATAAACTTTAACAAAACAAGAGGAAGAGAAATAAGATATGAGATAGAACAGTGTGCCCGAGTGTGCTTGAATCGATTAGAAAATGCAATCATTATACAGGTTAATATTGTTTTTATCACACTATAAAAAAGGTATCTAATGCAAATGTGTTATTTGAGAAAATTGATGTTGAGGTGCATCCATGAAGGTTTTCTATTATACTTATAAAGAGGTTAAGTAAACGGTTAACTCAGAGCTAGTTTCCTTTACTATAATCGTTTCCACTCAGAATGAGTGGCTCCTGGTTTTAACCTTTAGGTTTTCAGCAAGTATTTTAGGACGTGTTTTCTCTGCCAGTAACCCTTACCGCTCAATTAATCATTTGGTAGTCAGAGGATCAACTTCTTCATCCATAACGGAAATGAAATGTCTCAAGTTTCAAAATCCTAGGGTTTAGCCAGGGGAGGTCAATTCTTAATATCCTCTGTACTGCACGTGTTTCATTCACGCTTGTACATTGAAATTTTTTTTTTTTTTTTTTTTTTTTATACTTGCTCTTCCCACACTGATAACAGAACCTGTTTAAACTTGCCTTTGCATATATTAGCGTGTTTGAATTTTTTTGGCATTCTTGCTCGGAACTACTTGTATATAAACTTGAATAAATGTTACATGCATTCGCCTCGCCTGTCAACAACCATTCCGCAAAATGGTGACCCTCGGAGTGATATGCTTCTCACTGCATTTTTTCGCCCACCGCTACACCCTACCCTTGTTACGTTGCTTCCCACTTATCTTGACTCTGCGACCCCACGCTGCATTGTTGAAACTACAGGCTTCGCTATCAGAGAAGCATTCACTTGGTTCCAGCTCACCATAGTTCAGTTCCGCATGAAGAGCGTGACTCACTCAAGCAGAAAAGCAGACTATGTCCTCACGGCAATCCCCGAAGACACTTTTCAAGAAATCTCTTTGTGACCAATGGGACGCCCTACCCAAAGCAAATGATGCTCTCAAAAAATACCTCCTGGGGCAGTACTTGCCATCACCAACTGCCCGAATAGCCAAGCTTTTTCAGGTCTCTCAACAGCCAATGGGTGACCAAAAGGCTTTGCACAGCTACTAAAGACGAAATTCCTTTGGCACGTCCTTGCTAACATGGTACTTCATGTCAAACTTCAAAAGCACATCGACACATGGATTCAGGAGTGGGCACCTTTCCTCAGCCTCAGTGTTATTTTTCCCGCATTCACGTCGATGTAATATGTCCCCTACTCACAGCACCACTCGTTGGCCTGAAGCCATTCTTATGCAAACTGCAACATCTGCCTCAGTACATCTGTCTTACTCTCAGAGTGGATAGCAAGATTTGGTATCCCTGAGCATATTACTTCTGACAGGGGTACCACTTTCACTTTTCAATTTTGGATATCATTAGGATATCTCCTGGGTATCACACTACATCAGACAACCACCTACAACCTTGCAGCCAACAGCATGGTTGAACGTTTTCATTGCACCCTCAAAGCTGTTTTGATGTCCCATTGTAATAACTCCAACTGGTTTACTCAACTTCCCTGGGTTCTCCTGGGAGTAAGGATCACTCCTAAAGATGCTCTGGATGTCTTGGGTGCTGAAATGGTCTATAGTGACCCGTTGGTCGTCCTTGCCTATTTTATTCCGTCTCCAACCTCCTCCGACAATCTGTAGCCTCTTCATAACAACACTTACAACAGATTTGCACTCTGCAACACACATTTTTTTCTGTGTTCTGGCTCCAGCAAGACACCGCTAACACTCCTTTACACGGGCCCTTTCCTCGTGATCCATCGCACGCCTAAGGCTTTGTAATTAACATTCATGGCAAAGAAGACTGGGTCTTCATTAATCGCATAAGATCTGCTTATCTCCTGAAAGATGACCTGCCTACAGTGCGTCTCTCAAGAGCAGGACGCCCTATTTCACATGCATGTCTTTTTTACAGGGAACTATGTACTGCATACGTTTCATTAACACTTGTACACTGTAACGTTATTCCCGCACTGATAACAGAATCTGTTTAAGATTGCCTTCGTATGTATTAGTGTGTTTGAAATTCTGTGACAGTCTTGCTCGGAACTGCTTGTATATAAACTTGTTATCTGTTGAATGAAAGATACTTGTATAACCTAGCCTCTCTATTAACAACCATTTCGCACATCCCAATAAAAAATTGTTAATGCCTATTCTTTTGCTAATTTTTGACATTTGGAACAGATAGGTAAGTCTAAGGCTACTCTTATATGACAGATCTTGACAGAAGATTTTTTATTTAGTAAACTATTCCCATTAATTCCTCATCTGTTCTATAGGCTAGAGGCACGCAAAGTCTATTCTCGTTGCCATTAATGTCAATATTACTAATTTAGGGAATGAATTATTGTAGAAAAGTTGTTTAGAGAGTTACACTCTCATCTAAGAGTAGTCTTACCTTTCTATATTAATCTTGGAAAAAAAAATCAATTATATTTCATAGGGGCATATTAACAGACTTGAAACGTCTCATTTCTCTGTGGATGAAGTTTATTCAAATTAGTCATTCAAATATCTTGAATAGCTTATGAATAATCCTTTCCGACTAGTCACTGGTCAACCCGACGAAGGCGCAATGAGCTTTAATGGGACTTGGCTTAATACATCTATTTAATATCGATTTCATCTAGGACGCTATTATTCATCTCCAGAAAATATGTTTAGGTTATACATTTTTCTTAATGCTTATTCTATTTTATAACCTCAGAATTGAATTTAAACTGGTACACTGTACGGTAAAACAAGAGCTTGAAATGATAAAGAACAATCTCATCTATTAACACTCCTTTGATCCTTAGAAAAAAATAACATGTGCTCTCTCTCTCTCTCTCTCTCTCTCTCTCTCTCTCTCTCTCTCTCTCTCTCTCTCTCTCTCTCTCTCTGTTGGCAGCCGTGTGCAGAATTTTAGTTCTCCTTTCTGGAATTCAGTCTCGACCACTTTCACAGGTTTGGTCTTTTGAGGACCTTCTTCAGCCAAGTGAGGCTCTTTAGCGTTTCTTAGAAAACTTCTTTTATTTTTTTTTAGTATCGCAATACTTTGTCCAGAATAAAAGAAAAAAAAAAGTAACCTGAAGTGTAGTTTGCACTTTCTGTTATTCTCTGTGAAATCCCAAGAAACTTCTTTTCCCAAAATTCTTCAGAAACAACGACTTTTATGATTGGTTTGACATTTGAAATACAGCGATTTTGATGATCAATTTACGAGCGAAAGTCTGCCTCTACAAAACTATTACTCCAAGAAAAGCCACGTCACAACAATAGTACGCTTGAGAATGTTGAGGGCTCCTTCAAGCATTGTTTTCTTTGTGGTGGTTCTCTCTCTCTCTCTCTCTCTCTCTCTCTCTCTCTCTCTCTCTCTCTCTCTCTCTCTCTCTCTCTCTCTAATAATCAAACGACTTTTCTAAAGGCGAGTACATTTTTCGTTCCTGATCGCTTCTCTCGGGACATGTTCTTCTTTTCTCTCTGTTCATTTTTGGTGTAAGAACTCTAAATGTATATCTCTCAACGATCAGTCAGTGCGTTTTCTGTTCACAAAAGACAGTATTACATGGATATCAAGTCGTCATTCTATTGCTAATATAATTTTTCATTTTAAATTCCCCACAGTCTTTTCTACGCTTATGATTCATCTCTTTCTTTACATAATTTTGCTATATTTTTCATTTTACTTATTATCCGTGTACTCTTTTAACAAATATGCTGATCACACACACAAAGTGCTCATATCTCTCTCTCTCTCTCTCTCTCTCTCTCTCTCTCTCTCTCTCTCTCTCTCTCTCTGCTAATTCAAAAATCCACTTTACTAGCCACGATGCTCGAGTTAAGATACTTTCTGCTATGCTTCTTTTTTGTTGTTGCTTTGCATGAGTCCATTGTTATCCTTGCAAGCGCCCCTTCAGCATATTTATTCCTGTTCATTTAGCTTGAATATATCTCTTGACTACTATACGTAAAATTGACTATTCTTGGAATTATTTTCACTTCCCCATTATGTTTCATTGTTTCTGTTTTATCACTTTGCATGCTTTATTCTTCCAGCATCTCTCTCTCTCTCTCTCTCTCTCTCTCTCTCTCTCTCTCTCTCTCAAAATGATCTTTTAAGGCGAATCTTTATCAAGGATCTACCCGGAATCCTCTTT
>NC_090746.1:82196051-82216051 GCF_036898095.1 Palaemon carinicauda
TGGAAGATTTTTGTAGACAATAAATTGATATCGGCTGCGGGTTAGAATTTCAGTTCTACGATTCACACTCAATTATGTTGCTAATATCGTATAATAGCAATATCATAGCAATTCAATTCCTGAAAAATGAGAAACTGATCATTATGATAAAAACATGATTACAAATGCAAATCAACAAAGCCCACAAATAAAAAGTCAAAAACATAAAGATGAAGAGGATATTTTCTTTGCAAGATTTGTAAATTCCAAATACATTCATGGGTTCAAAATAGCAAATTAAATTTCCCATATATTTGAATACATTTAGGATCTTGAAAGAGCATTACAAATGACATTTATTGACTGTATCCTGAAATATAGGTTGTCCATTGGGGCACCAAAATGAAGTGTAAATTTTTATTATATTTAAAGGAGATAGATAACGTTGAATGTATAACGAAAATAAATCATAATTTTTAACTTCGTAGACTTTGGAATCTCGATTATGACTATAACTACAATTTAATCTATTCAATTTCTATTCATGATTCCAAAGCTTTAGATTAATTGATTGATATGAAGTTTTCTGGCATCTCAAATCAATCAATCAAATTGAAAATAATATTCGCAGTGAACAATGAAATGGTGTCAGTTACTCTTAATATGAAAACATGGATAGTTACGAATATCCTTATTTTTTAGAACAGACTGAAAAGCTAAATAGATATTTCACTTTCATCTAAAAAATTATAAGAGTTTAACAGTATTATACAAATCAAAATGAGAAAGAATTATATGGATTATCTAGTGGAAAACAGCTCGATGTCTTCACATAAATGTACGAACTTAAAGAATACATGAGATTACTATGCAAACTTGGAAAACAAAACAAAAATCACTGAGAGATATCGAATAGAAGTAGCATTTTATGTATTTTGGAAAAGTTAAAGGATTTGAAGGACATTACTAAAACTGAATAATATTTAATGAACAACAACGAATAGAGATATTATTGGAAACAGTGTTCCATTGACTGTCAGAAAAATAATAGAATACGTAAAATGGTAATTACTTCAAGTTGCCAGAACAATATCATATGATTCATAGAAATCTAAGGAATTAATATGATTATTTTCCAACTCAGAAAAATCAATATACCGTGATAAGTATCACGTGTTTGCAGTTGGTCGCGAATACTATCATCTAGTAACCAAAAGCTAAGATTTAAAGGTTTTACTTGCTGTATATCACCTAAATAAGAAGATTAAGTAGCACAGCTTTGTGCTTATACGGCACCCGAATTAATCTTCTCTTAAAGCCAACATTAGCCTGTTTTATTAGTTTAAATATATTTAAAGGTTTAAAGGCCAATCATGGATGGCAGAGACAAGGGACAGTGACATTGCCTTATCAAGCAAGACAATGCCCTAGATCAGCGACCAAGCCCCCTCTCTATCTAAGCTAGGACCAAGGAGGGCCAGACAATGGCTGCTGATAACTCAGCCGATAGACTTATAGACTCCCCCAAAACCCCCCATCCTTAGCTCACAAGGATGGTGAGTTTGCATCGACCAAAGGAACTAACGAGTTTGACGGGGACTCGAACCCCCGACTGGCGCTCACCAGTCAGGGACGTTACCACATCGGCCACCACAACCCCATCAGTTCTGCGTTTGAGCACGGAATTTTTTTTTTTTTTTTTTTTTAACTCCCAGGGGCGTAAGAAAATTTTTCTCCGAAGGGGGGGGGGGGGGCCTTAAGTTTGAAAAGGCTCTGACTGTGGGTGGATCATGTGAATTGATTTCGAATCTAAGACTGAATTTCCAGTAGATATATATTTCCAAAAGGTAGAATATTCAATATCAAATGCTATTGTGGTTGATATTTACACTGATTAAAATCACGAGTGTTAGTGTTACATATTCAATATATATATATATATATATATATATATATATATATATATATATATATGTATGCATGTATGTATATATATGTATATATATACATATATATATGTATATATATACATATATATATATATATATATATATGTGTGTGTGTTTATATTTCAATTTTTCAAATAAATTACATATACACCTTAATATCTAATTCCCTCCGCCTTGGGATCTCAAACACTTAGGGAAATATTTGCCCAGTCAAGGACTCGAAACTGACCGATAGAAATATGGATAAAAATTTGACTGATTAGACCAGCCTAACCTTTATTCCCATTTCTATGGATCATAGGTATTTGTAATTTATTTGGAAAATGAAAAATCATGTGGTAGTTATGAAATTATCACATATGCCCTTAAATCCGACACACACACACACACACACAGTATATATATATATATATATATATATATATATATATATATATATATATGTACATACATATATGCATATATATATACACACACACACACACACATATATATATATATATATATATATATATATATATATATATATATATATATTTATGTATTTATTTATTCATTTATATGATCTCATACACATACGGCACTCGAGTAATCTGTCTTATGGCTTCATTTCTATTCCTGTCCTCAATATTTTTCTGAGGGCTTTGTTCACAAATCTACAAAATCTGTGGATATTGTTTCCTTGTCATACCAAGACTCATGTCCATACAGTAACCCTGACCTCATTAAATTCATATAATTCCAGGCGATTTGATTTCCAAATTCTACTTAACCTTGTCGTTGTCCGATCTTTCATTAAATTCCAATCCTGGAGACCCTGTATTTTTTTTTTCTTTTTATTAAAAAGTTAAATTACATATTCTTTACAATTACATTATTTACAGTATAAACATATTTAATTGCATTTTTCTATAAACAAACCCATCTAATTTAACAATTTACAACATCACACATCTTGATTTTAATTTTCAGTCACTCAAAAACAAAAATTTATATACTTTTTGGTGAACATTTTATTCATTCTTTCTTTATAGATATTTTTCAGAAGCCACCGATCATATTGAAATTTACTCTTAAGAAAGGCATCTGTTTCCTCTTTCGTATATCGTTTCTTCTTACTTACCCAAACAGCATATAAATAACCAACTATCAATACAGTGGCGCTATTATAATCCTTTTTCGTCCTATATTTGTAATTGAACATTAATGTGTTTAAAAAATTGTCCCTGTTTATGTCACAAGTATGAAATAATACATTTTTGACATACATCAATATTGTCTGGATGTGCCTGCAAAAGTAAAATATATGCAAACTATATTCAACATCATCGCAATGATCACATTTATCACTCTCTCTGATATTTAACATTTTCAGACGATTATTTGTCGCCAAAGTTTCATGAGCGTATTTAAAGGCAAACTCTCTCTCCATGATGGCAATGAAAGGTTTGTTTATGCTGTCCCATACCATTTTCCAGTCCAAAAATGGATAACTCCCTTCAATTTTTGGGACAATCTCTGGCCTTATGAAATTATAACAATCTTTAGAACTTAAGTTAGGAAATTTTGCATGGTGATAAACTTTTCTGATTACATTAATTGCAACTGAATAAAATGAAGTTGACACAAATGAAACCTCATTTATTTCCTTCAAGTCCAACAAAAAACTAATTCTCATCTTGCAATAGAAATTACTTAAACCAATATCCTTTCTAATGTCATTTAGAGCTGTCGAACTGAAAATCGCCAAGGACTTAAAATAAACATTTATAATACCCAATCCACCTTTCTCTTTCGACAAACAAAGAGTATCTCTACCAACAGGATGGTAAGTTCCCTGCCATATATATCGGAATACATGCATATTTATTTGAGCAATGTACTTTTTCAAAGGAGGCAAAGTGTGTGATATATACCAAACTTTGGACAAAACTAGTGAATTAACAATAATAGCTCTTTGGAAAATAGATAATTGTCTTTGACTTAGCATATCTATGGATATTTTAATATTTTGAGTAAGGCGAGACCAATTTTCTTCACATGTAACCTCAAAATCACTATAATAAATTATACCAAGAATTTTGATACTTTCAACAGTTTTCAACCAACTGATAGGCCAAATTTTTCGGTTTTCCCATTTCCCAAACCCAATTATACTAGTTTTGTCCTTGTTTAGCTGTGCACCTGTCGCAAGTTCAAACCATTGTACTTCTTTATAACACTCTCTAACTGAATCATCAGTTGACAAGATCACGGATGAGTCATCTGCATAACCTTGCAGGCATATATTTACATTGTTTGGAAGGCTAGGCCCTATTATCTTGTTATTGCTCTTTATTGCTCTATACAAAGGTTCTTGAAATATACAATATAACAGCATTGACATAGGGCAGCCTTGTCTTACTGACCTTTTAATACAAAAAGTTGAACTCATAAACCCATTTACCAAGATACTACTTACACAATCTTTGTACAGTATTCTAACTAGAGCCACAAATTCATCTGGTAAACCAAATTTCTTCATCACTTTAAAAACAAAATCCATATTAACTCTATCAAAAGCCTTAGACCAGTCTAAGCTTAGAATTGCTAAGTCTTCACTCTTTTGTTTTGTATGAAAAATTACATCTCGAATCGTATTATTACAATTCACAATCGACCTTTCCTTCACTGCACAATATTGTTCTGGGGAGATAATCTTCCCAATAACACATCTCAATCTGTTTGCTAAAACCTTAGCAAATATTTTATAGTCAACATTCAAAAGGGATATAGGTCTCCAGTTCTCCACCAAAGATAAATCTCCTATTTTAGCTAATAATTTTATTACACCCAAATTTTGACTATCTGACATATATTTCTCAGTCACAATGGATTTGAACACTTCCATAACGTCAGACTTTATTACAGACCAAAACTTTTTGTAGAATTCTATAGGAAGTCCATCATACCCTGGTGATCTTCCTTTACACATACTCTTGATAGCATCAAAAACCTCAATTTCCTCTAATTCTCTACTTAAAAAACTTACATCTTCCTGGTTTAGGACAGAATGGCATAGGTTAAGAAAATAATCTTGACTTTTTACCTGACCAGTTACCTTACTAAACAATTTTTCAAAGTGCTCCTTTATAAAAACAGAAATTCCCTCTGTGCTTTCTACAATGGAACCATCTGCTTGTTTTATGTTAGTAATGCATGTATGATTTTTCTTTTTCTCAGCACCAAGTAGATGTGCAGATATTTTTTCCCCAGTTGTACGATCATTTAGTTTGGCTCTTATCTTTATACCCTCTAATATTTCATTCTGGATGTCACAAATCCTAGTCTTGAGAATCTTAATATTTTCATAATTTACACTAGTTTTATAGTTAATATCATAAAGTTGACGCAATCTTGTTTGTAATAAGTTCAGCAATCCATACTTTTCTTGAGAAAATTTTTTACATAATATAACAAAGAATTTTTTACATTGTGATTTTGCCCAGTCCCACCATAAGAGTATGTTATCAAATGTACCCTTTTTCTGCTTTATAAACTGCCATACATGTAAAAAATTTTCTTCAATTTCATCAGAATCTAAAACTTTAACATTCAACTTCCAATACCCTGTGCCAATTTTTTGTGTGTTTATGTTTAATTTCAAAACAACCATACTATGATCTGAAAAACTTATTGGAATGGTGTCTACAGATGTTATATTATCAAATAATTTTACCGTATAAATCCTGTCTATTCTGGATCCATAGTTTTCCCGTATATAAGTGTATTCTAATATCCTGTTTGTGAATTTGTAATTATCTCTCAGAGCAAGGTTTTTCACGAGAGTACTCATAGACTTAGACAGTAAAGCTTTGTTATTATTACTGCAATCTCTTGTGCATGTTATACAGTTGAAATCACCTCCAAAAATAAGATAATCAATATTATGTCGCAGGTAATACAATATTTCATTCCTGAAAAAGTCTTCCCTTTCAGCAAATTTACTGGCACCAGATGGAGCATACACATTTATAATAGGTATTATGCAGTTATTGTAACATACCCTTACACCAACAATTCTACCGTTAGTATCCATCTCCTTGGTTAAAAGTTTAACATTTGTTTTATTATTTATACAAATCATTGTACCTCCTTTTAAATTGATTGATGGGTTGAACACTATACACATAAAATTAGTGAGATAACTCAACCCTGAAATATCTTTTACGTTATGTTCTTGAATCAACAGAATATCAATTTTATAGTACATGATAAGGGACACAACTTTCATTTGTTTAATTACCTCATTTAAGCCATTAATATTTAAAGTGGCAACAGAAAGAGCCATTACAACAACGAACACTGAAACAATTACTTTTTCTTTTTCTTTGACAACCTATCTTTTCCATTCATTTTTTCTTCCTTCCTTTTTTCTTTATTGGACTTTCCTCTAATTAACTTTAATTTACCTACAGTATCTAGATCTATGTTCCACTGGCCTTTTGGCATCACGTCTGAGCCTTTATCATAATTTTTCAAATCGTCTTCAATATCACTGACTTTATTTACCTCTATATCCATGTCACGTTCTTCAGTAGCACCATCCACTGATTCATCATCCCTATGCACTGAAACCGCTATATTGATTTCCTTAAGATTTCCCGGTTCTTCATTTACATCATCTTCAACGGGAAAGAGACTTTCAACTGTGTAAGGAATACGAGGTTCATCTTGTGATGGAAGCCCCTTATCCTCAGTTATTTCGGTAACTTGAGAAGCTCCTTCAGGTGCACTTTTTATTGCAAAGATGTCACTATCACTGTCGGTATCTGTTAAATTATCACCATTACCTGGAACATGACCCTCCAGGTCACATGATCGACCTTCTATTTCGACTGAGTGTTGATGAACAGCAACATCATCAACATTCTTGGATGAGGGAATGGTCACTAGTTGTTCTCCTACTGCTTCGCATAAGTCGCCTATCTGGTCCTCTCCGTGGTTGCTGGATTCTTCTTTATCATTTTCAGTATTCTTTCCATCACATGGTTGATCCACATTTGCTTCATTACCTGTTGCCAGTTGAACATCAGGAGTACCATCTTCTTCCGATATCCGACCCTTATCAGAATCCTTGCCGGGCATTGCTGGGAAATCATTCAAATTAAAAATATTTAACTTAGGCTCACTATCCATATTACAGTTAACTGCCATATGAGAGTCTCTTCCGCACTTGTAACACGTCTTTTTCTGACCATTATATAAAAACACAACATTATAACCACAAATATTTATGGAGGATGGGATATTTTTCTTTATTTCCATTTTCACAGTGCGCGTTCCATTTTCTAGACCATTTGCTCTCCCATGAGAAAAGGTATTATGTCTGAGATGAAGAACTTTCCCATACTGTTCGAGGACACTAATTAAAAGGGAGTCTTCTATATCAAAGTGTGCATAACGTATTGATACATAGGTATATACACTACTCAAATTTACTACTAGGGCCTTTTCACCATTACCGAAATGAATCACTTTGTCTTCGTACTCTCGTATAAAGACATCAAAAACCTTCTCCTCAATAAATTTCACAGCCACTCTGTTATTTGGTATGTTCTGAAACCCTCGTATGTCTTTTTCACTTATTTTTAACTTATTAAATATGACATCACATGCCGACTCATAATTAGGGGAACACGAAAATTTTAAACCAACTGTAGTCTTTGGTTTAAGTCTCGCAGCCATTGGAAAGTTGTTGGCCATCGTAGCTGGTAGAAAACGCTCTGTTTTCTATGATGACGTCATATCGCCTCAGGCGACATGAAACCTCCGGCTTGGCGATTCCTTGGAAGTGTATCGAGGCAAACTACGTCTAATAATATAAACTATGACACAAACTAGTTCACTTGAACACTAATTAGTTCACTGGCATCTTACTCACAAGTTGTAGTCCAAATTCATAAGAAAACCCTCGGAAAACCGACTCAAAATCACAAAATGAGCAGAGCGTTCCAAATAGCGTTTGTAAACAAAAAAAGAGACCCTGTATTAGAGATAATACTTCCTAAATATTTAAATGATTCCACATCATTAATCTTTTCTTCTTCCATTATTTCATCTGCTATGGCATTTTCCGTTCTCATCATCGCTGTTTAAAACAGCACTGCATAAATTTACTAAGAAAATAATAGGCTTTATTTTATAACTGATTTACACTCTAGAACGCCCTTATTAACAAACACAAATTCGCAGGTGAATGACGCAACACAGTCAGGCGTTGACGAAGACACAGAAATGTGACCATTGTTTTTTCTTTATTCGATTTCTCCATGTTTATTACTCAGATTATATGAACATCAAATTACACCATAGTCATGCACCTTCTGGCATATAACTATTACTCCTTAGATGATTTGAATCTCTAATGAATATTGATATTTTCCATTCAAGGAAATTCATTTGGCAGCGCTGTTCCAAACTCGTCCCACCAACCTTAACTATGCTGATGACTGTTACCTCAGTCACTAGTGCAGGGACATGACCTACCTTTCATGTGTTTTGATGAAGTAAGGAAATTCTAAACACTTTCAAAAGTAAACTCATGTTGTTTCCGACAAGATGTGAAAAATTCACAACGTTTTATGCTAAAAATATCCAGCTCTAATAAGGAAACGATCGTTGGGCAATTTACCAACTACCAATTCTCTAGCCTCTACCTTCCTACCACAATTTTTTGACACACGTGGTCATCAAATTACTGACTATATTTAGTTGGGAAAAGGTGCCCATGATGCCATCTAGTAGCAGCAAAGTAAAACTCGTTACGCTGTAAGGGAAGGGGTTTTGGGCAGTCTACGTTATTATGCCTTTGGGTATATAACAATATTGTTAATCTATGTAGTTTTCACTAACAATACGTGCCACACCGTGAAACATATCAAATATATTTTATTTCCATATAAAGCTAATTGAAAATTAGATTAAATAACTGTGTAATTACTTCATTGTCTCCCGAATTTCAGTATATGTGGCATATCTGGTAACCCCCCCTCCCGACCCCTAAATGTAATTGAACTAACAATTGTTTGCTGAGGAGATATTTCTTTGACGTTTGTTGTGAGATTTATAATTTCCTCATAATTAACTTGTGACCAGACAACAAGAACATCAAGTTCCCCTGCGTCTGTTTTATAGCAGTTTCATATCCGAATAGCAACAGAAATGAAGTAATAAGAATTATAGTAAGGGGATGATGGGGATAATAAGCATTTTGGTACTCTACTGCTAATGCCATCTATTGGCCATGAAAATAAATAGTTTGTAGAGCTCTTTAATCCTTGCATTCTGGAACCTTCCATGACGTATATTTTTATTTAAAATACCCCAAAATAGCTTTTTTAGTTGGAAGTAAATATAATCTATATACCTGCCTCACATATTTCTACATAAGTATCAATCTATCACCCTTTTCAAAGTTGGGTAGAATCCTCCACATAAATGGAATAAGGGATGTATGCTGCCATCTTTAAAAAAAGTAGAAACACTCGGATTCTATTCAAATATAAGTGTGTGATTACTAAAACATACTTTCATGGTAGTTTTTTTTTTTTCAATTATTGCCCCCAAAACTCATATTTCCAATAATACCATTTTTCTTCTAAATTTTGGGCTCTTAATTATAATAGCTATTGTAAAATATAGATAATATACATTACAGAAATATATATACCAGATCCCGATATTCTAAAAGCAGAGTTGGAACTCAGCCATAGAATAATAAAAAAAAAAGACACCCAAATTTAACCAAAATATGTTCATGTCCGAAGCAAATTCGTTGTTAGCTAACCATAAAGCTTATTATAGATATCCATCCTCTATATTGTATGCCATGTTGCATATGAAAGGGTCGGAAGAGCGTTTTCCGGTTGGATGAGGTGGTGGGCTATAGTTTGAAAAGGCACTAAGGGATGAAACACCCTTAGGAGGGATTTCCGTCATATGGCCACTTTCCTCTTGGTAAGGGTAGGAGAGACTCTTTAGCTATGGTAGGCAGCTCATCTAGGACATTCCAAAATCAAACCATTGTTCTCTAGTCTTGGGTTGCGCCATAGCTTCTGTACCATGGTCTTCCACTGCCTTAGGTTAATAATCCCTTACTCCAACATGGAAATGCAAGTTAACATATTGTTCGAGATTGCTTTTGAATGGTAGTTCTTATGAGGAATGAGTTACTAAATTTATGTAATTTTATATCTTTGAATCTTTTCTGAGTTACTATATTTATGCATGTTATTATATTTTAATCCTTTTTGAAATAATAGATAGAAACTACAATTTTTCGGCAAAAAGGTGGGGGTGCTAGAGCCAACTCCCCCACCCCTAGTTACGCCTTCTCCTACGCCCCTGACTCAGTCTTCCTGCTTCGATCATAATTCTTTTCGTCCTCGGTTTTGTGAAAATAACATTCTTTACCATTGCACGGGATATAGATCTTTTAATTTCTTTGATATCAGTCAATTTGAGTAGGAAATTTCAGTAGATGAAGTGATGAAGATATTTGGATAAAACTATTAAAAAAAAGTGAATGATGCATGCGTATGTGGCAGGTCAGTGTCTGGAATAACAAGTATCAAGAAAATTTGGATTTATTAGACGGAGTAATACATTGGTTAGATTTGTAAGAACGGAAGCTAACAAAGAGGCCTGTAGATTATAAGTTAAAGGTGATGGAGGGACATGACATTCGTGATTGGAGGAAGGAAGCAGTAGGAATTAATCTATGGTAAATTAAAGGATTTTGAAAAAAGGATATTTCCATAACACCAGGGAAATGAAAAACTATCAAAGAATATCACATCACTTGTATGAGGATCTCCAGTAATGTTCGTTTTAGCATATATTTACTTATATAAGTGGAATATCTTTTCAGTTAGTAGGTACTCTTTCTATATTCTATATTAGACTGGAGACAATAGTATTTCCAAGCCCCATAGAATCAGTTGAGAAAAACTTACATCCCCATTTCTATCCAGCTGAAGTACGTCCTTTAGGCAATTGCATTGTCTTTCAGTCACATTTAACTGGGTTTGCTTTTATTCAATCCGTGGGAGCTTTCTAAAATACTTTTTTTCTCATATAACTTTCTGCAAATGATATTTTTCTCCTACATCGATTTCATTGTTTGTTTTATGCAACTGTCTCGTTACTTTTCTCGTTAATCCAGTTCATTAAATTATCCACCTTCATTATAATCCTCCCTGTGCAATCTCCCAACGCCAGTCTCTTGTTTGCGAGGATATAATTAGCCTAACTATGCTTCTCGAAAGAAACAATGTCTAGCCAACCCCTTTTGTCTTACTTGGAGACTTGGTCCCAGATTCGTTATTTCAAACAACGGGCTCGGGTAATGATTAAAGTAAAATATATATTTTTTTCATATTGTTGTTTACGTTAAGAGCGACAATTATTTAGCCTTGTCTTTTCATAGATTTTTATTATAATAGATTATGGTGATAAATACCAATGTGTATGTTTAAGTTAACCATTTCTATGAGTGTAAGCAAGGTAAGTTACCACCTAGCAAATATCATATCCACCTATTAAAAGTTAAAATGTTTTCAGTGCCCATGACAGTATTAATACGGTTACTAATATTGGTATGATATTAGGATAATCAAAACATCTAAACGAGAGAATCATAACTATACTTTTGTTTCATAATAATCCAAAGGAATATTGCGAATAAACTCACTATAAAACAAACCTCTCTAAATATGATGCTTTTGATGTAAAATTTATCTGAAAGCTACACTACAAAGCGTTCTGATATATGAATGTTTCACGAAAATCTCCTAGGACGATTGTTCCATCTCTTTTACATGAACAACATTATTTCGTAACTCATTCTGAGTCACCATTATGAATATTATCTTGATAATCTATAACTTCACACTTCCAATATAACAAGCATTGTCTGCCTTCACATTGTTTTGATTCGATAATTTCATCATAAATCCCTCTTCATGTTATATTGCCATCAGCATGCACATTCATAAGACAACTTAACCCCGTTGAGAACCGGTTTGGTAAGATATTAAAATCTGGTATAAATAGCTCCTGACAGTATAATGTTGAACCTGATTGAATTAAAGCTTTCTCTGAAGTTACTGTCAGCTTTGAGACTTCTTATGAATATACAGTTACTCGAGGAGAATATGTTTATTGTTTTATATAAAGAACAATAATGGTCAAAGATGTGTGTATTATAAGCAATCTAAAGAGTTTTTAGCTATACTTAATTCTTATAATCCATCTTATCATATTGTTTATTTTCTTGGAAATCATATTTCTTCATGTTTTGTTATTTGTAAATTAGTGAAACATAAGTTATTGTCTAGTCATGATTTACTTTCAAGTGATTATATACTCTTTTTCTTTTTTAGTTATTCTTTAGTTTACTTGTACATTTTCCTTCTACTAACATAAACTGATTAGTTCATGTTTAGTTAATACCAAGATAGAGTCGGGTTTACTGGAATATTATATTGTTAACCTGTACAAATTTTCTGCGGCACTGTTTGGTAAACTATAATTTCTAAAAACTTTTTAATTTGATCTCAATAAGAGGAAGTAGTATGTAGAAAAAGATTTATATAACTAATATTCTAATTTTAGAGAGCGTTTTGATTTTACTTCTATAAGTGGATGCACTATACATGTATGTATTATGTAAATCGAATAATTAAACAATGAAATTCACTTCCATCACACAGGCTTCTATGAACCATAGGGTCTATTCCTTAGCGACATTTCAAGTATTCTTATAACATCTACTGAAATGATTCATGGAATGCGACGTGTATAATTTTCCATTGGAAAAAAAAAAAAAAGTGGCTACACAATTCAGTTCACATTGCCTATGTCGAGGAATAATACTCAGGGATTCATCTTTTCCAAGTATTGCAGATTCTTGTTGATTATGCTCAAATGTAAGTAACAGTTATGCTTAGTCTCTATGTCACGCGAAGTATATGCTATACTCTTCTTAGTAACTCCAGGGATACTACGTAACTAAGATGAAAATTCACGCTGGGAAAAGTCTGAGTACCTAGAAGCAGAGAGAGAGAGAGAGAGAGAGAGAGAGAGAGAGAGAGAGAGAGAGAGAGAATTGGTTTCTTAGAAAATACTATGATCTTAATAACAAAACTTGCTAACCAGAATGCATGAAATGTCACAGGAATTGGAGTTTGATGAAAGATTGAAAAAGGCAAATCAGATAATGGCTAGGTTAAGTAAAATTTGGAAATCAAATCACCTGGAATTACGTTTAAAAATCAGACCATATATCACTTTAGTGAGATCGGTGTTACTGAATGGACACGAGTTGTGGTATGACAATGAAACAATATCCAACATATTTTGTAGATTTGAGAACAGAGCCCTCAGAAGAATATATATATATATATATATATATATATATATATATATATATATATATATATATATATATATATATATATATATATATATATATATATATATGTATATATATGTGTATCTGTTTGTGTGTATGTTTTTGTATGTGTGCGCGTGTACGCAAGGTCCTGCTTACCATATTATATAAACTATTCATACACTACTGTAACTGTTGACCTTTTAACTTTTCATCATAGCGTATAAAAATCAACTCTTACTTAGTATAAAAAAACGTCTTATATAATATCAGCTTTTATTTCTTTTGTGAAACAAAACTAGCTGACATTGCTTTTTGAAAAAGTTTCAAATTCTGAGTAATTTTAAAGATGAGACTTTGAAGATTTTTTTCAGTCTCTACTATTATTATTATTATTATTATTACTAGCTACACTACAACACTAGACAGAAAAGGAGGATGGTATAAGCCCAGGGGCTCTAACAGGGAAAAATAGCGAAGTGAGGAAATGAAACAAGGAAATAAATAAATAAAGAGCTGCAATGAAGAACTAAATTAAAATATAAATGATTAGGAACTATCTTCGTGCATTTACATTAAGTATTTTTCAAAAATAACAATCCCAAAAGAACTAAATTCCTTTTTTATTGTCGTCAGACTATGAAGTCTGCAACGTATTGTTTACTCTCTTGTCATTCTTATCTGTTGATGTCCGTAGAGTTTTCCCCTTGAACGAGAATTCCAGGAAAACGGACCTCCGGGTGATACTGTTACCGAGGCGTATCATTACTTTCATTATTACTAGCTAAGATACAAACCTAGCTGGAAAAGCAGGATGCTATAAGCCTAGGGGCTCCAACAAGGAAAAATAGCCAAGTGAGGAAAGGAAATAAGAAGATAAGTAGACTATACGAGAAGTAATGAACAATGAAAATAAAATATCTTAAGAGCAGTAATAATATTAAAATAGATTTTTCATGTATAAACTATAAAAAAGAGACTTATGTTAGCATATTCAACATAAAAACATTTGCTGTAAGTTTGAACTCTCAGACTTATTAGAACTGTATATTCCCAGAATGAAGTCTGCGTAATTCTGACTTCAAGAGCCATGTGCGTAAATACGGAGTCGCTTTCAAGTAAACGTCTTCATTCAATTTTACTTTTAGTTACTTTTTTATGACTAGATTTAAAAAAAATATTATAACTTATGCTTCAGATTTACACAATTCATGCATCAATAGTAATTTCGTTGTAGATACTGAAGACTTATTCAGTTTTTATTGTGCTTTTTTTTCTTTCTTTTTTTTTTGCCTTGTTATCAGGTAAGAAAATAAACTTTTAAACTGGGGTTACAACTGAATTCCTTTATACAGTATAGTTTTGTAAATAGAGAAAGTATGAAAATTATATCTATTTTTTACATTTGTTGTGTGGAATTTGTATTCGTTTAATATGAGACACGTTCATTTGAGAAAAGAATGATGATGAAAGTACCACAATGGCAGCAGTACTTTAAGCTTAAATAATTTGTATTAATTCATTGTACTATGCTTAGCCTGAGTGAGATTATGCTATAAGAAATTATTGTAGTGTTCTAATATTTCATCATATCACAGAGACAAGAGGGCTACACTTCAGAAAATCTACTTGGAATGTGAAGTGAAAATAACGTAGACTATATTTTCATCGGTAAAATAAAGATATTTTTTGACAGTGTTATTGCGAAGATTATCAACCTTCTAAATTTGTATATTTCTATTTTCTTATTCACGATGGTCCTTTATCTCTAACTTCCTTGAGGATGCGATGTAGGTATATGATCATTTAAGACCCCAATGTTATGAAAATATAAGACTCTTAAATACGTAACAGTTCTTGGATAGGTCAGTGAAACCTTAAAGCAGAGCCAATTATATCCTCTTATCTGTTTGATTATATACAGCTTCTCTGGTTTAGATGTTCCTCATATGTCCAAATCGCCTACATCATTTGTTTGTGTTAAACAAAAAAAAAAAAGTTATTAACAGTTGAAAATCAACAATCTTCTATAAAATGGATGCTGCAATATTACTATTTTTTTTTTCTTCAGACAAAACAAAGTTTGATTAATGACTACAATTAAGAACAGTAAATTTTTATAATGATTTAAATGAGAGTTTCATTGTTACCGAACAGGCAAAATGTGAGGCACCAATTAAGATTGTATGGTGAAAGAACTTTTGGGATTGTGACTTGTATGTTAAAACCTTTTTTTCATATAAAAAGGGGATGATTAGAAAGAGAGAGAGAGAGAGAGAGAGAGAGAGAGAGAGAGAGAGAGAGAGAGAGAGATATCGCAGCCTTGTAGATATATTATGTAGGGGTGTTTTCATAAGAATTTATCCTTTTCGCTCTTGTAATCTTCAAATTGGAGAGGAATAAAACGGTAAGACATACAATCTATTCACTAAAATAGTTATGTGAGGAATCTTAGCAGACATCAATCAAGGCGCATATATATATATATATATATATATATATATATATATATATATGTGTGTGTGTGTGTGTGTGTGTGCATATATACACACACACACATATATATATATATATATATATATATATATATATATATATATATATATATATATATATATATATACATTACATTACACAGAATTCTAATGTGGGTTTAAATTTAGACATGATTCTGAAGTGGGTATAAATTTGCACAGAATTCTGAGTATGTATGTATGTATGTATATTTAGATGAATATAACTCTAAACGAGAATTCCTTTTTGTATACTGAATATAGTGAGTGTTCTTTCATACTTTTCAGAATGTAGTACGTTCAAGACAATCACAGCTGGCATGTACAAAATAATGAGACTCAGGAGGAAACTAGATTGGAAAAAATCGCAACATCCACTGGTATTCCTCCAGTTGAATTGAAACATCACAGCAGAGAGAGAGAGAGAGAGAGAGAGAGAGAGAGAGAGAGAGAGAGAGAGAGAGAGAGAGAGAGAGAGAGAGAGAGAGAGAGCGTTTGTCTTTTCGTAAATATTCCCTTGCATGACAAGAGACTGAACCATGACTTCTATAGCAATTTCGTGTCCATCTTTAAGTTCATCTTCATATTCATTAAGGGAGCCCTATTCCTCAGTAATCACTGATGCTGGACGTGGATGAAATATCAAAATATCAAATGTGCAAGATCTTCCATTGTAATGAACCGAGGCCTATCTTTTTTTAGATACTCGACAAAGAAGTGTTCTATAATTTGTTGGTACTTAATAAACAACTAGAAATACCAATAAAAGGAACATTAACACTCAATGAAATTTTGTCTTTCATGCCTTGGCTTGCTGGCCAAAAAAATCTAATTTAAGTAGTTGAAAAGACATTTGACTGGGATGGCCGGGACTTGATGCATTTAAAATATCCAAAATACATTTATCCCAATTTCTTCCTCTATTTTCGTCTTTGATTTTACTGTTTTAAAAATGTTGTTGGTAGGTTGATCAAAACTTCTTCAGGGGACCTACTATTCAGACGTTCAATTTGTTTCATTACGAAAATCGAAATTTCATTCCATGCCGTTTTCGTTTTTCCAGGCAGAAGGGTTTATTTTGATGTTGAAACTCGACGTTACTGAATGAAAAGAAGCTCGTTTAATCAATAACCTTGTCTCAAAATCTCATTGATCCTCCCTTTACAAACACGGTTTCTTTCTGAGGCTGAGGATATCGTCACCTAGTCCTAAGCCATATGTCAAATGAATTATGTAAAAATAAACAACCCTTTTGACACTTCACTTTGATTTTTGTAATTTCCTGCTTTAGATAACGAATTTTCCGCTTAGTTTTCTTGTCTCATGTGTTAATCATTAATCTACGTGCATTTTTTTATTTGCTTGAACTTTAAAATAGTCAAGTTCACATACCGGTCTCGACGATCTTTGCATATATATATATATATATATATATATATATATATATCACAAATCACTGTCCATATATCCCGGTGAGTCTCATATCATGCAGTTTAGTTGCATATACGGCTCGGTGCTTCCTGGCAAGGGTCATGATTCAAAGCTAAGGTCAGCTCCCCAGTGCATGCATCACATGATATGAATAATGACCGGGTGCTGCTCTGAAAAAAACTGAACTGGTTATATTCTCTCTCTCTCTCTCTCTCTCTCTCTCTCTCTCTCTCTCTCTCTCTGTCTGTCTAGAGCAGGAAATCGATATATTATAATTTTGTGTTAGGACCGATGTTAGGGGGAATAGTTAATAGAATTTTCTTTTTTTGTAGTTGTGAATATAATCCATTTATTAATGTGCCCTTTTTCGCATATACCTTTTTTTAATTCATTGTTGACACGTATACTTACGTTAAGGATTTGCAGGCATTTAAAGAGATAGCTTCGTAATGACAACCACACACTCACAAAAAACGAACAATCACAATTTATCTGAGAGATGAAACAGAGATCATACTATTGGTGCACAGTAATTTAGTTAATAATAAGGTCATGGCAAGAAGGATACTTTCTCTCCTCAAGGACAGCAAGAAAGTCACAAATAAAAGAAGAAGGTCCCCAAGCGTGTCGAAGACTTATGGTAAACAATTTTAGTTTTCCTTTCCGTTATCATGGCTTTTTAGACCTAAGCTGAAGATTACATCTCTTGCACCGTCTTCCTACCGACCCCCAGAATTACCCCAGCTGGAGTATCCTACACTCGTGCCATCTAGATAGATAAAGCACGATCCTATTAATGTTTTTATGGAAGGGCTCTGCGTGATACTGTTGTAAGAGCCGACATTATTAAGCACGAAGCTCTGCGATATATTTCGTCCGATTTTCATTCTTCTGTTCAAATTTAGTTTGTCATCTTAATGCCCAAATACTACTTCAAATATATAGTTTAGAAAATGCAGTTGGGGACGTTTTAAGTCCTTTTATGGGTCATATTGTAGCTTATCTTTTCTATGGTTTTAACTCATTGCCATTGTGACGGGCCGAGAGAAGGTTGTGAACTCAAAGGCAGTGCGAAAGAACGCTCTCCTTTATATACAAAACCCCAAGGCAACAGGAAATTACATGTTCGAGAAACAGACAATGTTACATAGGAGAAACGCTGACATGTTTATTCCGGTTCTTTTTAGTGCGAGGGAAGAGCGAAGATACAAGCATAATATATACAAAATGAATTATGTACGATCGTGTGACACACGGTTGGTACACCATGTAACTTTTAGTGAAAGCATTGTTCCTCGCTCAATGCCCATTTATTTCACTAGATCAAGGGTCTGAGGCTAGTTCCCTCGTTAGGCGATGAGAATTGCTTTGATGATCTCACCACTTTTCATTGACCATTCCTCTAACTTCCGATTCAGATTTAGGTCAAATCGACAGTTTCTAAGGAAGCGACCCCTTTGTATTTTTTTTTTTTTATACACGCATCATAATTTTCATTGGGCACGTCTCTAACATACCCTTTATCTGCTTGTTTAACTCAGTAGATGACTCTTAGTCTTAGTGTATCTTTGATTTGATATATTCTTTTATTTTTATAAACTGCATTAAGATTCAAAGCATTTCTCTTATCAAGAATACTGAGTTAAAATTATTCAGTAAGAGTACTGATTTATATTTTAATGGACGTGCTGAGCGATGCAAAATATTTTCATTGTGGGCCAAAATTTAATCTAAGATGAAAAAAGCAGATTTATTCAAATTTTTAAGGTATGAATTTAATTATTAACTACACACCTACACACAGACAGATAGACAGACAGACAGACAGACACACACACACACACACACACACACACATATATATATATATGAGGCATAGGTCCTCAATAAATTCGCGCCATATATTTCTTTTTTGCGTCATATCTCTGAGCTCATTTCAATTCGCAGATCCAAATTCCCTTCGCTCTTCTTCCCTACTTATAACATGTCCCATCCATCTCATCTTGATAATCTAACAATATTGCTCACATTGGGTACCCGGCCACCTTGCGAATTGCTGCATTTGTTATAATAATGCTGCCATTTGATTCCCATAATCCTTCTCCATGCTTTATTCTCAAAGGCAAGAAAATTTGTATCAATTGATACAGTACTGTATCACGACTGGTGCACACAAGTTAATATCGATCTTACAATTGACATCCAAACTGTTTTTAGTATGTCTTTTGTTTGTTCTGCCATCCCCATTCTCTCCTTGAATTCTGCAACAAGAGATCCATTGCTGTAAATGATGATCCTAAATATTTGAAAGAGTTTGAGTTGGGCAACATTATTCCTCCGATAAAGCAGTTCATCTAATCACCACTCTGAATGTGCATGACTTTAGTTTTTTTTTTAACGATATCATTTGCGTATTCAAGATCACATACTCGCATAATTACTGTGTTCATAACTTAATCAATCCCCATAGTAAACAGTAGAGGGGAAAGTATTGCACCTTGTGGTACTCCAGTCTTGTCTTTAAATGCATCTGTAAGACTACCATCAACCATTACTCTACAACAAGTTCCACGATGCATATCTATTATGATGTTTACAATCTTTTCTGGTATCTCATAATTCCTCAGAATCTCTTTTGATATACTATGTGAAATACTATCAAATGCTTTCTCGAAATCCACAAAGCATAAACCA
>NC_090746.1:82221051-82228551 GCF_036898095.1 Palaemon carinicauda
TGATGAACATTTACCAAGCACTGCACCTTTAGATTGAATATTGACAGTTTCTATATATCACGCAGTGGAGAAAATGGACTCATCAGCGCAAAAGATTTTGCTAATGTCGAAAGTAAAGCACTGGGACAGTACCTGAAAACCAGAGCTATTATTATTATTATTATTATTATTATTATTATTATTATTATTATTACCAGCTAAGCTACTATCCTAATTCGTTGGTGGCCTGGTGGAAGCGTCCTTGCCTGATGATTGCCAGACTATGGTTCGAGTACCGCTCTAACTCGTTAGTTCCTTTGGTCTCTGCAACCTCCCCATCCTTGTGAGCTAAGGATGGGGGTTTGGGGAGCCTATTGGCCTATATGCTGAGTCATCAGTAGCTATTGCCTGGCCCTCCTTGGTCCTAGCTTGGGTGGAAAGGGGGCTTGGACACTGATCATATGTAATATGGCCAGTCTCTAGGGCTATGGCACTACCCGAGACTAGAGAACAATCGGTTGATTTTGAAGTATCCTTTTGTTAGAAGAGCTGTTTACCATAGATATATGGAGAAAGCAGGAAAAAAAAGAGACTAGAAGAATGGAGAAGAAAACCAATGCATGGACAACTCATAAGACAAACAGAAAAATATGGCAGGTAAGGAAACATGGTAGTGGCTACAGAGGGGAGAACTTAACAAATAAGCTGAAGGGATGATAATGGGAGCACAAGCTCAGTCCATAACACAAGATAAATTCAAATAGCAATAGAAGGAACTTAAGTATCGTCCAAGTGCAGGAAATGCATGGCTAAAGAAGAAATCATAAGTGAATGTTTAGACATTATACAGTGGCTAAAGCTCTCCGTTGGTGTCTGTAGAAATTAACAAATACACTGAGGCAAAAAATAATACGAACATCAACCTCGAGCTGTGGCAGAAAATGACGGACAGGGAGGTACAAGCACATCGACAAAACATCACTCTGGTCGCCAAGACAACTAAAATTGTTTCATTCATAGATGTCGCAGTACCGTGGGACTCAAGAGTAAAGGGAGAGAGAAAATAGAAAAGTACCAATACATGAAATATTCAAGAAGGGGTGCCAATAATCATAGCAGCACTCTGGATCGTATGTAATCACTGAAAAAGAAACTTGAGAAAAAAGAAACCAATATAGCCGAAGACTAGCTAAGTGCAAAAGAGCGTGCCATGCTGTGAACAGCACATGTAATGAGGAAGTGATGGATTCCTAAGGAAGCTGGATGCAGTCTGGAACGCCACAATATAAACCACCAGTCTCTGGAGACTGTAATTAAAGAAAATAATAATAATAATAATAATAATAATAATAATAATAATAATAATAATAATAATAGAATTGTTATCAGAGTAAAAGTCGCTACTTAAGATAGGCTGTCCGATGGAGTTGAAATTTTTGAATATTTGTTGATTGTGGATCATTGGAAAAAGACACATGAACCTCAAGTGTTCATTAAAATCGATAATTATTCAATATAGCATTACTACCATCAACTCCTCTTTCATTGGTTTTGTACTAAATCATAATCATAATGTAGAAAATCCTTCTCACCCTTTTCTCTCTCCGAAAATTATCAACAACAAGAACAATCAGAGATTTCTGACCCCGGTCAAAGGTTAATGGATCGTCCATGGCCTAAGAACTATGTGGTGGCAATTTCGTGAAAATCCGTCAATTTGTTTAGACGTCATCTTTAGAATGGCGAATAATGAAAATTCGGATCCGGATAATTTCCAAAATTTTAGTGGGATCGTAATGACCTAAGATCTATATATGGTGAAAATTTCGTCAAAATCCGTCGAGTAATTTTAATGTAATCCTGTCCACAGACAGACAGGCAAATAATCCTGTCCACAGACAAACACAAATATGTAAACAGACTCGATTTTATAAACTCCTTGAAGGAGGTAATTATATTGTATCTCCGACAATCAAGACTGTTTACAAAACAATTTCTCACTTACTCCTGGACCTTGATATTAGTTACAAGGCGACTCATCGCCTCCGACTCACCACCGCCAACTCATCACCGCATACTCAACACTGCCTACTCACCACCACCATCTCATCAACGCCCAATTACACTGGCCAACTCATGTCTATGACAAATAATTGCCCTGACAACTCAACACCAGAAACTCAAATCGAGGACAACTAAAGGACATAGCTACGCATATTGCATATTATTTTATGATTTTTTGATTTATATTTGAAACTTTATTGAAGATTTTATGCAATCTCCCTAAAATATTTAGTTTTATAGAAACGATCTTTAAAATTCTAATATATGCCCTGATGTACTTTTTATAATATAGGTGGAGGGGAATGGCCTCAAATAGCTGCTCGAAATATGCTTTTCGATTTCACTGTACCTTTTATTGTAATGAATCTCCATATTGTGGGATGCTTCATAACCAGCTCTGATACCAGTATTAAATTTGTTACTTTAGCATGGTTATTTATACGATCTTCTTTGTGCAAGTAGCTCTGATAAAAATTCCACATTCCCGGAACTTCTCTTCCTTCTTGAATGTAAATTTTCTGTTTGTGGGATAATCCTAACTCCCGAAGATCTACAAAATTGGGAGGTGGTGGGTGCTTATGGCTTTCCATTTTCCTGTAATAGTTTTCCTCATATTAATCCCACTGTATAGTAGGGTCGGCTGCTCTAGTCAACTTTTTCTATCTATTTCTATTCCTTGCATCTTCTTCCCCAAGTTCCATCTAATCCATATCTCTCCTCACCAAATCCATCCATCTGATCTGCTGATGCCCTACACTTCTACTCTACCATCACTGGCATGTTCTTAGCTCTCTCGATTATTTTTTCATCTTTTTATCTAAAAGTTGAATTACATTTTTCATAGTCATAATATTTACAGTATGGTTACAGTATACATTAAAATTTTCACATAAACATAAAGCAGACTTCAGGAATCTTAACAATTTACACATCTTTATTTTCATTTCTAGCTACTCAAAACCAATAATTTATATACTTTTTTCTTTAAACATTTTATTCATTCTTTCTTTATAGATATTTTCCATTTACTCTATTTTCAGTACATAACCAAAGTATCTCATAAGAGCTTCACTAGCCTTCTCCTTTACATTACTTAGACCACACATACTTCCTGTAACTGGGCTCTTCCTCATTTCCATCTCAACATCCTCATCTCGGTTGTCTCCAACAGTCCTTTGTCTTTTCTTGTCTAAAATAACTTCATTTACTTTTCTTCATTTTCTCCATACTTCTTTCACTCTCTGTTTCCCTGGTTTCTCAGAACCTCCTTAGTGATTGATCCAAAGTATTTCTGCTTGAAGGTTTTATTCATCATGTCCTCCTCTACTACTTATCATCAGGTCTGTCTATTCACCTTTAGTCATTTTCTTTCTGTGGATCTTTTCCACGATCTCTCTCTCTCTCTCTCTCTCTCTCTCTATCTCTATATATATATATATATATATATATATATATGTCTGGAATGTAAAGCTTACCAGGAGATATAAAAGATATAAGAGAGGCAATAAAACGACAGGTTGGTGATAAAAAAAAATCAGAGTTGTTTTAGATATGGAGGACAAGAACAGCAAATAGTGACTGAATTATAATATTATAGCGGAATTAGAAATATAAAGTTGATCTCTTGATTAGATTTTACATTTTCTCTTTAATGACTTTTCTATTTTTTTTTCCGCTGCAGTTTTTCGTGTGGTAGCTTAGTCAGTCTGGTTAATACTTTAAGATAAAAAAAACATTCATAAGACAAACAGTAGTGCCGCAGCAGAACGCAGAAAACCAGATCAAAAGTGAGCGGAATTCAATGTTTTGTCAAAGTTAATATGGACTAATCTGTCATATTCAATATAATTCTACCGTAGTTTTTCAAACGTTTTCATTTTATTCCGTTGCATTGTTATTTCATGCGGCCTTAGGGTTGTGGCGTTATTGGTAACGTCTCTGCCTGGTGATCGCCAGACTGGGGTTCAAGACCCACTCAAACTCGTTGGTTCATTTGGCCGCTGCAGCCTCACCATCTTTGCGAACTATGGGGAGCGTATAGGTCTATGTACTGAGTCTCCAGCAGTCATTGCCTGGCCCTCCTTGGTCTTAGTTTGTGGTGGCGAGGTCGTTTGGGTGCTGATCATATGTATATATATATATATATATATATGTGTGTGTGTGTGTGTCTGTGTGCGGTGTTAGATCAGATCTCTTGGTTGTTTACAAGTTCAACATCAAGACTTAATTCTTAACCTCCTATTGATGTAGAAAGTATCATTTATTACATGTTCCTTCAAGTAAAGGAAATTTATTTTTCTCCTCATTATTCTTTTATGTTTTTATATCAGAGTAAACCTCTTGTACTTCGTCCATCATTCATATGGAGCTGCAATTTTTGGAAAAAGTAAAAACTTGTTTCAAAGATTTTTTTAATTTTTGAAAATTTGGAGGAATTCTAAAATTTCTTTATATATAGCAAAGTCCAGAATTGATATTTTCCCAAAACATAAAATTAATCACCTTTAAACAATCTTAAATGATAAATATATCATCCTGTAATAGAAAACCTTGATGCTCATTCTTTTGATATGGTATTGTATTACTATTACATGTAACAAGGCACACTTTATAGGGGACTGATATCTATAATTGGCATTATGATTAGCTAATAACGTATTTGCTGCAGACATGAATATATTTTGGTCCAATTTGGGGTTGCATCTCTGCTTTTAAAATATTGGAACCTGCTCTATATATTTTTGTAATACATGTTATCTAGATTTTACGTATAATAATATGCATAACTTAGAGCCCATAAAATTAGAGAAAAAATAGCATAATTGGAATTATAAATTTTTGATGCTTTGATTTAAAAAAACACCATGAAAGTATGTTTTAATAATTACACACTTAATTTCGAATAGAATCCAAGTATTTCTGCTTCTTGTTCAAAGATGGCAGCACACGTCCTTTGTTCCATTCATGTGAATGATTCTATCAAATTGGAAAAGGGTGATAAATTGATACTTATGTAGAAATATGTGTGGCAGGTATAAACTATATTAAGTTCCAATTAAGTAAGTTATTATGGGCTATTTCTAAACCAAAATGACGTCATGGAAGGTTCCTGAATGCAAGGATTAAAGAGCTCTACACTTTGTTTATTTGCATGGCCAATAGATGGCCTTAGCAGTAGAATACTGAATTGCTAATTACCCCCACCACCCACTCATTAAAATTTTTATTACTTCATTTCTGTCGCGATTTGGGCACAAAATTGCTATGAAAAAGACGACAATGAACTTGGTGTTCCTTGTTTTCTGGCCACAACTTAATTCTTAGGAAATTACAAATTGCGTGATAAATATCCCAGAAATATTTCCTCAGTAAACAATCGTTAGTTCAATTACATTTGGGGGTTAGGGGGGTTACCATATATGCCACACGTACTGAAATCGGTAAGACAATCAAGTTAATACACAGTTAGTTGATCTAATTTTAATTACCATTTTATGAAACAAAAATATGACTAATATGTTCCATATTATGACATGTATTGCTATTAAAAACTACGTAGAATAACAAAATTGCTACATTCCGAAAGGCATAACAACGCAGATTCCTAAGCCTCCTCCCTTACATCGTAACGAGTTTTACTTTACTGCCAATAGATGGCATCGGAGACACCTTGTCCTAACTAATATCGTATATTATTTCATGCCCACGTGTGTCAAAAAAATGTGCTAGGAAGGTAGAGGCTAGAGAATTGGTAGTTGGTAAATTATCCAACGATCGTTTCCTTATTAAGAATGGATATTTTTATCAGAAAATAGTATGAATTTTTCATATGCTATCAGAAGCAACCTGATTTTACTTATGAAAGTGTTTAGTATTTCCTTCCTTCATCAGAACACATGGATATTAGGGCATATCCCTGTACAAGTCACCAGGGCAACAATCATCAACATAGTTAAGGTTAGTGGGAGGAGTTTGGGACAGCGCTGCCAAATGGAATTTCTTTGAATGGAGAATGCAATTATTCTTTACAGACTCAAATCATTTAAGTATTAATAGTTATATGCCAGAAGGTGCATGGCTGCAGTGCAATCTGATGTTATTATAATCAGCGTAATCAACATGGACAAATCGAATAATGAAAAAGAAAATAGTCACATTTCTGAGCCTTCGCCAACGCCTGAATGTGTTACGTCATCCACCTGCGAATTTGTGTTTGTGAATAAGGGCGTTTCAGTGTGTAAAGCAATTATAAAATAAACCTTATCCTCATTCCCTTAGTAAATGTATGTACGTCAGTATAGCTGTTTCTTGGTTCAATATATATTAAAAGAATACATTAATTATATATATATACATACACATATATATATATATATATATATATATATATATATATATATGTATATATATATATATATATATATATATATATATATATATATATATATATATATATATATATATATATGTATGATAAAGCCGATCGTGAATATAAAAAAGCGGATTCTGAAAGATTGTTGAGAGAGAGAGAGAGAGAGAGAGAGAGAGAGACCACCTACATGACAGGGATGCTAATGATCTCTGCAAATGAATCAGAAGAGACGGAGTATACCTATATTAAGATAAGCCAATGTTCATTTATATAGATGATGTATGGATGTTGCATTAAGCTATTAAAGATATATGACTATTACATGTCAACATTTATTTTTATTAGTACAAATATTGATCGTGATATTTTTAAAGAATTCGGTGCTGGGCAAAGAATTGAAGATGATAGTTTGGAGAGACGGAAATGTAACCACACAAGATTATAATGTTTTGCTCTATACAAAAGGTTTTTTCAGAGGAAGGGATTCTTCTGTAATGATATCAGTCAGTTTAAATCATTGCCATTAAATCACATGAAATGTTCCCTTTTTTTTTTACATTTTTGATTCGATAGAAAGGTTAAAAAAAGATAATAGGTTGATGGGTGTCAAGAAAAGTTAATTCAGATTAGTTTTGCAACACATTAAAACGGTTTTTCAAGTATGTTACAAATACTCCGTGAGCGATAGAAATGGAAAAAAAGGTTAGGCTGTTCTAAACTGTCAAATGCTTAATTTTATTTTATCCAGTATAGATTCGTGTCCTTAGCCGAGCAGAAATATTTGTCGTTAAAGAAATTTCCCTAAGCGTTTGAGACTCTAAGGCAGGAATTCGATATTAAGGGGTATTTGAAACATACTCGCTAAAATTAAATATATATATATATATATATATATATATATATATATATATATATATATATATATATATATATATATATTGAATATGTATCACTAACACTCGTGATTTTGATTAATGTATATATCATTTAATATCGAACTCTACCCTTGGGAATGTACAATCACTGAAAATTCATTTATGATAAATGCATCTGGCTGGGCAAGAATTCGAGCCTATGCCTTGAGC
>NC_090746.1:82238551-82243551 GCF_036898095.1 Palaemon carinicauda
AAACGATGGCCAAAGCTAAGTAATGAAACTCAAGTCAACAATGGAGTGGAGAAAAGATAATTTTCATAAATGAAGAAGAAAGAAGAAAAGACAGACAGGATGTATGCGAGGTAGGAATTATCAGAGATGAAAATGGATATATCCTAATTGAGGAGCAGAGTAAAAGAGAAGATGGAGAGGCTATTTTTCACATCTATTAAACACTAAGAATGATTGTAAAGAATTGGAAAATGTTCCTTCAATATAAGGACCAACAGCAAAGTGAAGTCAAGAATGCTATAAAGAAAGGAATACTAAATAAAGCTGCAATGGAAATGAATAAGGCATAGAGACATCAAGGGAAAGAGTTAGTGCATACACTATTGGAAAAGATCTGGGATGTAGAAGAAATGCCAAAGGACAGGGAAGATAGTTAGATTATCCAATTATATTAAACGAAAAGGAAACATGTTATATTATGAGAACTGCAGTGGAATAACACTTTTGGAACCTGTATTCAAGGTATTCTAAAAGAATGATAGAAGAAAGATTGAGAGAGTTAATATACCGTATATATACATGTGTAGCAGCTTGGGTTTTTAAAAGAAAAGAGCATAGTGGAAGCTATTTCCATAGTAAGGCAAATACAAGAGAAGAATCTGGAAGGAGATAGGGATGTTTACATATGTGGTAGGGTACCAAGAAGGTTAGTCCATTGGTGTTTGAGAAAGAGAGGGGTACCAGAGAAGTTAGTAAGGTTAGAGAGGATGACGTGTGAGGAGGCAAGAACAACAGTACTGTACCAACCGTGTGTTACACGATCGTACATAGTTCATTTTGTGTATATATTATGCTTGTATCTTCGCTCTTCCCTCGCACTATAAAGAACCAGAATATACATGGCTGCCTTTTTCATCTGTAACAATGTCTGTTTTTCGAACATGAAATTTCTTGTCGCTTTGAGATTTTGTATATAAAGGAGAGTGTTCTATAATACACCCACCCAGTTGCTTTCATACTGTCTTTGAGTCACAACCTTCTCTCGGCCCGTCACAGTACATACAAATATGGGGTTATAAGAGGCATTCCCTGTGGAGGTTGGCCTCCATCGGGATGTGCTCTGAGTCCATTCCTGTTCCTCATAGTTATACACACTGTCCTTAAATTAAGGAACAGCGAAGAATTGTGGACTCTGATATTTGCTAAGGATTTATCCGCTATAGAGGACACAGAGGAACTACAAGAAAAGTTTCTCGCATGGGTTTAAGGTGAACAATGCAAAGGTGAAGTAACGAAGAACACGAAGAAGTAAACATTAAAGTAGGATATGGTATAGTGCTAAAACAGTACTATAAGTCTTATTACTTAGGATCAGTAATAACAGAGAAGGATGGTACTGATAAAGCAGTGAGACAGAGAGTGAAAGAAACATGGCAAAAATAGAGAGAAGTCACTGGGGTGGTTTTAGGCAAGAAAATGTCATTAAGATTCAAAATGAAGATCTATAAGACAGTTATCATTCCTGTACTATTACACGGGGCAGACACTTAGACACTTAAGAGAAAAGATAAGGGGCTCTTAGAAGCCAAGATGAGGATGATAAGATGGAATGTTGGCATATTACTACTGGAAAGGAGAATGTGTGGTATAGGTAATGTAAAAAATAAGGCTAGAGGTGCTGTGGTCATGTAGTAGGACGGGGGGAGGTGGAACAAATCAAGAAATCTATGACTATTCGAGTAATGAGGAGGATTTGTAGGCGTCAGCGGATCAGATGGATGGAAAGATAGGGTAAGGAGGGGTGGAGGGGTATGGCTGGGGTGGGACGGGTGAATGATGATCCAAGGAATAGAAATAAATGGAGAAAGTTGGCTCAAGCAGCAGACTGTATTTCAGTAGGACTAATAACACGAAAGAAGAAGAAGAAGGAGGAGGTGAAGAAGAAGAAGAAGAAGACGAAGAAGAAGAAGAAGAGGAGGAGGAGGAGGAGGAAAAAAGAAGAAAAGAAGTCAAACGATTAGCAAAGCTTGGAAAGATAAAGTAGCCATAAATTTGACATCAGTCATTTTAAAAGTTATAGTACTTTTACAAGGAACCAAATTTTGAGTAGAAAACGTTACACTTTGGAATTCCCTTATATGCTAATCGGAGGAAAAATGTGCAGACAGAAGAAACAAACTCCTAATGTCATCATTACAGTTCACCTTACGAATTCGGGAATGTTAAGAGGATTGGAGTAGGAATGGGTCATCAGTGAGGTGGCTGGGGGGTTGGGGCTGGGGGCTGGGTAGAGATGAAACTTAAGCCATCTGTGTTCAAAAGATTTTCTTTCTTTGGGGATTTTTCTTAACGACTTTTTTCCGCGAAGGATTTCCTTGCAAAGATTCCCCTCCAGGAAATGGTCCATTGTGTCTAGAAGGCGCGATTGGATCTTAGAGAGCGTCCTTCAGTCACCAACTAAATCCTTCGTCACAACAATTATCAACTTCCACCACATCACAACAGCTAACATTTGTATTTTTTTTTTTTCACATTTTAGGCTTAGATATTCTATATTTTCTTTTTGGCGTCATTCTTTGTTACAATATACCATTATGTGTTAAACTAAAAATGTCTGCTTTAATGGCCAAAGCAATGTAAAAAAAATTAGTGTTATATAGCCATAAATATACAATAGTTTTTAATGCTGCGTGTCATATCTTCCATAAACTAAAATCAAATTTTGTCAAATAACGTCTAAAATTTTGTAGTTAAGACATCATCATATCTTCTTTGCGGTAATTCTTTTATGTCCTATAAAACTCAAAAGTCTTTTGGATGGGTCCGGTTATCACCAGTCAAGAGTAATTACTTGATTTCGCGGAAAAGTCTTTTGCGGAGTCATCTATCTAAACCTTTACTTCTCTCAAAATTACTCCTCATAGATTTATCTCTGCGAAAGAAATGGCGCTGAAAGGCCTTGTCACTATTCAGAGAAGACCTCTTGATATAGAGATGTGGAACCAGAAGGCAACTCTTTGATGAAGCATCAAAGTGTCGAGGGCTATATGCTGTAGCGGTTAAATTGTCAATTTTATAAACTGCTGAGGAAATAATGAACACAAACTATAAAAAAAACTCTCAATAATTCATCGTTGATAATAGAGTTCTGAATGAATTTGGTACACACGCCTTGTGATGAGGTTGTAATTTTAATTTTTTCAAAGATGGCCAAAGATTAACGCTACACCGTGATGGAGTTTACTGGTTTTATGGGCTATCATGGATATTGCACCATGCTATTCCACCCTGCGATCTCTAATATTAAAGAATAGATACTAAAGATTATTGAGCTTACTTGATATTGTCCAACCTAGCATATTCCAGTTGATTATAACTAAGCTTTTTACATTTAGCCTTTGTCTTTAAGGAGGCATTTATTGGAAACGTCTGGAACAACAATTAGTGAAAGATCCCTTCACAGCTTACCTCTCTCTCTCTCTCTCTCTCTCTCTCTCTCTCTCTCTCTCTCTCTCTCTCTCTCTCTCTTTGTGTGTGTATGTTCGTATAGCTGCATTAACCATGCAACTAATACTAAATTTAATAGGTATAAGCGTTGAGATTGCAGTGTGGTCGATCCAAAGTAAAATTATGAAATTGCCACTGCAGTTTCGGAATTAATTTTCCAGTTGCATCAGTTTACGATAAACGGAGAGACTGACGCCGGTCGTGTAACGTTCGGTACGATATATTGTTTTGGTAAATAAAAATAAGGGTGTGCTTATAATGAAAACGGCTGTTGGATTCCTAACACAGTTGATGACGATCTCAATGAAATTGGTTACTTTCTTTTCCTTGAATTGTTCAAACTAAGTTTATCGTCATTTGCTAAATTATGCTGCTATAATCAACGAAGTATTTCTATTAATATGACAATGTTCCTTGTATATACAGTATATGCTTCATATAATTACATTAATTTACTCCGGATAATCAAAATTTGACTGGTAAGAAACATGTTCATGGTCTAATTTCAAATAATGAAATTACTGACTATATGAAACGTTCTCTGAAAACACCAAGTGTGACCATTACCATAATTATGGGTGTTTATGACAAATGCACAGACAAGTATATACGCAAATCGTTCCCAGTATTAATATGCAAATATTTTTCAACAATAAATATTTTTTTTTAAAGCAGCAGCTTCAGTTATATATACTCTTCAACTGGTGAATTGCCGATGAACCTATCCTTTGCTGGAAACTTTCATATAGAAAGCAGTAATATTTGCTTACAAGGGAGGCTCATGAATGGAATTTCTTACTCCTTCATCTCTGATACAGGATGCTCCAGCCTCCAGGAGCATAAAATACTGTCTTCAAAGTGTCATTTTCTTCTTTGCCAATGGCAATTCCTTCTATCTTGCACCCACTCCTATTCTTTACCAATTCATCGTCCTTATATCAACTCCTGGACAAACTACCTAACAGTGATTCGATCCATCTTTGCAACTTTGCTGACTTCTTTATCACACAATCATATCCTACTCCCTATATATTTGCTTTAATCTTCTCCTTCCGTTTGGTTTCAGTATCCTTTAATTCATTTCACTATACATATTAGAAGAATTCTCTCTCTCTCTCTCTCTCTCTCTCTCTCTCTCTCTCTCTCTCTCTCTCTCTCTCTCTCTCTGTATGTATATTTATACACACCGTATATATATATATATATATATATATATATATATATATATATATATGTGTGTGTGTATATATATATATATGTATATATATATGTATATATATATATATATATATATGTATATATATATATATATATATATATATGTATATATATATATATATATATATATATATATATATTGTATATATATTTATAAATATGTATATATATTATATATATTTGTGTATGTAAACATACACACACACACACACACACACATATATATATATATATATATATATATATATATATACATATATATATATACATCTATATATATGTACATATATATATAT
>NC_090746.1:82248551-82251051 GCF_036898095.1 Palaemon carinicauda
ATATATATATGTATATGTATATGTATATATATATTATATATAACTCATATATATACATTATATTTATATATATATATATAATATATACATATATATATATATATATATATATATATATATATATATGTATATATATATATATATATATATATATATTTATATATATGTATATATATATATATATATATATATATATATATATATATATATATCCTCAAAAGCCCTACTTAATTATTCAGATAGACAGGAAAACTTTGAATTGTGTAATGATTTGGAATGTCAAGGAAATTCAACGAAACATGTGACGTGTATTCCAGGTATTATAGATCCAATAAAAAAAGAGATGATGGAAAGATATTTATTTTAGAAATAGTTTGCTTTCCATCCGAGAATTGCAGGGATATTCGTCACATTATCATAATAATAATAATAATAATAATTATTATTATTATTATTATTATTATTATTATTATTATTATTATTATTATTATTATTATTATTATTATTATTATTATTAAAAGTCAAGCTACAACCCAAGTTGGAAAAGCAAGATGCTATAAGAAGTGAAAACAAACCATTTTACCACTGAATGTTTCATGCAGTAAAAAATAAATCTCTTGATATAAATCGAATGGTCAAGGTCAATAAAACGTTATACAAGACAAAAATATAGAAATAGATTATTTAGAATACACAGTAAAGGGGAAGATAGGAAAGGAGACTGATTGTCTGAATGTGATTAGCCTTCATTTCATTTTTATTTTTTTCGTGTTTAGACTTTTGAATATAGAGATAATTCCTTACCAAATCAGGATTAAAGATTGGCTACAACAACAACAACAACAACAATAATGATAATAATAATAATAATAATAATAATAATAATAATAATAATAATAATAATAATAATTTAGCATCCATTACTAGGATAGAGAAAATATCTAATACTGTTGGGCTGTACTGATGCAAAGAGTAAGTCACTACCTAGAATTAAGGAATGATATGATTCTTATTATACACTTATCGAGATAGATAAGGCATGCACGGGCTTTTTATCGATATAAGAAAAAAACCATGAAAATCAAGATTAGTCTATTAGGTTAAAAAATCCTTGTGTTCCAAGTATTGATAAAAACTAGTTTAAAATGTGATTTTTATACAAAGATGTTTGAGTCATAGATACTAATTATCAGATGAACCGTGTTCATGTTTGCACTGTAAAAATGGTGATTAGAGTTGTGGTAGCTGATGTGGTAACGTCCCTGACTGGTAAACGCTAGACTGGGGTTCGAGTCCCGGTCAAACCCGTTAGTTTCTTTGGTCGCTGCAACCTCACCATCCTTGTGAGCTAAGGATGGGCTGTTTATGGGGAGCCTATAGGTCTATCTGCTGAGTTATAAGCAGCCATTTCCTGGCCTTCCTTGGTCCTAGCTTTGGTGGAGAGGGGGCTTGGGCGCCGATCATATGAATATATAGTCACTAAGGCATTGTCCTGCTCGATAGGATAATGTCACTGTCCCTTGCCTCTGCTATTCATGAGGGGCATTTAAACCTTTAAACCTTTATGGAACCCTCTACCTGAGATCTAGTATTCAAAATATACACTTGAAAATCACTTCCAAATCTCGTCTCGAGCATCAGGGATTGTATGGAGTATTGCAATTACACAACAGACTTGAAAATTTTCATATTGTTGTATTAGCGTCATTTTATTATTAGTATTATGACTTGCTAAGCTCTAACCCTAATTGGAAAAGCAGGATGCTATAAGCCCAGGTGCCCCAACAGGGAAAATAACTCAGTGAGGAAAGGAAACAAGAAGAAATAAAATATTTTAACAGAATAGGGATAACAAAGTCCTCTTTAATATTGACAGTACATCTGTTTTGTAACCCATTTTTAAGGTTATTATCTACACGTGAAATGTCTTTAATTTAGGATATCCTAATTTCCTATATCATTTGTTTGTTGAAGGATGGAAAGAACCTAGCGTCTTGTTTCTGTATGTTTTGCTTCTTTCAATGTTTCATTATCAATCCTTTTTCTAATCCTCTTGTCTTTTATGTTTATGTTAATAATTGCCTCAGTCAATCTTGATAACCCAAAAATATTATGTTTTGTGTTTCTTTAATTCTAGGTTTTAAGGGATAATGACTATATATGATTTGAAATGTTTCGTTAAATCATGAAACTACAACTTTTTTCTCACTATTACTCATACTCTACTACTACTACTAGTACTACTATCAATAATAATAACAATAATAATAATAATAATAATAATAATAATAATAATAATAATAATAATAATAATAAAAATAATAATAATAATAATAATAATAATAATAATAATAATAATAATAATAATAATAATAATAATAATAATAATAATAATAACGCTAATGCTAGTAAGAATAACGATACTAATAATATTGATAATTGTAATGACCGTAATGGTCATCGTCATTTTGAAGTAAGGAAGATAATTTATATGGGCAAC
>NC_090746.1:82253551-82256051 GCF_036898095.1 Palaemon carinicauda
ATTGCCTAAGTAAATAAATATGTAAATAATTAGATAACATAGCACATGCACAAACTATTGGAAATTATGCCAATCTATATCTGCTTATTAAAAATCGAAACAACCCATTTAAGTGAGAGGTTTTTGTGTTTCAAACCGGATTATGTAAAAGAATGATTTATATGAACTACATATATTATTAACGTTACTAAATTTTAGGAAATTTACTCTTGTGATAATATGAAAATTCAATAAAACAAAAATTCACTTTAGGATAAGAAGAGAATAGTATTGCTACTCTAACTAACCATTCTCCTTTTCCTTTATATCGAAAGATTTTCAACTGTATCAATGCGAGCCTCCTTAATGCTATAGTAACAATGCAGAGGCCGGCCACTCCTTGCTTCGGTTTGTGTTACCATGTTGGAACAACAAATCTTGCTTACGTAATGCTCTCCTAATGAGAGTGTGCAGAGCAAACCTGTTCTCCTCCTCTCTTGTTCTTGTGTAACTAATGACATATGAAGCGAGGTATTTTCTTACTCTTTTATCTTTTTTTTTATTCTTTTTGTGTTATGTGATTTATTGGCATGAGTTAGTGTCCGCTAATGATTAACTTCTTTAGGCTTTCATTACCAGTCCATCATAATGATTGATGTGACACTACGGTGCTTATTCTTTCTTTTGATTTGTTCTTACAAGAACTGTCCCCAGCAAAGAGCCTTTGTCGAACAAAGGCCGTTGCCATAATAGTATAGGAAAGTGAAATTACAGAATATTTGTAGTACTAGATATTATAAAAGAAAAGCCAAGACTTAGAATCAATGGCCTTCCCTGTATGTCATGACGGGTAATATACTCTGGAAAAATTCGAATGCAAAGAATGATCAGAATCGCAAATGACATTGAAATTTATGCGTAAATTGCTGAGTGAGTGACGTTACCAGATATTACTAAGCATAATAGGGATAAGAAATTTGGTAGACTGCAAGCTTCTGTCCAACAATTTAAGATGAGTCATCTGTTGATAACCAATCAGGAGAATAACCAAAAAGTATATAAATTGTTGTTTTTGAGTGACTAAAAATTAAAATCAAGATGTGTGATGTAAATTGTTAAATTAGATGGATTTGTTTATAGAAAAATGCAATTAAATGTGATTATACTGTAAATATTGTGATTGTAAAGAATATGTAATTTAACTTTTTAATAAAAAGATAAAAAGAAATTACTGAGGACAGAAACTGTTGATGAAAATATGTTGGTGGAGAGGATCCAATGTCTTTGAGTTACTTAATCTTATTTTGAATTCTATTAGAGTTTGGCTTTATCCCCTTAATTTGAGTTTTGCAATAATTCTATATAGATCTTAATTAAGGGAATCATCCATATGTCTTCGTTTGGGAACTAAGGTCGATGCAAAAAGTGTAGCGTCATCAACAGCCTTGTTGTCAAGGTAAAATCACATATCATGCTTTAACAATATGAGAATAAAATGACAAGAATATTATCCTAAGTGACATTAAACATTACATTCCTGTAGTCTCACTTGTTACCAGAAAAAGTAAATTTTTGCAAATTATTGCTAGAAAATTCAATGATATCAAGAAACGGTCCACCAAATCCCACCTGTATAAGTTTGAAAACAATTGCCTCGGAATTAACCCAGTTCCCCCCACCCCCAAAAAAAGGACTAAACTTAAGACTAATCATAGGAAACTTCATGACCTCATGACCATAATTATGGATTTTGGCATAAGTCTTAATTTTCGAGGGAGCTCTGATTTACATAATAACGTGGTCACTAATAATTTATAGCTAGTTAGTAGATATTTTGAACGTAACAATTTACAATTTACTTCGTTTCTTAATTATTGCCAGGTACAATAGATAATAACAGCCAAGGATGGCCTCAAACGAGTATACATTTTGACTCTGAAAATGAATTAGATACTATTTATTAATGAGACTGAAGTATCGAATACAGTTACAAAAGTTTTCATCGTCACAGTTGAGCTCTCTCTCTCTCTCTCTCTCTCTCTCTCTCTCTCTCTCTCTCTCTCTCTCTCTCTCTCTCTCTCTCCTTCGCAGTCACTTCTTTCAAAGTCAGAGGAAAAGGATATTTATCAGACAGTAAGAGGTTAAACATAACAGGGAATTATTAGGTATTCCAGCTACATGTAGATTCTCTTTCTCTTTCAAAAGCTTCAGGTGAAGAACTATTCCATTTGAATGGCAGCTCAATCTTGCTTTAGATTTCGTTTCTATTCTCACTTGATCTTCAAAGAGATAATGCTTGAGTTTTCATCCAGCTTCGATTGCTGAGAGAGAGAGAGAGAGAGAGAGAGAGAGAGAGAGAGAGAGAGAGAGAGAGAGAGAGAGAGAGAGAGAGAGAGAGAAAACATTGCATGATAACTGAAATCACATTGTGCTATTTTTAGCGTTTGGTCTGCATTTATATTCAACTTGCTAATGCAGTAATGAACGTTTCGTGCCGTTTTTCTATAGTATGTGTAAATAC
>NC_090746.1:82268551-82271051 GCF_036898095.1 Palaemon carinicauda
AAGTGAGTTGGCAACACGTGGTTATTTATGATGAATATGTACTACTAACACTCGTGATTTTAGTCAAAGTAAATATCAACCACAGTGGGATTTGATATCAATTTCTACCTTTGAGAATGTATATCGACTGTAAATTCGTTTATGATGAATGCTTCTGACTGGGCAAGGATTCGAACCTATGCCCTGAGCCGAAACAATGCCTGCAGGAATGACTACAAACTGAGCTCTCACGAGAGATATAAGCTCATTCCAAGTCCACTGTAAATATACCTGTCGAATTCAGGAATTTGTTCTTAGTCTTGAAATCAACCCATCAGACCAAGGCCCCCGTCAGAGCCTTTTCAAACTTCAGGCACCGCTCCCCACCCGAAAAAACGCCCCAAATCCCCTGAATATACATATTTATCTCTTTCTCAGTGGGGACACGGTAACGTGGCGAAATGGTTGGCACGCCACCATGATCAGCAAAGCTGTACTAGTCAGGGCCAACCATACCAGGTTGGTTTGCTGTGAGCGATCCTCACTGGCCACTATATATATATATATATATATATATATATATATATATATATATATATATATATATATATATATATATATATATATATATATATAACTTTCTCGTCCGAAATTTAAATTTTGAGATAGGTTTTCGAACCTATCTCAAAATTTAAAAAAAGTTACTGTAAAGTTACTGTAAGAACGTATCAAAGTACTCAAATCAAAATTTGACAAGGAATCTTCTTCATATAATAGCTAACAAAAACGTTAAATAGACTATATGCTGTACACCAAAAGAATTATCCATATGTTGACAGTCCTAAAACTCGTTATTTTTTTTATTTTTTTTATTTTCTACGTTAACACTGACGATTCTAAGATATCAAGACAAAGATGGTTTCTAGATAACTTCCATTCACTGACACTTTAACAAGAAATTCGGTGAATTACATAACAGAAGTCATTTACCAGAAAAAAAAAATTAGGTTTGAAAAAATCAGAAACTAAACTTCACAGCTAATTAGTTAGTTATTCATAATTATTGAAATTAAAAGATAATTCATTTGCTAACAATAATAAGCCTCTTTAGTGATGAATTTCCCAAATTCGACATGTTAAATTAACCTACTTAATGCTTTGAGATATATGGAATATATGCATGTTTGGACGCAAGCCACTTGGAATGAGTAGCCTGCTAGTAAAGGCTGATCATCACTAGTCTTCTAGCAATTTTTTATTTTTATCTGCATTGTAATTTTCAATCCTTCAAATCTGATGGAAGATATAAACCCCATATAGGGAAAGTAAATATAATAATATGCAAATCGTGTTGGACGTAAGTAAATTTTACACCGGCCTTTCAAAGTAGAAAATAGGTAAATATACATATTTTAAAGTGAACAATGAAGGTGCCAACTACTGTGCCAAGAGAGGTTAAATTATTTTTCTGTTAATTTTCATTTGTGTGATATGTTTAAAGGCCTTTAATACAGTATTGCCATAAAGAATTTATAAAAATAGTTTTTTTTCGCAGGTTAAGGTTTTCATTAGTCAAAAACAGTTATTTTATTCAAGTAAATAATTAACGCACTTAAGATTGAGCAATCGTCATCCTTGTTGATAAAACTAGTTTTTCAATACACGTATTTTGAATTATTCATCCTAAAAGCACTAAATAGAAAACATTGATATCTTTTAAATGAGAAAAAAGAACGGCACTGTTTTGATTAAATATATTCTTAGATATACACCAAGCCTGAAAACTTTAAATTACCATTGTGTTAAGACCTCCCAAGACAACACTAGATATGTTTCTTTTCAAGACCATGGTTTTGCACGGTCATGATGCCTCAAAGCATCTTTATTTTTTATAAATTAAAGTTTTTATTATCCACTCGAGGAAATTGAAACAAAGCTGTGAATGGAATCAACTTTGATCTGTATCCTGATACACAACTGCAGTCATTCGCACTATCAAACTTTCATTATCAAGTATATCCTCAATAATAATAAAATGTTTAAACATGTCGACTTTGGGTGTCTTAAAGAAAGTAGTTGTAAAATATCTGCATTATTGTTATCATTTTCTAATAAATGAAAGAAAGTCAGAATTTGAACTATCAGAAAATATAAGGAGAGTGAATATTTTATGACGCTGTAATCAAATTTTGGAAATCCCAATGTTTTACCGTACATTCTTGAACTAAAAAAAAGAAGAAAAAAAAAAAATCTCCCGAAGCGTTTCCTGACCTCGTAATTTGTCTTTAACTATGGCCTGGCATAATGGGAAACTGAACCAGTTGTTTTTAACTGAAATGACATGGGAAGGATTTATTTTTTATCATTTCAAGGCTTTTCACTTTTGGGATACATTATAGTTCCCTGTGGATATGTTCAAACTAACTTTGAAGTGCAGGAGATGATAAAAACTCATATTTTTCCCTCATATTGTAAAACGATGAAATTTAAAAGAAAAATTAATTTTTTTAGATCTTCCAAA
>NC_090746.1:82276051-82291051 GCF_036898095.1 Palaemon carinicauda
AAATAGGAGAATACTCTTGGCATGTATAATGACGAATTCAATGATAATAACAGTACAAGAGTATTTCTTAAACATATATATTATATGTCATCTATTGATAATGTTTCTATATTCTGCTTTATGATGTCCTAGTAGAGTTTTGCATTTAGGTAACCGTCGATAAAGAAATCGAATGAAAAGAACACTTGGGTTTAAAATGTTCTGTTATAGAATATAGAATTTAGTTAGTACTCAGATATATCTATGATAAAAGAAAAAAAATACATTTCGCAGTTGACGCTCTAAAAAACCCACTTCCTTGATTTTATATCAGATCGATCTTAACACTGAATCGTGAAGCAATGCATTGAAAAATGCAAAACACGAAAACTTGCGTGAAAACTCAAAAATATATTTTGAATAAGGAGAGAAATATAGGCAACGCTCATTTTTATTCATGTATTCTATATATAACGAACTACAAATGATAAAAAACGAATATTGTTTTGAAATAGACAGGAGGCGTTGATTTTACATGAATTTCTAAAGGTTTATCTGTTATGCAAATGTCATACAGGATTTTGCGGAATTATTTTTTAACTCCAATCAGTGAAAGGAAAAGTAAGAAATCTAGTCCATTTCATAACGGTTCGTTTTATTATTTATCTAATAATTTTGTATTTGCACTAGGATTTTTTATTCTTTTTATTGGTTTGTCTATGATAAAGTATTTCTCTCTTTTTTTTCTCATGCGCGCACGCCCACAGAAAACAATTCAATGCAAAAAGTTCACCTTCTACCTGGTGAATGATAAGGTCAACAACATCGAAGTTCTTCGTATGGACTCTACGAACGGATACTGTCTGTACCATGTCCGTCTGCAACACCCCTCAATTCAAAGCGTGCAATGAGATTCATTAACTCCCTCCACCAGTCTCCCCGGAAAACACTTCGGTGAAAGGGAGCCACGGAGGTTGTTGGCACCTGTGCCATACCAGTGATCATTATTTAACTGTCAATGTCTAGACTCAGCCACCTGTCTATCATTGTGGTTGGCGTCCCTTGATTTCCAGGAGGAATTTTCATTCCCCTTTGCTCCCTTGTTGTTGCCCCTCTGAGGATTTGTTTCCTGGGTGAGTGTTATTAAGCGAGTGCTTTGTGTCATGTATGGAGGCGAAAAGATAAACCGTTTGATTTCATCTTTTACATAATGATAACTCGTTGTTTGGAGATCTTACATAGCATTAGCGCGTTATAGAATGCTAGTTATTTTGCTTCATTGTTCTTGAACTTTGCTAAAGATATATAAATTAATAAATAATCTAAAGTGAAATATAAACTATATACAGTATATATCGATGTATGCTTTTTCTTAGAGGTTTAAATTTTTGTTCGGGAATACTTATAGGGTTAAAGATTATCTTGCATCTAATTTTTATAATACGCAGTAATGTTAGTTTGGTGTGAGCATTCAGACGAAAATCTTCCACCATCACCATTCTACCAAGTACAAACATACCAATTAGCTACGATGGTGAAGATGGGTTGATTTCAATTCTAAGTACAAAAAACCTGAATTCGACAGGTAAAAGTACAAAAGAATTGTTATCGACCTTTATTTATCTTCGTGGCTAAATGGTATCGTCACTGTCATACCAGCTTCGTGGATCAGGGTTCGATTCCCTGGCCGGCCAGAAGATATTGTCTTTTTTAGGTTTCGCCTCGGGACTCTGATCCTGAAGTCAGTAAGAAAATCCAGACATTAAGGTATCAAAATATATGGCTTTTTTAATATGAAAAACATGTCTAAATGGGCAAAATTTACCATATATATATATATATATATATATATATATATATATATATATATATATATCTGACTATATATATATATATATATATATATATATATCTTTATATATATATATCAATATATATATGTATATATATATCTATATATATATATATATATATATATATATATATATCTATATATTCATATATATATGTATATATATATATATCTATATATATATATATGTATCTATCTATCTATCTATCTATCTATCTATCTATCTATATATATATATATATATATATATATATATATATATATATTTATATCTATATCTATATCTATATATAAAGTATATAGATATACATATATATATATATATATATATATATATATATATATATATATATATATATATATATATATATATATAACACGTACATGTGCACACGTCAATTGATTTTAAGTTTTCTGGCAACCTGACGTCAAGAATAATGACGCCGATATCATTTGTTATAAGTAGATATTATCATCGTCATCTTCATCATCAGCCGTTGATAGTCCACTGCAGTACAAATGCCTCAGACATGTACTTTCACTCCATTTTTCCTTCCGTGTGTTCATGGTTTATATTTTATCCAAGTATATACCATCGAATTTTATTATCTCAACAATCCATCGCGTTCTCTTCCTTCCCCTGCTTCGTTTACATTGTCTAGGTACCCATTCTTTTTTTGCCCATCTATTATTTGTCATTCTCATTATATTTCCTGCCCATATCCACTTCCTTTTTTTACATGCTGTTAGAATATCGCCTACTTTAGTTGGCTCTCTTATCCATGTTGCTCTTTTTTTTGTATCTTTAGTGTTAATCCCATTATTAATCTTTTCATGGCTCTTTGAGTTGTAACTAGCTTGTGTTCTAATCTAAGGTTTTAGTAATGCTTCAAGTTCCTGATGCATATGTTAATACTGGTAGGACCATCTGATCAAACACATTTCTATTTAGAAAGAGTGGTATTTTACTTTTTATAATCTTATATTGTTTACCAAAAGCTCTTCATCCCATGTTTATCCCTCTTTTAATTTCGGTCTCATGTCCTGGGATAACACACTGTCTGTCCTAAGGACATAATTATATTCATTAACTATCTATAGAGCTTCCTTCTTAAGTCTTATTTGTTGTCTCTTTGCATTTTCCTAAACTATAATCTTAGTTTTACTCATATTTGTTTTGAGTCCTGTATTTCTGTGTTCTCCATTCAGATCCTCTATCATATTTTGCATTTCCCCTATGATTCACTAAATAGATTTTTGTCATCTGCAAAATCTTAAGTTTTTAAGGTATTCCCCATTTATGTTAATTCCTGCATTTTCCCAATATATATTCTTAAAAACTTCTTCTAGGCACTCTGTGAATAATTCCGTTGAGATAGGGCTTTATCTGCCTAACTCCTTTTTCTATCAGAATTTTCTCACTATCTTTAAGTAGTTTTATGGTTGCTGTACTACCCGTATAGATACCCCCAAGTGTTCTAACATAAGATTCTTCTATTCCTTGCTTTTGAAGGGTTTCCATTATTGCTAAAGATTTGGCAAAATCAGAAGCTGTCTCATAGTCTATAAATGCCATACATAATGGTTTGACATACTCAGTTGATTTTTCCATTAGCTGGTTAATTACATGGGTATGGTCAGTTGTTGAATAACCACTTCTAAAACTTGTCTGCTCTCTTGATTGATTCAAGTCTATCTACCTATTCAGCTTAATATGATCTTTGTAAATATTTTATATATTAATGATAGAAAACTTATTGGTTGGTAATTTTTCAGGCTTCTTGTGTCTCCCTTTTTATGAATTAGTATAATTACAAAGTATTTCCAGTGGGTAGGTATTGAGCATTCTTGTAAACATTTTGTGTGAAATTCCGCGAGTTTTACTTCTATGAAGTTTCCAATTAGTATTAAATCAATTGCTATGCCCTCTTTTCCATTCTTCTTTGCTTCTTTTCAGGTCTTTTAATATCTTATGTAGTTCTCCTACTGCTACTTTTGTTACCGGAACAGGTGTTTTATCATCTCATTAGCAAAGTTATTTCCTATATCACTACTGTCTAGTATTTTATAGAAATCCTCTGCAATTTTTATCACTCCATCTCTATTGTTGATATTATTTCTATTTTCATCCTTCAAAGCGAACATCTGTTCCAAGTCTTCTTTTCATTAGCGTGATTCTTTTTCTTCTCTTTAGTATTTCTTCAATTTCGGTCTGATTCTGTTAACGAATGTCTTGGGTTTTTAGCTTGTCTATTGTTTTGGATAGTTCTGCTAATTCTATATCATCTCTCGTCCGAAGCGGATTTTTTATTATTGGTGTTGTGCTAATATGCACTTAATGATGGACTTGTTTGGAAATCTAAGGGTGAAAAGCCTTTCGTTTGATTTGAATCTATTAAAAAACACTATTCATGTGGAAATAATTTTCAATGTAAATGGCTATTTTCATTGTAGGTTACTCATTTAAAAAACACCATTCACGTGGAAATAATTTATATCACCAATGGTTAACAAAGCAATTAAACTAGCCATATAAATTACTGTTGTAAACAGTGGATGTTTAAGCAACATCACATACAGTTATAATAATCAATTATGTTTTTTTATGAATGGTCATACTTACTATAATGAATTTCTTAATAAGTTTATAGTAAAAAGTTCACTTCTTAATGTGATGGCACTGTTTGTTTATCGTTTGTTAAGCTGTCACCGGTGTGTTTATTAAACATGCTGCATTGGAAAATTATCATAATTGGAATACAAGAAAGTTTATTGCTATCTGAGAGAGAGAGAGAGAGAGAGAGAGAGAGAGAGAGAGAGAGAGAGAGAGAGAGAGAGAGAGAGAGATAAATGTAAAAATATACAGTATATATACTTGCCAAGACAAAGAAAGATAAATGATCCAAGAATAATCCTTCACTGTTCCGGGGAATATATTGTTTTAGATGCTGCAATCCTTGTTTTATATATAACATCTGGCCTTTCCTTTTTTGAACTCCAACTAAAAAAATAGCTTAACCTGGACAAATATAACGGTTATGATTCTGGTTGAGGGGTTGCATGAAAAGATGTAATATAAAGCTGAAATATTCTATTAGTTATGTAGGGGAATGATTGGGAAAGTAAACATTTCTTTGGTGGGCTATTCACCGAAGGTCTGTGGTTTTCCATGCGTTTATTAGACACACAATTCATTCAGAGATTCCCTCTCCTGAATTTGTTTTGTAAATATGTAAAAATTATAATATAGTGAGTTTTGAAAGAAAAAAAAAGTGAAGGTTGAGAGATGAAATTCAATTAGAACAACTGTACCAAGATACGTTATATACCTGCCTCATACTTGCATCAATTCTTTATATAAAAAATCTAATAATTTAATTCCATCTGTATTACACTCCAATCCCTTTGGTTGTGGTAGATTTTCCCGCGAGCAGGTTCCTTTCCCCTTCCTTCTTTACCTGTATCAGCTATCTGGTTTCTGTCTATGAAAATCCCACTCATTTACTCCCAGTTTCCCTCCCATTCCCCATTTGTTATAGCCTCCCCTCTTCTTCCCCTGGCATCTGTGACTCTCCTCGCCTCCCCTCTATTAACTTATGCCATTCTAGTGAAGGATCAGCGGTCCCCTTTTCTGCAACCCTTTCGGTATTACAGTTAATCTACAATTGTTTTAGGTTCGGATTCAACACGCTCGCATTTGCAAAAGATGGCTCAACTCATTTATCAATTCAAGGCGCCCTCTGCTTCTCGTAATTTGATTCACTTGAAATATCAAGGGAGTTTTCCCCTCTCGTGACGCTGCTCGAGAAGTACATAAACCTTCGGGATTCAAGGATCAGTTCAATTATTGGTATAAATCTTTTTGATGTTGTTAGTGCAGTTATTTCATTATTGCCATTATTACCCTGCTCAAGATCATAAAGATTATCCCCTGGTTTCGACTATTTTTTTCATCTGCCTATCAAAAATTTTGGATTAAGATGGTCAATGTCATACTTTAAAAAAAACCCGTAATTTTTATTAGGAGTTCTCCGTAAAAATATACTATTCTCAGCCGTATTTCAGTAAAATATAGGCGACCGTAATTTTACCCTAGTTTTTTTTTTTATTATGTTTTAAAGGTTGGTGGCCGTAGTGTCACTCCTTCACGTCAATAACTGCCTGGCAACATTTATCCCAGGATTTTTAATGGTATTTTACGGCAAATTTTTAGGTGTATTTCATTTTGCGAATTCAACAATCGAATAATTTTTGTTTTTACCTTCTATGAAATTAATATGCCAACAGCTTCTTAAATACGATGTGAGACATATCGTTCCTTCCCTAATTTGGCAAGTTCTAAAATCAAATTCACGATTCCATTTGTAGGTTTGTAAACATTATCTTCCCAATAAATTTCCCTCTCTTAATCTCGCCAGATTTGTACTTTTGATTTGTGTAAGTGATGTACAGATGTGAATCTTTTTATTGATAAAGGTAATGCTCTTGATGAGAAAAATATATGGACTTATAGATAATAACAAATAAAAATTTGTGGATCGGTCTTACACCTAACGCTGAATTGCTATTATTATTATTATTACTTGCCAAGTTACAACCCTAGTTGGAAAAGCAAAATGCTATAAGCCCAAGGGTTCCAATAGGGAAAAATAGCCCAGTGAGGAGAGGAAATAAGGAAATAAATAAATGATGAGAATAAATTAACAATAAATCATTCTAAAAAGAGTAACAACGTCAAAACAGATATGTCCCTATAAACTATTAACAACGTCAAAAACAGATATGTCATATATAAACTATAAAAAGACTAATGTCAGCCTGGTCAACATAAAAACATTTGCTCCGTAATCATAACTGGTATGCTGTAGTCATTATAATTTATCTTCCTCATTAAACGAATATTCGCACTGAATTGCGAGCGTAATCAAAATTGCTACGCTGTACTCATTATCTCTTCCTCATTAGAAGAAAATTCGCACTTTTTCTTTTATCGTATCGACAAAAAGCAAGTCTTACAAACATACCTTTGATGTTTTTGAAAAGAATCCTCTTTTTTTACAACCATTCATTAAAGTTTATTATTATTATTATTATTATTATTATTATTATTATTATTATTATTATTATTATTATTATTACCCAAGCCACAACCCTGGATGGAAAAGCATAATGCTACAAGCCCTAGGGCTCCAACATGGAAAGCAGCCCAGTAACGGAATGAAATAAGGAAATATCAAATAAACTATATATATATATATATATATATATATATATATATATATATATATATATATATATGTATATATATATATGTATATATATATATATATATATATATATATATATATATATATATATATATATATATAGGTAATGAATAGGAAATATAAGATATTTTAAGACCAGAAATAACGTTAAACCAGATCATATACAAGCTATAAAAAGAGATGTTTTAAAGTTTTTGAACTCCTGAAGTTCCAACAATTCAACTGCCGAACTAGACCATTCAACTATCTGATCATAGGTGGAATAAAACTTATAAACTACTGTATAGTATTGTGTCCTATGATAGAAAAGACATTATTGTTAGAAATAATTGTATACCAAGTGCTATGTACAGGATGGTACTGTCTGGGAAGATGTGAATGCAAAGAATATGGGAAAAAGTGTAAAATGAAAAATCTTATGCAACATGTATAAAGAACCAATTGAACGACGGTGCCAGAGATTAATATCTACATAAAAAATATGGAATTTAAAAGACAGCAAGTTTTATCCATCAAATTCCAAGATGAGAATCAACAGCTGAAGAACAGACAGGAGAATAATACTCGAAACAAGGAAGAATGAAAGAAATAAAGCATTCCCACAAGATAGATTGATCACCAGAAATCTTAATAGACCTTCTCAAAAAGTAATTTTAGTGGATTGAAAGAAAAGACCGAGTATGTTTCGTAAAAGTAAATTTGCGACTAAGGATGACGCCTAGAAATTGAAATGAGTTGTATATAGTTGAAGACATATTGTCAACGCAGAGATCTGTAAGTTGAGGAGCCACCTACCTCGACCTACTTACAATCATATGCTGAGTTTAGTTAAGGTTCAACTTCATGCCCCACAATCTGCACCATACATTAATTTTAGCCAGATCTCTATTAAGGTATTCAGCAACCATAGGCCTTAGATGTCAGGATGCCTGAAAACTTTAAATCAATCAATCAATCAAGAGATGGAATTGATGTAAAGAGAGTAGCATCATCTGCATATGCAACGAGGTTTTTTTTCTAGGTCAAACCGTACATCATGCACATGAAGTATGAAAAGTAATGGGCAGAGAACACTACCCTGGGGAACACCAGATATTACTGTACACTACTAGAGTCACTATGGGGCCCATCAACAACTACTCTTTGCATTGTATTGCTTAAAGATTCAATAATGATGTTAAGAACAGGCCCACCTACTCTTATCTGATTAAGTTTGAAAACAAGGGCCTCATGATTAATACGTTCAAAGGCAGTGCTAAAATCAAGGCCAATCATATGAGCTTCATGACCACAATTAAGTGTTTTCTGTACAGCACTGAAAATTGTAAGAAGGGCATCACATGCTCCAAGGCTTTTGTATAAACCAAACAGTAAATTATTTAAAAAAAGGATTAGTTTCAGTATACCTGTTTAGAGGTTTTGTCAAAAGACTTTAAAAAAAAAATTACAATATGGAAGTTATGGAAATTAGTAGGTAATCAGCCGGGCTGAAGATACCTCAAGCACATTTACCCACTGTAGTAAGATTATCAGTTCTCCAAAAAGTGTACAATGATCCTCTTCTTGCTAACTTGCAAAGAATAACAGACAACTTATGAGCTATGAAATCAGTTCCTCAATAAAAAACAAAGAAAAATACCATTTGTGTCTACACCATAAGCATCAAGGTTCAGTATTTTTTTTTTAATTTTACGGGACTAAAATGCTAATCTAGCTAGTTTAGTGTCAAACACATCCATCAAAAATTGTGCCTTTTCCATGTGACAGTAACAGAGACATATAATTTGAATAAAGGAGGAACGGTCAAGTCTATACCAGAGAGGGCAGATTTGATGATAACCCAGCATTTATGTTCCTGTGTTGTACAGAAAAAGGTTCCTTTTGTGGTCAAAATGTTTGCCTTTTCTGTTAAAGCATAAACTCTCTCAACAACAGCTCTTATTTGAGCATTCTTATTCGAAGTCAAATGTGTTCTGTTACTTCTCCAAAGATTATACGCTTTCTGTTTCTCCAAATAAGTGATTCTAAAATCATCATTGAACCATGGTTTGTCCATCACTCGGTATCTTAACTGTGACGGCGCCGAGTAAGGGTGTGAACTCAAAGGCAGATTGGAAACGACTGAGTTATATTATTGTGGAACACTCTCCTTATATACAAAACCTCAAGGCAACAGGACATAACAAGTTCACAAGACAGACACTATTACAGAGGAAAAACCAGACAGGAATTTTCATGTTCGTTTTAGTGCGAGGGAGGAGCGAAGATACAAGCATAATATATACAAAAGGAATTATGTACAATTGTGTGAAACACGGTTGGTACATGGCTCCCCCCCTAAAAATGACATACTGTACATGTTAAATAGGGCGCCCTGATCTAGAGAGGCGAACTGTAGGCGGGTCATCTGGCGGAAGATAAGCAGGTTTTAGACGATCAATGGAGACCCAGTCTTCTTTGCCCCGAATGTTTAGGAGGAATGCTTTCGGACTGCGTCGGATCACAAGGAAAGGGCCCGTGTAAGGGGGCGTTAGTGGTGGCTTGCTGGTGTCGTTGCGCAGGAAGACGTGCGTTGCAGAGTGCAAGTCCGTTGGTATGTGATGCTTCGCTGGGGGCTTGTAAGTCTGGCGGCACGGAGTAAATTTTCCCACGACGTGACGTATGCGCTGGAGATCGTCGGAGGAGGTTGTAGAAGGAAAAAACTCGGCAGGGACGACCAACGGGTTGCCATACACCATTTCGGCTGCCGAGACGTTGAGGGCGTCTTTAGGAGTGGTCCTTAGTCCCAGGAGGACCCAGGGAAGCTGAGTAAACCAGTTGCAATCCTTGCAGCGGGACATCAAAGCTGCTTTGAGGGTGCGATGAAAATGTTCAACCATTCCATTGGCAGCGGGGTTGTAGGCCGTTGTCTGATGTAGGGTGATGCCCAGGAGATTCGCTAATGACGTCCATAATTGAGAGGTGAAAGTGGTTCCCCTGTCAGAAGTAATATGCTCAGGGATACCGAATCTTGAAATCCATCCAGAGAGTAAGGCAGATGTACATGAGGCGGACGTTGCAGTTTCCATGGGAATGGCTTCAGGCCAACGAGTGGAGCGGTCGATGACGGTAAACAGGTAACGATGTCCTTGTGATGTGGGTAGGGGGCCTACAACGTCGACGTGAATGTGTGCGAAACGACGCTGAGGTTGAGGAAAGGTGCCCACTCCTGAATCCGTGTGTCGATGTACTTTGGAAGTTTGGCAAGAAGTAGAGGCGCGGACCCAATCCTTAGCATCCTTAGAAATGCCGTGCCAAATGAACTTTGCCTTCAGCAGCTGTGCAGTAGAACGGCACGAGGGATGTGAAAGGCTGTGGATGAAATCAAACACCTGTCGGCGCATGGGAGCAGGAATCCAAGGTCACGGTCTACCAGTACTGACGTCACAGAGGAGGGTGGTGTTGGAGTCTTCGAGGGGAAAATCCTCCCAACGGAGGGATGTGCAGGATGTCCTACAAGCTTGATACTCTGGATCCTGTCGTTGGGCTTCAGCCAGGGCGTTGTAATCCGATCCCAGTTGAACGGCAGCCAACGTGTTTCTTGACAGGGCATCGGCAATGGGATTCATTTTCCCAGGGACGTATTGGAGGGTGCAATTGTATTCAGCCACGGCGGAGAGATGTCGGCGTTGACGGGCGGACCAGGCGTCAGACTATCGAGTGAAGGCGTGCACCAGAGGCATGTGATCTGTGCGAATGACGAAGGGTGTACCTTCTAAGAAATGGCGAAAGTGACGGACAGCCAAGTGCACCGCCAGCAATTCTCGATCGAAGGTAGAATAACCCGATTCTGCCTTGGACAGTTTTCTGCTGAAGAAGGCCAATGGGCGGGGCGAGCCTTTGACCACCTGCTCGAGTACTGCACCAATAGCGACGTCGCTGGCATCGGTGGAGAGAAGGAGAGGGGCGTGTGGGATAGGAAAAGTGAGAGCCGCAGCAGTTGATAGGGCCTTCTTTGCATTGCAGAAGGCTGCTTCTTGAAGGGGACCCCACTTCAAGTCCTTTGGCTTGCCCTTGAGGGAGGCAAAGAGGGGAGCAAGAGTGGCGGCAATGGCTGGCAGAAAACGGTGATAATAGTTGATCATGCCCAAGAATTCCTGCAGAGCTTTGACGGTCGAGGGCGTGGGGAAATTCTGAACGGCTGCTACCTTCTCAGGGAGGGGATGGACTCCTTCAGGAGTGATACGGTGCCCTAAGAACGACACTTCGTTGGCGCCAAAGGTATACTTGTCGTACCGGACTACAAGGCCGTTTTGTTGCAGGCGGTCGAGCACGATGCGCAGGTGACGGAGGTGTTCCTCTTTTGAGGAGGAGAACACAAGTATGTCGTCCACATAACATACACAGAAAGGGAGGTCCCTTAAGATGCCATCCATGAGACGTTGAAACGTTGCCCCAGCATTACGAAGGCCAAAACAAGAGTAATTGAAGGTGTATGTGCCAAACGGAGTGGTGATGGCGGTCTTGGGGATGTCTTCTGGGTTCATAGGCACCTGATAATACCCCTTCAGGAGGTCGAGCGTAGAGAAAACCTTCGCTTTGTGCAGGTGGGAGGTTACATCGGCAATGTTTGGGAGGGGGTAGTGATCCGGTTCTGTTTGCATGTTCAGGCGCCTGTAATCCCCGCACGGACGGAGGGACCCGTCTTTCTTCAGAACGATGTGTAAGGGTGACGACCATGGGCTGGAGGCCTTTTGGCAAAGGCCCATTTTCTCCATTTCGGCGAACGTCTGTTTGGCGGCTGCCAATCGTTCCGGTGCCAGATGTCTGAATTTTGCGAAGACTGGGGGTCCCGTCGTCTTGATATGGTGATAAATACCGTGCTTGGCAGGAACCGTGGGCGTTTGGCGAAGTTCTGGACGGAAAACTTCCGGGTACGACGTGAGGAGGTGGGCGTAGGCATCCGTGGGTGCGCTGATGTGGAGAGCGAGGTTAGAGGGGGCGGGTTGAAGAGGTGTCGACAAGTACGAGTCTGCGTTGACCAATCGTCGGTGGGCGACATCGACCAGAAGGTGGAAATGAGAGAGGAAATCCGCACCGAGGATTGGCATTGTGACGTCAGCAACGAGAAACTTCCAATTGAATTTACCGTTTCCGAGCGATAATGTGAGGCTCTCGTAACCGTAGGTGGGTATCGCAGATCCGTTGGCAGCTACCAAGCGGACGTCGGCAGATGTAGACAGACTGCGTTGTGCCTTGAAGAGTTTCCTTGGCAAAAGAGAACGATAAGCACCCGTGTCTACCAAAAATCGCACGCCCGTTCCTGTATCCTGTAAAAAGAAAAGATTAGAAACATGGGAGGCCACCACCACAAGCGATGGCCTACTTACACGTTTTTTGGCCACTGACAATCTTTGGCACATTTCTTCGCGGTTGCCCCGAATCTGAAGTGGTAGTAGCAAAACTGCGGCGGATGGGAGGTAGTAAGTGGCTGTAGAAGTCGTTCGTTGGGGCGCGAGCGATTGGTGGGTGGTGGGTGGCTTTGTCGCCGCTTCAGGACGTCACGGGGTAGGCGTGTATGTCCTACGGCATTCATATCAGCTTCGGTTGATGTTGAATAGGCATCCTCGTCGTCAGGGGTGTAGGCGTTGATGGAGGTCTTTAAGTGGCTGTCCATAAGGGCGTCGGCTTTGGTCATCAAGTCCTTTATGGGTAAACTATCGACATCGGGTATGGCAGCGCGCACAGGTTCAGGTAAACGGCGTATCCAAAGAGCACGGAGTAGGTTCACCTCACGAGGAGAGCCGTCTGCGGCAGGTTGAAGGCGAGCGATACTGGTCATTTCCCTGAGGGCAAGCGAAGCCCTTTGGTCCCCCAATGGTTGTTGCGAGAGCTGAAAAAGCTTTGCTATACGGGCGGCTGGCGACGGCGAGTACTGCTGCAGAAGGTATGATTTGAGGGCGTCATACACTATTGGGGTGTCTCCTTGTTCACAAAGCCAGTCGGATATTTCTGGGAAGGTGTCCTTGGGTATCGCCGCGAGAACATAATCCGCTTTGGTGGTTGAGCGAGTCACGCCCCTGATACGAAAGGGGACTTCAGTGCGTTGAAACCAAGCGAACGCTTCTCCGCTGGCGAACGGTGAAAGTTTCAATGGGGCGGCCGCAGTGCCAACTGCCGGAGTAGAGTCAGCCTCCGTCATGGTACCAACGATAGAGGGGCGAGGGAGGTGGGGGTGGAAGGCAGTGGGAGCGAGTCGACTTCCGGGGTCACCAATGTGACGGCGCCGAGTAAGGGTGTGAACTCAAAGGCAGATTGGAAACGACTGAGTTATATTATTGTGGAACACTCTCCTTATATACAAAACCTCAAGGCAACAGGACATAACAAGTTCACAAGACAGACAATATTACAGAGGAAAAACCAGACAGGAATTTTCATGTTCGTTTTAGTGCGAGGGAGGAGCGAAGATACAAGCATAATATATACAAAAGGAATTATGTACAATTGTGTGAAACACAGTTGGTACATAACACACACTCACTGTCTTCGCGAGTTGACAGAGTAAATTTAGGCTGTGGAAAATGTAGTAGAGCTATTCTTATGGTTCAATCCAGGCAAGAGGAATGTTCTACTCGTAGCAGACACACTCAGTTGCCATAAGCAGGCTGTAAGTTAAAGCCAAGTACACAGTATGATTCATGATGAACGCATAATTGAATGGATGCGTTGAAAAACGACTTTTCAACACGAAACCGCACCACCAACAGGTTGATGGGGCGGCCCGATTTTTGTGTCAGTGCTCAATGTTGTGTCAGCATTCAAAGTGGTACGACGTTCTGTCAGCTCTCAAGCGCCAATGTCTAACTCCCTGTTTTCCATTGAGTGGACAAGGACCAACACTTCATTTTATTCTAATATTGATTTAAATCATATTAATAGAAATACTCTTAATAATAATTTTATTGATTTTGATATCAATTTTGAAAATAATTTTCATAATAATAACATCAATAATGATAACAGTATAGAGTCTCCTGGCAGAGATCATCAGTTTACATCCTTTCTCAATGAAATTTGAACCACAACTAGGCAGCTTGCATGTGAAAACAAGTGAGAAGCCCAGCAGTGATGCAATACAGTTTGGCTGCTAGTAACTTATTTCATCACCACTACTGCACCACGAGGCTGATACATGAATCATAGTGTGTACTGGAGCTTAGAGTAGTCCCTTCCTCACTCGGCCAATAGGCTCCCTGCTTTTAGGGTTTCTCAGGGAGATAATTTTTTTGCCACATGCCTAAAAAGGTAACTCCCATTATTCTGTTACCTCATTTAAGAAGCATGGGTAGTTTTCAAGGGCACTGTCCAACACCACTGGAATAACTTGGGCACCTATGTCTTTTCCCAGTTCAACCACATTTAACAGTTGATCATTCAAGTATTGATCATGCCAGAACTCAGGATAATCCTGGTGGGTCCCAGATGACCACAAGATGAGTGGGGTCTTGATTTGTTGGCAAGTTTACTCACGCTCCAAATAGAACTAACCCGTAGACCACTCATCTGTCATACGTACCTTCTGAAGTACCTCCAATTTGTGAAGTCATTTACACTTCAGAGTTGGAGACTTTACAGCACCTTCTCTGATCAAAAGGCTCTTTCCAAGGAACTGCTCAGATGTCTAGTGACCTATGATAGGCCTCTGCAGCTCCCTTCCAAAAGTGAAAAATCATCTGATTTAGAAACGTAGATATCTGCTCCTTGTGGTAACTGTTTATGTCCGGGGGGTGGGGTGGGGGTGGGGGGGGGGGGCTTCAAACAGGTGTGCCCACTCTTGAACCTCAGACCCAGGAGTGGCATGTGACTAGTATTTTCTTGTCTCTTGTGCGGGACTCATTTGAGCCTTTAAGGTGTGCATCA
>NC_090746.1:82296051-82311051 GCF_036898095.1 Palaemon carinicauda
TGGACAAAATTCTCTTCTCACTACCTACAAGAGTATACCTACAAGTCCTTGAATACCTTTACCCTAGGACATGTGGTGGTTGCTCAACAGGTTGAGTAGCCAACCTAGCTCCTTCATTGGACAGGAAGTATCTCGTCTAAGATAGCTGTTTCAACATACGCCTAGAATGAAAGGTAAAGTAACTTCTGCTCTTCAGTGATGCTATGAGCTAGAACAGATGGGAGATGTAGGTAACCCTCATATCCAAGCAGCCTTTTTTTTAAAACAAGATCTCTTAAGAAGTATCTACTCCATTCTCCCATATGAAGGGAAGTACAGGTAAAATGTATATAATTCCATTTTCTGTAAGTGCATGTACATTTGAACAACATATCCTTTACAAGGACATAGGTACTTCTGTGACCAATTACCCTTTTAACTCCGCATGTGCATAACCTAATGCCTGTGGCCTTTACTTACCCAAGTAAACTTCTTCAAGCGAGATTTCTTTAGCAGTATTTACCTGATTCTGCTAGATGGGAGGAAGGCCGTATAAAATGTATGCAAATCCAGTTTCTATAGGTGAGTACACATATGGACAACATATCCTATTCAAGGATATAGGTCCTCCTGTGACCGGTTACCATTTACACTTGATGTACCTAACCTAATGCCTGTGATATCTCTATACTAAGGCCATTAAGAGGATGGTAGGAATTATCTCTTTTACTCCTATACAGGACAAATTATTCTGAAATTGCCTGGGAAAGCTAAACCTGATAGATATCTTTTGCAAAGTAACTTCTTCCTCTATAAGGATGAATCTCCTATTAAAGAACAATGGTTTGTATTTTTGCATTCGTATGACAAATCATTACGTTTTACGTTGATTTATATTATACGAAACTATACAAACCTGAGTCCTTTAAGTTAAACTTCCTTCCTCAACCACCCCGCAAGTTACAAGCCCAAGGTCAAATGTTATTGTATATTTGACTGCCAGGTGGGTGGGGCCTGCCTTCCACCCACATGTAGTAATAACTAAATCATCAGATTTTTACTGGTCGTTCTAGCTTCGCTGAAGTCATATTGTTATTATCATTACTAGCTAAGCTACAACTTTAGTTGGGAAAGCAGGATTCTAAAAGCCCTATATGTGCTCCTACTGGGAAAATAGGCCTGTGATGAAAGGAAACTAGAAAACATATAGAATAGTGCACCTGAATGTAGCCTCAAGCAAGAGAACTCTAACCAAATGCAGTGGATATCCATGCTACTGAGGTTCTGGAACTAACCAAGACAAGAAAACAATGGTTTGATTTTGGAGGTGCACACCATAGCTAAAAAGTCTCTTCTACCCTTAACAAGAGGAAAATTGCCACTGAACAATTGCAATGCAATAGTTAACCCATTGAGTGAAGAAGAATTTTTTGGTTATCTTTGTGTTATCAGGTGTATGAGGGAAGATGAGATGTGCAAAGAATAGGCCAAACTATGTGTAGGCAAAGGAAAAATGAGCAGTAATCAGAGAGGGATCCAATGTAATGCCTACTATCTGGCTGGTTAAAGGACCCAATAACTCTCTAGTGGTAGTATCTCAACGGGTAAATGGGGCCTTGACCTACCTACTACCTCTTAAAAGATGCAGGTTTGCGTTGTTTAGAAAATTCAAACTACTTGATAGATCTTTTTCTTTATATTTCTTCATTTGAATTATGATTCATTTCATGACACTGGGTCTTCGGCCTTATTTTGTTTCTCAATGACAAGAGAAAATATGAAGCAATAATGAATCTTTGTTTCCTTTAAACTTATGAATGAGGGATAAAAGAAGGCGCATTTTTTTTCAACTCCATGAACATGGAGAATGGGAATAGGCTATGCACTTCATCAATTTCTATACCTATTAGTAATTGTGTAATACTTATACACTGATTTCATATCCAATTCTCTTTTCCACGCCAACTATCAATCCACTATATTAATTCACTTCATTCAACGAAATCATTTTCTCCGCAAAATTATTTAGGGCAACAATACCACGTATCCAAAGATTTGCTTGATCAGAAAACCAGGCTTCCCCCCTGAAGAATTAAACTGATTATCATGACCTTCACCTTCATCGTCATCATCGCATTTACCTAGGATCAACTTGACTGTCAAGAAAGGTTGATCTAAATTTGCAGGATATTTTTCTTTCCTTCTATGACTAATCAGGTCAGGTTCCTTCGCATGTCATACAGCAATTTGCATTTCTTTTTATAGCACATAGACCTACAAGTCTAGAACTGGAAGACTTAATGATAGTAATGAACTTCAGCCTTTGTATCATGGGATAATTTCTCGTGTAGGGTAAGCGAAGGATTAAAACAAGAAAACAAAACCCATGGATAGAAGTGGGAAAAATAAAACAGAAGATAATATAGAAGACACTGGTTACATGGACTGGAATCATAGCATGCGGTGTAAAAATCATCAACTAGAGTTCATTGAATTATATATTTGTTGTTTACGCCTTCTTCAGAAGGAAATTTTTATAATAAGTAATCAACCGAAAAGAAAGAAATGGCACAATCGTGAAGTTCTGTAGATCAGATGTTTTACTACATGCTTCCCAGGTACCATTTCACTCAACTAAGAGTGAAAAATAGAAGGCAAGATGTAAGGGTTGTCTGATGACACCACATCTGAAAAGGGAAAAGTTTTACGGTTTTATACACACACACACACACACACACACACACACACACGCACACACACACATACACACACAAAGATTTCATTACCATGGTGGCCAGTACAGATTGGCGATGGTTGCATATTTTAGTAAGATTGTTTACAACAAACCAACTTAGTATGGGTGGCCCTGATTAGTACAGCTTTGCCGATAATGGTGATACGTAAACCCTTTAACCACGTTAAGGTACCTTCACTCAGAAAGGCTCTCTCTCTCTCTCTCTCTCTCTCTCTCTCTCTCTCTCTCTCTCTCTCTCTCTCTCTCTCTCTCTCTCTCTCTCTCTCTATATATATATATATATATATATATATACATATATATATATATATATATATATATATATATATATATATATATATCCTTTCTGAGTGAAAATAACTTAACAAGGTATTGGTACCATCACTGAGAAAGGATATATATATATATATATATATATATATATATATATATATGTGTGTGTGTGTGTGTGTGTGTATATATATATGTATATATATACATATATATATATATATATATATATATATATGTATATATACATATCCTTTCTGAGTAAAAATACCTTAACGAGGTGTTGGTACTATCACCGAGAAAGGATATATATATATATATATATATATATATATATATATATATATACATATATATATATATATATATATATATATATATATATATATATATATATATACGTATATATATATATATACGTATATATATATATATATATATATATATATATATATATATATATATATATACATATACACACACACACACACACACACATATATATATATATATATATATATATATATATATAATCTTTCTGAGTGAAAATACCTTAACGAGGTGCTGGTACACCTAGCAACAAAACCGGTCTCGTCTGGCTAGACCTGACTTGGAGAGATCATGCCCCTCTTGCCCTGAAAGGTTTCCGACGTTAAACAACCGAGACATCGTTAGGATGGTCTCTCTCTCTCTCTCTCTCTCTCTCTCTCTCTCTCTCTCTCTCTCCACATACATACACACTGTAGCTTACGTATTATATGTAGTTGCTAATAATATATCGTTTCAAACAACACCTATTGATTCACCAATCATTAATAAGTGGCCTTTGTTCAAAATTTCGAAGGCAATGAGGCTTGTTGATTTCAGTGTTTTCCTTTGATTTCGCTCATGAGCCACGTAGCTCGGTGTGGTTGGGGGTGAGCTTTTGTTACGGGCTACTTGGCTCCAGCCCTCTTAGAGAAAATAGTATTATTTGCTATATCAATTATATTAGGTTAAGGTTTGAGATTTAAAATGCATCATCAGTTAACATGATTTATATTGTTTCAGAAGTGATTGGTTAAAATAAAATATGTGAAATGAAATGCAATGAAAGTTTATTTTTTTTCTTTTTATTAAAGAGTTAAATTATATTTTTTTTTACAATTGCAATATTTAAAGTATGATTCCATTCAATAGCATTTTTCTATAAACATAACCCATCTAATTTAACAATTTACAAAGATACACATCTTGATTTTGATTTTTGGATACTCAAAAACAAGTTTATTGGTGCATTATTATAGTGATGATATGGTGTATAGGATGCAGGGTATAAAACATTAAATTATCAACACATTGTTTACTCAAATTGTCTGGTTCGGTGTCAATAACCTTAGATGTCAGGATGACAAAAAACTCCTAATCAATCAACCAATCAATCAAATTATCTGAAAAGTCGCTCACTTCCAAGCGAACCCCCTTCCCTGGTGACGATTGCTCAATGCTCAGGAGTCCGAGTCTAGCTGGCTTCACCTTTACCAAGGGAAAAGGAAATATTTCATTAGCATTGAGTATTCGTATTATTACGATTTTATTTGTCGCTTCATGTTCTGATGTCCAATACCTTAGAAGTGTTCCCCCGGTAAGCTCTTCAAGAAATCCATTACTCTCGATATTTGTTCAATCAGTCTTTCGCATATTTACTTCGTTATTTATAGTTTTGATATAATTTTAAACACCTGGAAAGCAAACTGTATGAAATATTGTCATCATAGTATTTTGTTTTTCATTGACTGAAAAACTTCCACCAGAAATATCTCATCATAACTGAGACCTATACCCTGGAAAGGTATGATGGGTCGTATGCGACCCCTACAGCATTTTCAAAACCTGTTTTTTCCCCATAAATCATCAGCTGTCTCGAATATGGAAGTGATCGACCTGCAAGGGGTGACTAGTCTACATGCCATTGTCTGCTTTAGGACTGATTTTCGTCTAACTTCCCTCCTTCCCCGTTTTTTTTACCCCCCCCCCCCCCAGGGGTCGACCTCGACCCTGACATACCTTTATAGGGGTAAGTGACCAAACAGCCAAGTTATTACATAATTATAAATTGTCGAACAGTGTTGATACTTGTTTGGTTCTTTATAGTTGGAAAGTGTGGATGGATGGTGTGTCTACCACTTGCAAGACATTGGTTTTGGCTTAGATGCCATATATTGCCATGAGGTCCATTTTCCCTCAAATGCTAATTTCTGAATTTTTTTTATTTTTTGCAAATTTGATTTTTTCTATTTATTTTGAATTTATCTTCAATAATGGCCAGCAGGCAGTATTCCCTGGGCATGCATGTCATCAACACACTTCTAATGGAGTTAAAAGGAGATGTTGATGATAATATGGAGTTTGCAACCCCATTCTTCATTTCAAGTGGTAGATTGGGCTGTAAGAGTTGTTGCGGTCTGCGGCCATTTTGTTGACATACCCGAAAGGTAAGTTGGCATATCTCTATATATTCTTGTTCTGTATAGAATTCGTGATATTTTTGTATATTTTAATGCATAAATATCATATTTCATAGGAGATAAAATGATTTTCATAAGAAATTTACATTGTGAAACTAGGCCGTCAAAAAATGACCTTTAGATTTCGCCCCTGATATAACAGTAAATTACATCTTAGTGCACATTTCATTATGTATTTCTGTTCTAGGATAATATGAGTTTATTCTATAAAAAAATTAGCCTCTTCCTATTTCATTTGGGTACCCAAAAAAATTCATGAAATTTGGACCAATTTTTTTGGCCAAAAAATTATTACCCTTTTTTTCTCCTTTCAGATCTTGACTTCTATGGGTCCAACTCATTTCCAGCAATTACACGCTGTTGCTTTGCCATCTAAGAAGGTTTCCCTAAAGGGATTTATGTGTATATGTATATTTCTATTTTTTGTGAATATTTACGTCGTCTTTTTTTTGTATACTTAAATTTTTAATATATTTCCAATAAATAGTTATTTTGTAGATGGGTATCATTTATATTTTCAGTAGTTTTTAGCATTCTTTGAAGTATTTTTAGCAAGTCAAACAATAAAGATTGATGCATAACTAAATTTTTCCTGAATTTTTTTTGGAGTCGGGGTCGCGCGCGACCGAGTATACCCTTAAAGGGGTGTCCGAGGAGCGTACCTATCCAGGGTTAAACTTCAAACATGTGGGGATGGGGCTAGAAGGATATAACCAGGTGGGGATTAAAGATGATGGTGGAGAGGTAGGAATTGGGTGGTCTTGATGTATGGCTTGACGAGGTTTGCTTATTAACATTTATGAAGTGATAATGATGATGGTAATACCCCTATTGATAACATTTAATATCAATGATTCCAACTCGCAATGAAAACGGGCATATATCGTTCTAACATTGTTTTTAGGTGGTCATCGAACATCTTTGGAACATGGGATCTTCACCCGAAAGAAATACAATGCCAACACCAACTTGCAAAGTAGTTAGCGGTCTTGTGTGATCCTTGAGAACATCCAAATAATATAAAACATTGGATACAGGTAATATATATATATATATATATATATATATATATATATATATATATATATATATATATATATATATATATATATATATATATATATATATATATATACAGAGAGAGAGAGAGAGAGAGAGAGAGAGAGAGAGAGAGAGAGAGAGAGAGAGAGAGAGAGAGATGTTACAAGGATAGTGATTAATGCATACTTCCCCTGGGAGTGCCAGTCAAACTTTGATCAGTATTGTATATTGCTAGGAGAAGTTCAAGGTATTATTAATGATACCTCTGCTGACCATGTGTGCCTAATAAGAGACTTTAATGCGCACTCAACTAGACTATTTTATAAGGAATTACAGCGTCTCTGTCTTCAACAATCTCTCCAAATTAGCGATGTTGCCATCCTGCCTCCTTCCTCCTTTACTTATATACAAAACAGAAATAATATGTCCAACACATCCTGGCTTGATCATTGTATTACCACTGACCGCCTGCATAGCTCTATCACTGAATGTATTATACGATACGACCTATCGTCTGCATTCGACCACATACCCCTACAGATCACATTTCATACACCCTCCCTCCGGCGGTACCCATCCAAAGGGAGAGGCTACCATCCATCTCATGGGATTTCTCCAACCTCCAAAAATCCACTGCATTCAAACGCTTATCTGAATGTAATCTCCGCTCGATAACTCAACCTGGTGAAGCCCTGCTCTGCAATAATCCCAAGTGCTGCAATGAACAGCATAAAACAAAACTAAAGGAATTCTATGTAAATATAATAAATGCCTTACGGAGCTCGGGAAGAGACACGTTTAGACTCTAGAGGTAACCATCGAAATATACCTGGTTGGAATGATTTAGTTAAAGACCTCTATGCACACTCTCGAGAAATGTTCCTTCTTTAGAGGAACGATGGTAGCCAGAGAGAAGGTCCCCTTGCTCTACAGATGAGGCAAGCGAGAGCACAGTTCAAACTTGCTCTTCGTCAATGTCGTAGTAACGAAAATCAGCTACCAGCCAATGCATTGTCCAGAAAATTGACCAACCATGACTTCCCCCATCTTTGGAAAGATATTAATTCACTAAACCCAAAGTCAAACAAATTATCCCAAAGAGTAGGGGATGCAGTTGGCAAAGAATCCATCGCAAGAATGTGGGGGGATCACTTTATTACCATCCTAAATTGTATAAATGACCAAGATACCCGAAATGAATTGGATACTCTCATCAATGTCAATATGGATTTTCAATATAGTGACCGTATCTCCCCGAGTGACGTGTGCGAGGCTATCAAGAAATTATTTATAGTAACAAGGCTCCCGGCTGCGATGGCCTTCCTGCCGAGGCTTTCAAATTCTGCCACCCTATAATTTATATCCTATTTTCTGCACTATTTAATGCCTGTATATTACACCAATATCTCCCCGAAACCCTTCTACTTGGCCACTTAATACCTCTCATGAAAAACAAACTGAAGGATGCCAGTGACCCAGGAAGCTACCGCTCCATCGCCATCACAACAATTTCATCGAAAATATTTGAATCTCTTCTGTTCCGTCGCTTTGAACCCTTTCTCCACACCGCAGACAATCAATTTGGTTTTAAGACTAACCACTCAACTGACACCTGTATATATATTTTAAAGGAGATATTGAATTTCTATATATCTTCGGCCTCCCCTGTCTACTTATGTTTTGTAGACGTGCGGAAGGCATTTGACAGTGTAAACTATCTGAAACTCTCTTTGAATCTACGCAAAAGGGGAACTCTTCTATATCTCATCGGCATATCATACTGTTAGCTCTCAACACAACACTACTGTGTCAAATGGGGCAATGTCCTTTCCCAGCCATTTGGTTCATTTAACGGTCTCAAACAAGGAGGCAACCTCTCACAATATTTATTCAATGTTTACACAGACGATATGAATATTAGACTGAATTCACTTCCCATTGGTTGTACGGTTAATGGCTTTACCATAAATAACCTTTGCTACGCTGACGATATGGTCCTCATCTCCCCCTCTGCCCAAGGCCTACAACGTCTTATCGACACCTGCAACGCATACGCTAATGAGCATGACATAACCTATAACGAATCGAAGACCCAGTGCATGTCTGTCCTTCCTAGAGCGCTCCGATTCGTAGAAGATCCACATATTTCCCTCCAAAACCATCAGCTAGCATTTGTCAATAATTTTCCTTACCTAGGTCACATCTTTCCTTTAAAGGACACATCTGATATTGAAAACAGGCGACGTAAATTGTGTTGTCTAGGGAACATGGTAATGAGAAGATTTGCCTTCTGCCGCCAAGATATAAAAAAACTCCTATTTCAAACCTACTGCTATAACGTATACGGCTGCTCGCTATGGGCAAACTATACGCGTGAATCGATGAGACGTATCACAGTCATTCACAATGATATCCTAAGACGCCTCACCAATACCCCGAGGCACCATTCATCTTTAGCGATGTTTGTTGAAAATAGACTGGTTAACCTAAAAACCATCATTCGACGCTCTATAGTAAGTCTCACTTCCCGCCTACGATCTAGTGAAAATCCCTTAATTCAAAATGTGCTTGCAAGTGCAGCGAGAATAAAATCCAATATGTGGGAAACCTGGAATAAGGAAGCGTTAGTACAATGAATTGTATTCACTAATCTTTGATAGTGTGGCTATGCCAAATCTCCATCACTAAATAACTTGGGTATAATACCCAGTAATGTTATGATAACGTGTTTCATTATGTTATATCTTTGTTGTCTGGAAGTCCTGTATTCCCTTCACACCACATTTTTTTTTCTCCCTCTCTTTTTGTTTGCTGGTATGCATGTTATCATCATTATGGAGCGTTAATTCTATTGTGATTTTATTACCCAGACCTTAGAACTCTATGGTCAACCTGCTAATTGATGTTTGTAATATATCACTGATATTATTGCATATCTCATCTTTTTTTTACCAATGTCAAAAGTGTAAGATCACTGTCCCTTATTGTAACTGTGTATGACTTTTGCTGAAATAAAGATTATTATTATTATTATTATTATTATTATTATTACTATTATTATTATTATTTTGGATGTCTCAAAGACCTTTTAGTCTATTCCCAGAAACTCCATTTGGTCTTTGGTAGAGCGATTTAGTTTAAGCATTTGGAGAGTTCGTATGATCTTATCTAACTTATTCTAGAACTCGAGAGAGAGAGAGAGAGAGAGAGAGAGAGAGAGAGAGAGGAGAGAGAGAGAGAGAGAGAGAGAGAATGTTACAAGGATTCTGGATGTCTCAAAGACTTTTTAGTAACAAACGATATATCATTCCGACGTATATTAATTGGTTTAGTCAGTTCCCACAATATTTAAGGATTTTCCATATAAAAATGTAATAAGGAATTCATTTATATCGGTGTGATTATATTTTTCGTTAACTATTCTCGAAAACGATTGCATTTCTATCGCTTTCATATATATATAAATATATATATATATATATATATATATATATATATATATATATATTTATATATATATATATATATATATATATATATATATATATATATATAAGTTTATTACAAGTCTACCGTACATATTCTTGTCAAATTCAGGAATCTGTTCTTAGACTTGGAAGCAACCCTTTTCCACTATGATAGCTGATTAGTGAGTTTGCAACACGTGGTTATTTATTATGAATATATATCAATAACAACGTGTTGCAAACACTAATCAGTTATCACAGTGGAGATGAGTTTTTTTCAAATCTAAGAACAGATTCCTGAATTCGACAGGAATATGTACGGCAGACATGTAATAAACTTGTATTTGTCTTGATAGCATGGTTGGTTACAGTCTCTGCAAGCATGGTATCGGCTAAGAGGCATAGGATCGAATTTCTGCTAAGCCAGAAGCTGTTATCATTAAAGAATTTTTAGGGGATATTCATTCTCAAAGATGGAATTCGATATTAAATGCCATTGTGGTTGATATTTACATTAATTAAAATCAAGTGTTCATCATATATATATATATATATATATATATATATATATATATATATATATATATATATATATATATATATTTTACTTGCCAAGTTACAACCCTATTTGTGTCCAATTTATCGGAGTCCAGACATGGATGGCTATATATGAAAGGTCTGTGGGACTCACTGACGGGTGTTAATGTACCAGGAGCCTGCATGGTGAGGAGCAGGTATGCTGGCTGTTTAGTTCGCCACTCACCTGGCTGAAGCGGGGTCATTTCATTCATAAAAAATACCTGAAGTATATGCTGTACTTAATTGTAGCACCTCTTTGGCCCACATTTTGAGGTTCCTTACCTCTGGCATCAGGGGCTTTTTGATCTCTTATTTTGAGGTGCCTTACTTCTAGCATTTGAGGTTCTTTGACCTCTATTTTGACGTGCCTCATCTCTAGCATTGGGGGCTTTTTTTTTACCTCTATTTTAGGTGTTTTAACTTTAGCTTTATGACCTCTATATTTTTATTTGCCCTATCTCTAGCATTAGGTTTTTTTAACCTCTATTTTTAGGCGCCTTAACTTTAGCTTTACGGGCTTTATGACCTCTCTTTTTAGGTGCCTTATCTCTAGCATTAGGGGCTTTTTTTACCTCTATTTTGATGTGCCTTATCTCTAGCACTAGGAGATTTTTGGCCTCTATTTTAAGGTGCCATATCTCTAGCATGCCATATCTCTAGCATTAGGGTTTTTTACCTCTATTTTTAGGTACATTAACTTTAGCTTTAGGGGCTTTATGACCTCTATTTCGAGATGCCTTATCTCTAGCATTAGGGGCTTTTTGACCTCCTATTTTGATGTGCCTTATCTCTAGCATTAGGGCCTTTTTGACCCCTTATTTTGAGGTGCCTTATTTCTAACATTATGAGCTTTTTTTACCTCTATTTTTAGGAGCCTAATCTATAGCATTACGGGCTTTTAGACCTCTGGTTTTGTGGTGCCTTATCTCTTGTATTAGAGGATTTGTTTACCTCTATGTTGAGGTGTCTTATCTCTATCATTAGGAGCTTTTTGACCTCTATTTTTAGGTGCCTTAACCTTAGATTTAGCGGTTTTATGACCTCTATTTTTAGGTGCCTTAACCTTAGATTTAGCGGTTTTATGACCTCTATTTTTAGGTGCATTACCTCTAGTATTAGGGGCTTTTTTACCTCTATTTTAAGGTGCCTTATCTCTAGCATTAGGGACTTTTTACCTCTATTTTTAGGTGCCTTATCTCTAACATTAGGAGCTTCTTTACCTGTATTTTTAGGCGCCTTATCTCTAGCATTAGGGGCTTTTTGACCTGTTTTGCGGTACCTTATCTCTAGCGTTAGGGACTTTATGACCTCTATTTTAAGGTGCCTTATCTCTAGCATTAGGGGCTTTTTATCTCTATTTTGAGGTGTCTTATCTCTAGCATTAGGGGATTTTTGACCTCCATTTTGAGGTGTCTTATCTCTAACATTAGGGGATTTTTTTACCTCGATTTTGAGGTGCATTACTACTAGCATTAGAGGCTCTTTGACCTCTATTTTTAGGTGCTTTATCTCTAGCATTAGGGGATTTTTTACCTCTGTTTTGCGGTACCTTATCTCTAGCGTTAGGGACTTTATGACCTCTATTTTAAGGTGCCTTATCTCTAGCATTAGGGGCTTTTTTACCTATATTTTGAGGTGCCTTATCTCTAGCATTAGGATCTTTTCTACCTCTTTTTTTTTAGGTGCCTTAACTATAGATTTGGGGGCTTTATGACCTTCGATTAAAGGGATTAACCGGGGATGAAGTGTGGGACAGAGGTAGATGAGGCCGCTGGCCAGAAAAATCGACCCCACATAAAAGTGGAAAAAGATGCAGACAAAGACGAAGAAGGTGACCTCTATTTTTAGGTAAATTATCTGTAGCATTAGGGGCTTTTTGACCTCTGATTTTGAGGTACCTTATCATTAGCATTAGGGTTTTTTTACATTATTTTGAGGTGTATTATCTCTAGCATTAGGAGCATTTTGTCCTATATTTTGAAATGCCTGGTCTCTAACATTAGGAGCTTCTTTTTTACCTCTATTTTTAGGTGCCTTATCTCAAGCATTAGGGGGTTTTTTACCTCTATTTTGAGGTGTCTTATTTCTAGTACTAAGGACTTTTTTACCTCTATTTTGAGGTGCTTTATCTCTAGCATTAGAGGTTTTTTGACCTGTATTTCAAGGTGCCTTATCCCTAGCATTAGTCTTTTTTTACCTCTATTTTGAAGTGCCTTATCTCTAGCATTAGGGTTTTTTACCTCTATTTTTATTTGCCTTATCTCTAGCATTAGCTGACTTTTTATCTCTATCTTGCGGTGTCTTATCTCTAGCATTAGGGGCTTTTTGACCTCCATTTTGAGGTGTCTTATCTCTAACATTAGGGGATTTTTTACCTCGATTTTGAGGTGCATTACTACTAGCATTAGAGGCTCTTTGACCTCTATTTTTAGGTGCCTTATCTCTAGCATTAGGGGGATTTTGACCTCTATTTTGAGGTGTCTTATTTCTAGCACTAAGGACTTTATGATCTCTTTTGAGGTGCCTTATCTCTAGCATTAGAGTTTTTTTTACCTGTATTTCAAGGTGCCTTATCTCTAGCATTAGAGTCTTTTTTCCCTCTATTTTGAGGTGCCTTATCTCAAGCATTAGGGGGTTTTTTACCTCTATTTTTATTTGCCTCATCCCCAGCATTAGCTGACTTTTTATCTCTATTTTGAGGTGTCTTATCTCTAGCATTAGGGGCTTTTTGACCTCCATTTTGAGGTGTCTTATCTCTAACATAAGGGGATTTTTTACCTCGATTTTGAGGTGCATTACTACTAGCATTAGAGGCTCTTTGACCTCTATTTTTAGGTGCTTTATTTCTAGCATTTGGGACTTCATGACCTCGATTTTGAAGTGCATTACTTCTAGCATTAGAGACTCTTTTACCTCTATTTTTAGGTGCCTTATTTATAGCATTTGGGGCTTTTTGACCTCGATTTTGAGGTGCATTACCTTTAGCATTAGAAGCTCTTTGACTATATTTAGGGGCCTTATTCATAGCATTAGATGCTTTTTTACCTCGATTTTGAGGTGCATTACTTCAAACATTAGAGGGTCTTTGACCTCCATTTTCAGGAGCCTTATATATAGCATTAGGGTCTTTTTTACCTCTATTTTTAGGAGCCTTATATATAGCATTAGGAGCTTTTTGACCTGGATTTTGAGGTGCATTACTTGTAGCATTAGAGGCTCTTTGACCTCTATTTTTAGGTGCCTTATTTATAGCCTTAGGGGCTTTTTGACCTCGATTTTGAGGTGCATTACCTCTAGCATTAGAAGCTCTTTGACCTCTAATTTTAGGTGCCTTATTAGGGGATTATTGACCTCGATTTTGAGGTGCATTACTTGTAGCATTAAAGGCTCTTTGATCTCTTTTTATGAGGTTTATTTATAGCATTAGGAGCTTTTTGACCTGTTTCTAGTAGCCTTATATATAGCATTAGGGTCTTTTTGACCTCGATTTTGAGGGGCATTACTTCTAGCATTAGAGGCACTTTGACCTCTATTTTTAGGTACCTTATTTATAGCATTAGCGACTTTTTGGCGTAGATTTTGAGGTGCATTACTTTTAGCATTAGAGGCTCCCTGAACTCTCTTTTTAGGTGCCTTATTTATAGCATTAAGGGCTTTCTGACCTCGATTTTGAGGTGCATTACTTCTAGCATTAGAGGCTGTTTGATCTCTATTTTTAGGTGCCATATTTATAGCATTAAAGGCTCTTTGACCTCTATTTTTAGTAGCCTTATATATAGCATTAGGGGCTTTTTTTTTTAACCTCGATTTTGAGGTGCATTACCTTTAGCATTAGAAGCTCTTTTACCTCTATTTTTTGGTGCCTTTTTTTATACCAGTAGGGCCCTTTTTACCTCTATTTTTATGTGCCTTATTTCTAGCATTAATGTTTTCAACCTCTATTTTGAGGTGCCTTATTTCTGGCATTAAGGGGTATTTTACCTCTATTTTGAGGTGCCTTATTTCTCGTGTTAGTCGCTTTTTTAACCTCTATTTCAAGGTGACTTACCTCTAGCATTAAAGGCTATTTTACGTCTTCGTTTAAAGGCTCTGCGTTGCTGTTGTCTTCTGTCTGTTCTAGTTTTTCAAGGTCTTTAGTTTTTCGGTTTCCTTTGATATTTCATCTTCCAGTTTCCTTAGTTCGTCAATTTCCTTCAAGATTTCATCGTATTCTTTCCTAGTTCGTCAGTTTCTTTCTAGATTTCAAGAGAGATTTCAGTGCCGTGTGTCCTCAGTTCGTCAGATTCCTCAGAGAAATCGATGGCATCCATGTCTTTGTCCATCAGGGCGATGGGTAAAGACAGAAATGCAATAAATGTTCTCCGCATACGTCATCACGCTAAAGTAAACGACGATCAACACA
>NC_090746.1:82316051-82321051 GCF_036898095.1 Palaemon carinicauda
GTCATGCATCGTACAAATAGAAAATTATTTTCTGTGAGGTTAAGCAAAAGGGTGCTTCCCTCTCTCCGTAATGGTATATAGCAAAATTTTTTTTTGATAAAAGTTCTTGATCCACTTAAAAAACACCTATCATATACGTTATATCACAACAAATTCATACTTACTTTATCCTTACTTTGGGAAATTTCCATCACAGATGGTTTATCCTTCACTGTAACACTTCCCATATAATGTTTTCCCTCTCAAGAACATATCTAGACACTATCAATTTTGTCTTAAAGCACGCTTCTCTTCCCTTTCAATCCTTTAGTCATCTATTCCTCGGTCTCAGTTAAAATTCTTCCAATCTCTCTCTCTCTCTCTCTCTCTCTCTCTCTCTCTCTCTCTCTCTCTCTCTCTCTCTCTCTGGTATGCTGAACTAAGCTATTCTTACAATATTTCCATTCTATCCAAAAATACGTATAGTTCCTTCTCCTAATCCTTTAGAACGTTTTCATCCCTGGTACGCACCTTACAAACTGACCCATTGTATACAAAGGTTTTCATCTTCATATTACAGCATTTCATTGGGATTCCGACAATTCCTCCTGCCTTTCTATTTTCATTTTTTCTTACTCATCTCCAGGCATCCTCAGAATTTGCTTTTACATTTTCAACCCTTACGTACTTTGTTTCTCCTGGCATTTTATCATATCAATACTAAAACTTTTCAAAATATTCTTGTAGGCATTGCAGGACTGTATTATTGGATTTGATTTTAGGTTTGATTTTCTCTCTGCTTTCACTTCCTTTTTTTTTAAGGCCGTTCATGAATTGCTGACGCAAAGGGACATTACTTACTAAGCTACAACCCTAGTTGGAAAAGCAGGATGCTTATAGCCCACGGGCTCCAACAGAGGGAATAGCCCAGTGAGGAAAGGAAATAAGAAAAAGTAAAATATTTTAAGCACAGTAACTTTGAAATAAATATCTCCTATATCAACTATGACAATTTTAACAAAACAAGACAGTGGAAGACCATGGTACAGAGGCTATGACATTACCCAAGATTAGAGAACAATGGTTTGATTTTGGAGTGTCCTTCTCCTAGAAGAGCTGCTTAGCATAGCTAAAGAGTCCCTTCTACCGTTACCAAGAGAAAAGTGGCCACTGAACAGTTACACTGCAGTAACCCGTTGGGTGAAGAGGAATTGTTTGGTAATCTCAGTGTAGTCAGGTGTAGGAGGATAGAGGAGAATATGTAAGAATATGCCAGACTATTCGGTGTGTGTAGGCAAAGGAAAAATGAACCGTAACCAGAGAGAAGGATCCAATATAGTACTCTCTGGCTAGTCAAAGGACCTCATAGCTCTCTAGCGGTAGTATCTCGCCTTTACCTTCCCTTTTCTATTCCTGTACAATGGTTTTTCCTCTGTTCCACAACAAGATTTCAAATTATCTTATTCTTTTCCCCAATGAACTCGTGTTTTCCCTTTCGTGGATTACAATTATTATTTTTTTTCTCTCTCTCTTTTCGTTACACAAATGGTGAGTACAAAAATTTGTTTCTCAAATCCAGAAAACATTCTTATAGCATCACTTTGGTAAGAGCTGAAGTTATGACGGGTGTTTAGGCGGTGTATAGGTATTTTGGTCTATTTGCTATGGTGTTGTGTACATTTCCTTTTAAAGCATGTACAACATTACTTAGATTTTCAAGGTCATACTTGTATATTCAAAGTTTTTGTTCGTATTATTCTAAGATGCTATTTTGTATACAATAGCTTTTGCTCTTTTAAACAGAATACAAATAACAGATATTCATTAGAGTAATTGATTTTACAGTTTCATATTCAAATTTTGTACAAATGCGACTCAACTTTTAAAAACAATTTCGATAACATGATATAAATTGGCAGTGTAGATTGGCTTTGAACTGTTCTCAGTGTTAAGGAAATGAAAAAAAAATTCTCGTCTTATCTTCCAATTTCCAATTAATTAGCATTTTCATATTTAATTATTGCATGTTATAGCTAAAATTATTCATTAAACGAGAGAGAGAGAGAGAGAGAGAGAGAGAGAGAGAGAGAGAGAGAGAGAGAGAGAGAGAGAGAGAGAGAGAGACTAAGCCAAATATTCTTAAAAGCCTTACAAAATATTCTGTTTCTAAATGTTTTGATGATCTTTTAATTCGTTATCTATTGTTAAGAAAATATGAATGTTTCAGTATTGCTAGTCCCATGGGTAAATGCTATTACTAACATCATCATTATTATCATTATCATCATTTATATTATTGATAATAATAATGATCATAATTTATTTTTCCCAAAGTAATGGGCAAAGCCATTTTTCTTCATCTGGTAAGCAGATGCAAACGTATAAGATGAATATTAGATTTATTTTTTATTTTTCCCTGAATAGTAAGCAAAACGAACATTGGGATAACTGATTTTTTTTTACAATAAAACAACGAGGCAATATTCAGGCAGTCTTAGAATGGATAACCTGAACGTAACTATCATTATTGTAATTGCAAATAATATCTAATTTCCGTCTACGTCCGCTTGGATTATCATCAAATGATATATACAGCAACGATATTATGATTAAGGATTGTTTTTAAAAGCCTCACATATTTACAGCAACGTATTGCAACTATGCCGTGAATGAAAGTGAATTTATCTTATGAAAGTGTCTGAATCAATATACTCAACGTCTGTGCATTAATGTTAGCAACTAGAGCAGCCTTATTGACCGATTTAAAGAAAAAAAATCAAAGTATGCGTATTGTCAAGAAATTGTTTTAGATTTTCTTAATAAAAATATTTTATTCTTAAGCCAAGTACGATCTCGACAAGACAATGGTTACCGAGAGAGGTGAAAAATCTTGGTTAAACGGACGGCTGGCGACGATGAGTACTGCTCCAGGAGATATGATTTGAGGTTGCCATACTGTAGGTGGGCAACTTTTAGTTCTCAAAGACAATTAGTGTTTTCTGGAAACGTGTCAAGTGATACAGCAGTTGAAGAAGTGAGCTGGGAAGCGGTGGGCAAACAAGTCACTCCAGGGTCGTCAATGTGATGAGAGAGAGAGAGAGAGAGAGAGAGAGAGAGAGAGAGAGAGAGAGAGAGAGAGAGAGAGAGAGAGAGAGAGTGTGTGTGTGTTCTTTATTTGTGTGTCCATTGCTTACTGCGCATGCATTATAAACCCTAGCAGCTGCTAGACCACAGTCGGGTCATTGTAGCAGACATATACTCAGCCACAGTACTGTTGGCAATGAAAGTGTCCCACGCGTCTCTCACTGGCACAGGCATTTCCTCCTCATGCCTTCCTACATGTGTGTCTGGGTCATCAAATAATACACAAATTAAGAGGAACTCAACACTGCACTGTGACATTGCCACACGAAACAGGAAACACCCAGCGTCCATGCTCCCCATTTCGTTACTGGAAAGATGTCAATCCATCTGCTGTCCTGCTATTACCAGAACTCCCAGTAGTGCTTGTATCTCTCCTGACTCAGTAAGAGCATAGATGGCAGTTTTCCTACCAAACTTTCTGGTAACAGCTTTAATTTTTTTTTTTTCATCTAAGCCCTAATCACTTGGACAATATTTTCACAAAATAGTAATTTGAATACCTCTCCAGGTGAAGCTACATTTCTTGCTTTCTGAGTTGGTCCTGAATTATATGAAACCATTTTATTTCTCTGGAGTCTCTAACCACTTCCAGAGGACTTTGCCTGACAGCTCTGCCAGAAATCACTACCACTAGTAATTGCACTATTTTTGAAAAAGAAACAAGGCGAACATAACCCTAACAGTGCTGTTTTCTTCGTCCAGCACTAGTTCAGACAGGAGTAGTAGAGAGAAAGACAACAAGAGCTGAAGAAGTTGAAGAAAGAGCAGAAGACGTAGAGGCAGCAATGGTTGGACATGTAACATTGCCACATGATACAGGGAACACCCAGTGTCTATGCTCCCCATTTCATTGCTGGAGAGATATCAATACATCTGCTGTCCTGCTATTACCAGCAGTCCCAGTAGTGCTTGTATCTTTCCTGACTCAGTAAGAGCATAGGGTAGTTTTTCTAGCAAACTTTCTGGCAACAGCTTTAATTCTTTTTTTTTTTTTCATTTAAGCCTGCATCACTTGGACAATATTTTCACCAAATGGTAACTTGAATACCTCCTCAGGTGAAGCTACATTTCTTGCTTTCTGAGTTGGTCCTGAATTGAAACCATTTTATTTCTCTGGAGTCTCTTACCACTCCCAGAGAACTTTGCCTGACAGAAATCACTACCACTAGTAATTACACTGTTGTTGAAAAAGAAACAGGAATAACATAACCCTAACAGGGTTTTTTCTTCGTCCACTACTAGTTCAGACAGGAGTAGTAGAGAGGAAGACAACAAGAGCTGAAGAAGTGGAGGGAAGAGCAGAAGACGTAGAGATAGCAATAGCTGGGGAAGTGGAAAGCTCAGCAGCAAAGGTAAAGACAACAGCAGCTGGACAAGTGACAGGGTCGGCAGTAGAAGTAGAGACAGATGGAGAAGTGGCATATGGAGATATGGCGGTCGCAGCATGTTTCACTGTGGTAGAAGTTACTTAGTTTTTTATCTTTCTCCTGTCCCTCCGACTAGCTTCTTTTTTTTCTCATCCCTTTCCTCATCATCCACACTTTCATTGTAATCACTATCACTATTTTCATCCAATGACCAAGCTAGTAATCTGTTCACAATGTAAGCTAGTTTATCATTAATCAATGAATTTTTAGGATATAATAGTGTATATATATATATATATATATATATATATATATATATATATATATATTATATATATATATATATATACATATATATGTATATGAATATATGTATTTATGATTATTAATAATAATGAAGCACTAGAGTCTTGCTATATATACATATATATATATATATATATATATATATATATATATATATATATATATATATATATATATATATATATATGTGTGTGTGTGTGTGTG
>NC_090746.1:82328551-82341051 GCF_036898095.1 Palaemon carinicauda
ACGGTAAACAGGTAACGATGTCCTTGTGATGTGGTAGGGGGCCAACAACGTCGACGTGAATGTGTGCAAAATGACACTGAGGTTGAGGAAAGGTCCCCACTCCTGAATCTGTGTGTCGATGTACTTTGGAAGTTTGGCAAGAAGTATAGGCCCGGACCCAATCGTTAGCATCATTAGAAATGCCGTGCCAAATGAACTTCGTCTTCAGCTGCTGTGCAGTAGAAAGGCACGAGGGATGTGAAAGGCCGTGAATGAAATCAAACATCTGCCGGCACATGGGAGCAGGAATCCAAGGTCGCTGTCTACCAGTACTGACAAAACAGAGGAGGGTGGTGTTGGAGTCTTCGAGGGGGAAGTCTTCCCAACGGAGGGACGCGCAGGATGTCCTACATGCTTGATACTCTGGATCCTGTCGTTGGGCTTCAGCCAAGGCATTGTAATCCAATCCCAGTTAAACGGCAGCCAACGTGTTTCTTGACAGGGCATCGGCAACGGGACTCATTTCCCCAGGGACGTAATGAAGGGTTCGATTGTATTCTGCCATGGCGGAGAGATATCAGCGTTGACGAGCGGACCAGGCGTCAGACTGTCGAGTGAAGGCATGCACCAGAGGCACGTGGTCTGTGCGAATGATGAAGGGCGTACCTTCTAAGAAATGGCGAAAGTGATGGACAGCCAAGTGCACCGCCAGCAATTCGTGATCGAATCTAGAATAACCTGATTCTGCCTTGGACAGTTTTCTGCTGAAGAAGGCCACAGGGCAGGGCGAGCCATTGACCACCTGCTCGAGTACTGCACCAAAAGCGACGTCGATGGCATCGGTGGAGAGAAGGAGAGGGGCTTATGGGATAGGAAAAGTGAGAGCTGCAGCGGTTGATAGGGCCTTCTTTGCATTGCAGAAGGCCGCTTCTTGAAGGGGACCCCTCTTCAGGTGTTCTGGCTTGCCCTTGAGGGAGGCGTAGAGGGGAGAAAGAATAGCGGCAATGGCTGGCAGAAAACGGTGATAATAGTTGATCATGGCCAAGAATTCCTGCAGAGCTTTGACGGTCGAGGGTGCGGGGAAGTCCTGAACGGCTGCTACCTTCTCAGGGAGGAGATGGACTCCTTCAGGAGTGATGCTGTGCCCTAAGAACGACACTTCGTTGATGCCAAAGGTACACTTGTCGTACCGGACTACAAGGCCATTTTGCTGCAGGCGGTCGAGCACAGTGCACAGGTGACGGAGGTGTTCCTCTTTTGAGGAGGAGAACATAAGTATGTCGTCCACATAACATACACAGAAGGGGAGGTCCCCAGCATTAGGAAGGCCAAAACAGGAGTAATTGAAGGTGTATGTACCAAACGGAGTGGTGATGGCGGTCTTGGGGATGTCCTCTGGGTCCTTCAGGAGGTCGAGTGTAGAGAAAACCTTCGCTTTGTGCAGGTAGGAGGTTACATCGGCGATGTTTGGGAGGGGGTAGTGATCCGGTTCTGTTTGCATGTTCAGGCGTCTGTAATCCCCGCATGGAAGGAGGGAGCCATCTTTCTTCAGAACGATGTGTAAGGGTGACGACTATGGGCTGGAGGCCTTTTGGCAAAGGCCCATTTCCTCCATTTCGGCGAACATCTGTTTGGCGGCTGCCAATCGTTCCGGTGCCAGACGTCTGAATTTTGTGAAGACTGGGGGTCCCATCGTCTTGATATGGTGATAAACACCGCGCTTGGCAGCAGCTGTGGGTGTTTGGCAAAGTTCTGGATGGAAAACTTCCGGGTACGATGTGAGGAGGTGGGCATAGGCATCCGTGGTTGCGCTGACGTGGAGAGTGAGGTTGGAGGGGCCGGGTTGAAGAGGTGTCGACAAGTACGAGTCTGCGTTGACCAATCGTCGGTGGGCGACATCGACCAGAAGATGGAAATGAGAGAGGAAATCCGCACCGAGGATTGGCAATGTGATGTCAGCAACGAGTAACTTCCAATTAAATTTACCGTTTCCAAACGATAATGTGAGGTTCTCATAACCGTAGGTGGGTATTGCAGATCCGTTGGCAGCTACCAAGTGGACGTCGGCAGACGTAGACAGACTATGTCGTGTCCTGAAGAATTCCCTTTGTAAAAGAGAACAACAAGCACCAGTGTCTACCAAAAATCGTACGCCCGTTCCTGCATCATGTATAAAGAAAAGATTAGAAACTTGGGAGGCCACCGCCATGAGCGATGGCCTAATTACACGTTTTTTGGCCACTGACAATCCTTGGCAGACTTCTTCGCGGTTGCCCCGAATCTGGTGTGGTAGTAGCAAGACTGCGGCGAGTGGGATGCATTAAGTGGCTGTAGAAGTCGTTGGTTGAGGCGCAAGCGAGTGCTTGGTGGTGGGTGGTATTGTCGCCGCTTCGGCACGTCACAGGCTAGGCGTGTATGTCCTACGGCATTCACGTCAGCTTTGATTGATGTTGAATAGGCGTCCTCTTCGTCAGGAGTGGAGGCGTTGATGGAGGTCTTGAAGTGACTCTCCATAAGGGCGTCGGCTTTGGTCATCAAGTCCTTTATGGGTAAACTATCGACATCGTGTATGGCAGTGCGTACAGGTTCGGGTAAATGGGGTATCCAATGGGGACAAAGTAGGTTCACCTCACAAGGAAAGCTCTCTGCGGCAGGTTGCAGGCGAGCAATACTGGTCATTTTCCTGAGGGCGAGCGTAGCCCTTTGGTCCCCCAACGGTTGTTGAGAGACCTGAAAAGGCTTTGCTATACGAGCGGCTGGCGACGGCGAGTACTGCTGCAGAAAGTATGTTTTGAGGGCATCATACGCTATTGGGGTGTCTCCTTGTTCACAATGCCAGTCGGATATTTCCGGGAAGGTGTCCTCGGGTATCGCCACGAGAACATAATCTGCTTTGATGGTTGAGCGAGTCACGCCCTTGATGCGAAACTGGACTTGTGTGTGCTGAAACCAAGCAAACGCCTCTCCGCTGGCGAATGATGAAAGTTTCAATGGGGCAGCAGCAGCGCCAACTTCCGTAGAGTCCGCCACAGTACCAACGACGGAGGGGCGAGGGGTTGTGGAAGGCGGGAGGAGTGATTCGACTTCCGGGGTCACCAATGTGACGAGCTGAGAGAAGGTTGTGACTCAAAGACAGGATGAAAGCAACTGAATAACTTTATTACAGACACGCCTTTATATACAAAAATTCAATGCAACAGGAAATTTCTTGTTCTACCGACACCGTACCAGTTAACAGTTAACGGTGAGAAAAACAGACACATTATTTTAGGTTCAATGCAACAGGAAATTTCCTGTTCAACTGATACCACACCGGTTAACAGTTAATGGTGAGAAAAACATACATGTTATTTCAGGTTCTTTTTAGTGCGAGGGGAGAGTAAAGATACAAGCATAATATATACACAAAATGAAATGTCGTTACTATGTACGATCGTGTGACACACAGTTGGTACAACATATTAAACAATCTCACCAACCATTCAAGTACAGTCACACCCCCTTCCTTCAACATCGCAGCTCTCACACCATCCATACCATAATATATATATATATATATATATATATATATATATATATATATATATATATATATATATATATATATATATATATATATATATATATATATATATATATATAAATCATATACATTTCCCTCTCTCTCTCAACCCAGTAAAACATAAATTTGAATACACTGTAGGAATAGATTCACCTCCTTGATAGCAATACATAGACAGGAAACTAGTTTTCAGATATTTACAAAAATATTTGATTAATGATATTACTTATAAACAGTTTGTCCATGATGTATATGCGTGTGCTTCTACTAATCTGTTCTACTATTTCAAATAAGGTCATAGTTACATCCATCCATATTTCTTTATAAACTTTTAATAGATCTCCAATTTTCAACAGTATATAGATTATTTATTGCAATATTGTAAATACATGTAACGTTTTGTAACGAAGAAAACCTAATCGTCAAAAATATTGTTTTTAAGTGCAACAATAACACTAATGACTTCAGCAATTAGGAAGGTCATACACTTTTCATAATGGTGTAAAATATGTACATAAATATCACTAATTGATACAAAATTAGAAAATGTTTTTATCATTTTGCAAAACAAGGAAGAGAATGTTTTCTTTTATTTTCTCAGCTTCCCAAGTTCAGCTTTATGTAAGCCAAGGTAACTGACCGCCAATGCCCTTAAATGCATGGCTGAAAATACCACCACCTTTGTTCTGGGATGGTGGTTGGAGTAACAAAGCTCTCGGCAACCGATGAACACAGTAGATATAGTGTTCGAATAGGGAATTAAGCCAGCAGTTTATTTCAAGGTATGGATTAGTATAATCCTGTACTAATTAGAAATATTATCCTGTGAAGATATTATAAAAAGAAATATTATTAAATATTTTATCAAAAAAACTAGTAGCACTGGTTAACATGATCGGAGGAACGTACAAATCGGACGAACTATTTACAACTAACTGCTAAATAAGTAGCTTTGTGAATAGCTGTGCACCAGTATTTTCATGTGTATGTATTACTGACATAATGTCGACTCTATGTTATATATGAATTTCAGTATCAGTTGACTGTTGACAAGAAAAGAAAACACCATTTCCTTAACTATTCCTCTAGCAGATGTGTTAACTTTAGACATTGATTTTTTTAGCTATACGGTATATATATATATATATATATATATATATATATATATATATATATATATATGTATGTATATATGTATGTATATATATGTATAATATACATATATATATATATATATACATACATATATATATATATATATATATATATATACAGTTTATATGTGTGTGTGTTTGTGTGTATGTGTAGAATTCACGAAAGCTGACACGTTATGAACATAAAATGTTTATATAAGTCTCTTCATTTTTCCTTCCGAGGCTATAATGCATCATATGTATGTATATATATATATATATATATATATATATATATATATATATATATATATATATATATATGTATGTATATATATATTTTTGATACATTAATATCTGGATTCTCTTAACGACCTCGGGATCAGAGCCCCAGGCAAAATCACACAAAGACAAGAGCTTGTGACCGGCCGGAAATCGAACCCTGGTCCGGCAAACTTGTAGAGACAGTGACTACCACTTGGCCACGAATCTTTTTTCATGGCCAAGTGGTAGTCACTCTCTCTACAATTTTGCTGGATCAGGGTTCGATTCCCGGCCGGTCACAAGCTCCTGTCTTTGTGTGATTTCGCCTGGGGCTCTGATCCCGAGTTCGTTAAAAGAATCCAGACATCAATGTATGAAATATATATGGCTTATTTAAATATGAAAAACACGTCTAAATGTTCAATATGTATTATTTATTTATATATGTATATATATATTTATATATATACATATATATATAGATATATATATATATATATATATATATATATATATATATACCTGTATGTATATATATATACATATATATATATATATATATATATATATATATATATATATATATATATATATATACCTGTATATATCTTTACATATATGTATATATATAATATATATATGTATATTATATATACATATATATATATATATATATATATATATATATATATATGATAGAACAACTTCTAGTTTAAGGCAAACGTAAAAATTCTGGTCAGTAAAGGATTTATTTTTGAAAAGAATTGCGAGACACGAGAAAAAGCATCATATGAATTCTAATTTGAGAATAATAATTTTTCACTTATCTTCTCACCAGAATATTTTATTGCAACTATTCCTTAAATGATTAAGTATATTAGTGAACGGTCTTTGGAATATTAACCATCATATCATATTTATCTATCTTAACTTTTTTAGTTTAGATTACGACAAATACTAGGCGGTAGCGCTGCAACCTTGGGTTAATATTGTGCGGGAGAGCCGTTAGGGTCTAACTGAGAGGCGAGGTGGATGCAACTAAAACTTTAATAAACAATCATCGAGTTTATATAAAAGGACTTGCGACGAAGAACGTCACAAAACTTCAAACATAATAGAACATAAGCTAGCATGCTTACACAAGTTGGTCTATTAACAGTGCAGGGAAGAGTGAGTGATAGTATAAAAAGGCAAAATTGTTACTGAATGAGCGTGTATGAAACACATGCGGTATATGGTTCCCCCACGAAAAATTACATACATCTGAAATAGGGTGCTCTGCTCTAAAGAGTTGTACTATAGCCGTGTCATCTGGCAGGAGATATGCAGGTTTTAGGGTGACCATGAAGACAAAGTCTTCTTTGCCACAGATGTTAATTAAGATTGCTTTCAGCGTACTACAGATCATGAGGAAAGGGGGCACTAGTGTCATTGTGCAGGAAAATTAACTTTTCTGAGTGCAGGTCTGTCGGTATATGTTGCTTCACTGGGGGCTTGTAAGTTTGGCGTCAAGGAGTAATTTTTCCCATAACGTGATGTATGCGGGGGAGATTATCAGAGGGGGTTGTAGACAGAAAAAAATTCGGCAGGGACAACCAACGGGTTACGATACACCATTTTGGATGCCAAGACATCCAAGGCATCTTTAAGAGTAGTCCTTAGTCGCAGGAGAACCCAGGGAAGCTGGGTAAACCAGTTAGAGTTCTTGCAGCAGGAAATCAAAGCTGCTTTGAGCTGTGCGATGAAAACGTCCAACCATTCCATTGGCAGCAGGGTTCTAGATGGCTGTCTGATGGAGGCTGATTCATAGGAGATTTGCTAATGATGTCTACAATTGAGAGGTGAAAGTGATACCCTTGTTAAAGGTAATATGCCCAGGGATATCAAATTTTTCTATCCATCCTAAGAGTAAGGTAGATGTACATTGAAACGGCTTTGGCCAACGAGTGGAGCGGTCGGTGACAGTAAACAGGTAACGATGTCCATGTGATGTGGGTAGGGGACCTACTACATCAGTGTTAATGTATGCAAAACGACACTGAGGTTGAGGAAATGTGCCCACTCTTGAATCCCTGAGTCGATGTACTTTTGAAGTTTGGCGTGAAGTACAAGCGTGGTCCAAATCCTTATCATCATTAGTGAAGCTGTGCCAAATGAACTTCCTCTTCCGTAGCTGTGCAGTAGATTGGAGCGAGGGATGGGAAAGGCCATGAAAGAAATCAAACATCTGATGGCGCATAGAAGCAGGTATCCATGGTCGTTTTTTACCAGTACTGACATTACAGAGGAGGGTGGTGTTGGAGCCGTCGAGGGCAACTTCTTCTTAACGGAGGGATGTGCAAGATGCCCTACATACTTGGTACTCTGGATCTTTTGGTTGGGCTTCTGCCAAAGCATTGTAATTCAATCCCAGGTAAATGACAGCCAATGTGTTTCTTGACAGGGTATCGCCAACGGGATTTATTTTCCCAGCGACATGTTGAAAGGTGCAATTGTATCCAGTTATGGCAGAGAGATGTTTGCGTTAATGAGCAGACCAGCCGTTGGACTGTTAAATGAAGGCGTGCACCAGAGGCATGTGATCCGTGCAAATGATGAAGGGCAAATGTGACGGACAGCCAAATGATCAATCAGCAATAAACGCGTTCGAAGGTAGAGTAGCCAGATTCTGCCTTCGACAGCTTTCTTCTGAAGAAGGCCAATGAGCGGGGCGAGACATTGACCATCTGCTCAAGTACTGCACCAATAGTGACGTTGCTGGTATCGGTGGAGAGAAGGAGAGGGGCATGTGGCATGGAAAAAGTGAGAGCACCAGTGGTTGATATAGCATTCTTTGCTTTGCAGAAGGCAGCTTCTTGAAGGGGCCCCACTTCAGATCTTTTGGCTTGCCCTTGAGGGAGGCGTAGAGGGGGGCAAGAGTGGCGGCGATGGCTAACAGAAACGGTGGTAATGGTTGATCACGCCCAAGAATTCTTGCAGTGCTTTGACGGTCGAGGGCGTGGGGAAGTTTTGAACATCTGCTACTTTTTGAGGGTAGGGTTGGACTCCTTCAGGTTTGATGAGGTGCCCTAAGAACGATATTTGATTGGCGCCATAGATACACTTGTCGTACTGGGCTACAAGGCCTTTCTGTTGTATGCGGTCGAGCATGATACTTCAGTGACAGACGTGTTCCTCTTTGGAGGAAGAGAACACAAGTATATCATCCACGTAACATACACAGAAGGGTAGGTCCCCTAAGATGTCTTCCCATCAGGCATTGAAAAGTGGTCCCAGCTTTACGAAGGCTAAAAAAGAATTGAAGGTGCATGTGCCGATGAGGATGGTGATGGCAGTCTTAGGGATGTCTTTGGTGTTCATGGACACCTGATAATACCCCTTCAGGAGGTCGAGTGAGGAGTAAACCTTCACTTTGTGCAAGTAGAAGGTCATGTTGGCGATATTTCGGAAGGGATAGTGATCCGGTTCTGTCTGTATGTTCAGGCACCTGTAATTCCCACACAGACGCAAAAAGTCTTCTTTCTTCAGGACGATGTGTAAGGGAACTATTCTGCTTGCTAGGGTAATATCATTGTCCCTAGCCTCTGCCATGGGCTTGAGGCCTTTTGGCAAAGGCCAATTTCTTCCAGTTCAGCAAATGTTAGTTTAGTAGCTACCAAAATATTCTGTGCCAGAGTCCTGAAATTGGTGAAGATTGGGGGCCCCATAGTCTTGATATGGTCATAAATACCGTGTTAGCGGTCACCGGAAGGGTCTGAAAAAGTTCTGGATGGAAAACTTCTAGGTACGACATTAGAAGGTGGGCGTAGTAATCCGTGTTTGAGCTGCTGTGGAGAGCGAGGTTGGAGGGGGAGGGTTGAAGAGGTGTCGACGAGAACGAGTCTGTGTTGACTAATCGTCAGTGAGTGACAGCAATTGGAAGATGAAAATATGAAAGAAAATCCTCACCGAGGATTGGCAATGTGACATCAGCAACGAGAAACTTCTATTATATTTGGCACTTCCAAACAATAATGTGAGGGTTTAGTAACCGTGGGTAGGTATCACAGATCCATTGGCAGCTACCAGGTGGACGTCGACAGACTCAGACAGACTACATCGTATCCTGAAGAGTGGCCTTGGCAGAAGGAAATGGCAAGCACCCGTGTTTACCAAATTTTGCACGCCCGTACCTGCATCATGGAAAAAGAAAAGATTAGTGACCGGGGACGCCACTGCCACAAGCAATGGCCTACTTACACGTTTTTTGGCCACTGACAACCGTTCATACATTTCTTCACAGCAGCCCCGACTCTGGAGTGATAGTAGCATAACTGTGACCAATGGGCGTCAGTATGTGGCTTGTGAGGTCGTTGGTTGAGGCGTGAGCAAGGGATGGTATATGTGGTTGATGAGCGGTTTTGTTGCCGCCCCACCACATCACGGGTTGGATGTTTGTTGTCCTACCGCATTCTTGTCAGCTTTGATCGATGTTGAATAGTTGTCCTCTTTCTCAAGAGTGGAGGCGTTGGTAGAGGTCTTGAAGATGGTGAAGTGGCTGTCCAAAAGGGCGTCGACTTTGGTCATCAGGTCCTTCATGGGAAGGGTATCAACATCGGAGATGGCTGCGCGTACAGGTTCGGGTAGGCACCGTACCCAAAGGGCACAAAGTAGATTCACTTCATGAGACCCGTCTGTGGCAGGTTACAAGTGAGCGATACTGGTCATTTCTTTGATAGTGAGTGAAGCCTTTTCGTCTCTCAATGGTTGTTTAGAGAGCTAAAAAACTTGGCTATACAAGTGGCTAGTGATGGTGAGTACTGCTCCAGGAGGTATGTTTTGAGGATGTCATACACTATTGGGTGTCCCCTTGTTCGCAATGCAAATCGGAGACTTCTGCGAACGTGTCCTCGGGGATCACCAGGACATATTCTGCTTTATTGCTTGAGAAAATCACACCCTTAATACGAAACTGGACTTAGACAGGCTGGAACCAGGCAAACTCTTCATTGCTGGCGAAGGGTAGCAGTTTCATTGAGGTGATGTATGTTGAAGAGTTAGGTTCGGTGGGCGGTATCATCAAATAGTAGAGTATAGCAATTAAGGGGACTGCAGGAGTGTGCAGTCACTCCGGGGTCACCAATTGTACGGGAAAGTCATTAGGTTGTAACTGAGAGGTGAGTTGAATGCAAAATGAAAATTTATTAAACAATCATCAAGTTTATATAAAAGGATTTGCGACCAAGAACGTCACAAAAATTCTAACAAAATTAATCATGAGCTATCAGGTTTAAACAGATTGTCTATTAATAGTGCAGGGAGAGCGAGTGATAAGATAAAAAGGGCAAAACGTTACAGTGTACGAGCATGTATGAAACACCTGCGGTACAGTATCTAGTCTCTGAGCCATTTTAAGAGGGGAACTAAATACATCAATGCATCTATGATTTGTTCAAGTTTCTCAGGAATGAATTTCCGTGCTTCGATAATGAGTATCTATACTCCTATCTTTCTGACAAAGTTTTCTTATGCCCTAATGGAATATACTGCAGCAATACTGTATTTACAATTGACCTCATTCAAAATAGGAATGTGTTAGTTCAAGTTACGTTTTAAAGGCCCCTCATGAATTCCAGTGGCCAAGGACAGTGACATTGCCCTATCAAGCAGAACAATGCTCTAGAGACTGACCATATATACTGTACATATAACCAGTGACAAAGCCCCCTCTCCACTCAAGCGAGGACCAAAATATGCCAGGCAATGACTGCTGATGACCTATAGGCTTCCCCAAACACTCCCTCCTTAACTAACAAGTGTCGTGAGGTTGCAGCAACCAAAGAAACTAACTAGTTTGAGCTGGATTTGAACCCCAGTCTGACGTTCACCAGTCAGGGACCTTACCACATCGACCACCACAACCCTAACTTTTGCTAACTTTTGACTTTAATTCCTTGTCATATTTCGAGAAAACATATCGATTCAAAGTAGATTTTGGGATCCGAAAGAAACTTTTATTTTCCATTCGAAAATTAAATTTGGAATAAACATATTAATAAAAGTAAATAACTTATTAATACCAGAAAACTAGGTACTTAAAATTTAGATTTTTCTATTTGTTGGATGTTTATATCGACATCGTTTATGTGTGTAACGTTCCCTAGTGATAAATTCATTTACAATATTAGTTAGCATCATCAGTAGATGCACATAACCTTATGGTTCGCATAAATAAACTTAGGTTGATATAACCTTTATGTTTGCATAAACAGCTTGAAGTTAATAAAATTCCCGGATCAAAATATGATTTTATTTTTAAACAAAAGAAAACATTATTCTTTTCTCCTGCCAGACCTTTTGCGATTAAAGACGTTTGGTTCTGACAGGTGAGCTTTGCTGAATAAAGACGTGACTGGTAATTATAGATGCTGCGCAACTCTGAGGTCATGTTTACCGGGCGCATTTGCCATGCTAGTCTAAAGGATTACCCACTTGACTATCATCTTCAAAGGCATTCTTGGAAGACCTTTCATTAAGATGCACATTCTCTTTTGCTTTTGTTCCTTTTTCTTGGTAAAGCACAGTATTTCCACCTTGAGAAATCAAGTGTCATAGAAAGAACATCTGAAAAATTATTTGGCAACGAAAGATATTATAAAATGAAAAGAAAAAATATTAATAAAGGCTGTAAGGAACTATTAAGATTGATCAATGATGCATACTGCTTTATAGTAGGCGTATTGTTGTAAGGAAGCAGTGTAACTGTGGACCGCAGACACTCGGCCTTGATCACATGCATCCTGTACCTGCCTCCGTAAGGTTGTAACCTGTTTGAAGAGTGTAGCTCTGTCATATGTCAGTCAGCCGGGATTCGGCTACATGCAATCTACATGTAAATCCCAGGAGACTGCTGGGATAGGACTCGTGGAAACGCCGTCACAGTTCTTGGAAATATATCCGGCAGTTGAACATGGACGCCAGCGAACACACGCACTAAGTATGATGTGTGCTCTCATTTGTTTGCTGCTGCAGGGAAGAAGAACGCAGAAGAATGTCAAAGAATGCAAGAGTCTTTTACCGAGCGCGGATCGTTCATGTTCAGCTTGTCCTAAACCCGGTAATTTGCCCTTGAGGGATTATTAAAGGAACAGGGGTGGGGGAGGTGGAGGTATGTAACCAGGATTTCTTTGCAGGGGGAAGTATTGCTGGTGAATTGAAAGGAAGGGGGGCGGGGGTGTTGAAGGAGATTGCCAAAACAGATGGTTACCGACATTTAGAATGAATGACGATTGACGTATAACAACAATGTATATTTGTAGTGAGACACAATTCTGAGGAATGATGCATAATTACACGAATTCAATGGGGAAGTTACGTTTATGATATAAAACTACACAGACTAAGTGAAAATTTTAAACTTAGGAGCGTGCATATAAATAATTACCTTTCAGGTATACACTTAGGGATTTTTGGTATCCATTCTGTGTTCAGAATTCACTGTCCTGTGATGTACTACAACGTTGTTCTTAATATGTTTAGGGAAGATGAATTATTATGAAAATAAGAATTTGAGAAGAAAAATT
>NC_090746.1:82351051-82356051 GCF_036898095.1 Palaemon carinicauda
TTCCCTTATACTAATTATTATTATTGTTGCTCAAAACAAAAAAATAAGTAAGGGGGATTGATAAAAGTAAACTAAATCCAGGTGAACAACTATTTTGATTTAATATAAGAAATAAACTATAAACAAGACTTTTGTTAATCTGTTCAACAACATCAAGAAGAAGTTTCCGTAGATTTCCCCCCAAAATAGCAACTTCTGTTCTATGTAGTGTGACATTCTGTCACCCCCAAAAATAAAGACTTAATCGGCTTCTGTGATGGGTAGAACTCGCTAGATTCATGCTAACTGGGGAAAGGAAACACCACCAGTCACGTATTATTGAAAAAATGTCAATTACAATATTTGATAGTAAGACTTGCTACCGACGAGTAAGGAAAGCTAGAAGCCAAGATAGCTTGTTAAAAGTAATTCCTTAAAGCAAGAAGAGTAGGATCCAAAACCAGAGACAACAGAAGCAACTATAGTCCATTCTTTTTAGCGAGGCAGATTTTCACAGACTTGCCTTTTTAGCTCGGAAAAGTTTCCTGATAGCTGATTGGTCGGAAGTATTTTTGTCCTAATACTTCCGACCAATCAGCTATCAGGAAATATTACCGAGCTAAAGGGAAACCCCTGCGAGTCGGTGCAAATCTGCCTCGCTAAAAAGAATTGACTATAGAAAATCACTCTGAGAGTGCAGACCTTCACCACGGCAGCTTATTTCTCGAAACCAGCTTGCCTTTCCTAGTATCAATTTAGACCGTAGGCGTATTTGAAGTCTGTGTGACAACCATGTGCGAACTTAGAGTTCAGGTTAAGGTTAATTTGGTATACCTTTTGCTCTACCTTCACTTGACCTTTGACCTAGGACTTTCAAAATTGAATCACTTCCACGTCTTAACATAACAATTAATTCCAAAAACTTTCACTACTCTATGGGTAAAGTTGTGGCCAGGAAGTTGTTCACAAACAAATGGACAAACAGCGGTGAAAACATAACCTCCTTCTAACTTCGTTGGCCACAGTAATTAATGCTTGTTGCAATGTTGAGCTCAGAATACAGATAGTGATTACATTAATATATACGATCATTTATAATGAAGATTGTCTGAAGACTAAACAGAATGATAATTGTTGAAGATATGAGCATACATGTGTAGGATTCTTCTCGTTGTGTCGAAGTGTGGAACTTTTGAATGTCTCTTTTAGACAATAAAAGAACAACTTTTGAATATCAAAATATTGCTAAGAAAATACGTAGTTCAAGATTTGGGCTTAATTTACTGAAATTCTTAACAATGAAATAGTTTCTTTACCAAAAAATTGATTGAGCTAATTAAACCTCATTAATCAATTAATCCAACATTATTAAGAACTAATCAGAGTTTATTTGAAGAAGTCGTAAATATCGTTACTGAAAATTGTCTCTCTCCAATTCCAACATCCGAAATAAAACCGGGAAGACGAGGATCCTCTCAGTTGGAACCGTGGCTTAATTTTGTGCTCCATGAAAAATATCATAAAATCATTGTTTAAACACAGCAATCTCGTGATCCATGAACAGTCCGTCCGTTCGCTGGTAATCTTCTGACGTTTCCGTGATCTGCATGAAAAATCCTTAATATCGTGAGCCAAACTGATTATTCGCGAATTTCGAATCTCCATGATTCGTGATAAACAAATACATCCACTGGAAATGTGTCCTTGAGAGAGAGAGAGAGAGAGAGAGAGAGAGAGAGAGAGAGAGAGAGAGAGAGAGAGTTACATTATTTGTGGTAACCACAGTTTCCCTTTTCTAAATATTCCATTTTATAAACAAAACTCTTCAATAATCATCTACCTTATATTATGGTTCTATAAATGCTTCTGAATTTCAATAACAGCATTTGAATTTCTTATGCTATTGGGAATAGACCAGCTCCTTTTTTTTTTATAATTGTTTGACATCTTTTATTGGATTTTGTTCCCCATTTCATTTATTTCTTTTTGCCTATAAGTTTCTTTTGGTGATTATTATATATTTTATATGTTTTCAGAGTTATCGGATGCTTTGTAATAATAATAATAATAATAATAATAATAATAATAATAATAATAATAATAATAATAATAATAATAATAATAATAATAATAATAAGAATAATAAAATTATAATATCAATATTGATATATAACTCTGCTACAAGTTGTCGGGGAATATTAAGTTGGAAGCTTCTTATCATAAAGGAAGATAAAGTTTGTATGTAAAGGATCACATGTTACTTAATATACACCATTATTTATAAAACAGCAAAGAAGAAACGTATGCTATAGGCATCATGAAAATCGATATAATTGGATTCAATCAAAAGAAATCAGTAATGTCACTCAATCCTCCGTAGAACACATTAACTCATTAGTAAAAAACAGACGCAGTGAACCATGATGTAAATAGAAGACATTTAGTGATTCAAGGTTGCTATAGAATGCTGTCTGGTGTTCAGCTGCTGATTCTCATCTTAATTTGTTGAACAGAAACTTACGGTCTATTAAATTTCTTATTCCTGATCTAGATATTAATCATTGGCACTGTCGTTCAAGTAGTTCATTATGCATGTTGCATAAGATTTTTCATAACTCTGACCATCCTTTACATTCAGATCTCCCTGGACAAGTCTATCCTGTTCGTAATACTAGGCAGGCAGTTAATTCTAATAGCCAGGCCTTCTCCATCATGACGCTCAATACTACACAGTATTCTAGAAGTTTTATTCCAGCTGTTACCAAGTTGTGGAATGATCTTCGTAATCGGGTAGTTGAATCAGTAGAACTTCAAACGTTCAAAGTTGGAGCAAATGTTTTTATGTTGACCAGGCTGATATGAGTCTTTTTATAGTTTATATATGACATATCTGTTTTTGACGTTGTTAATAGTTTATATAGGACATATCTGTTTTGACGTTGTTACTGTTTTAGAATTATTTATTGTTAACTTGTTCTCATCAATTATCTATTTCCTTATTTCCTTTCCTCACTGGGCTATTTTTCCCTATTGGAGCCCTTGGGCTTATGGCATCTTGCTTTTCCAACTGGGGTTCTTGCTTGGCTGGTAATAATAATAATAATAATAATAATAATAATAATAGCAATAATAATAATTATAATATAATTCAGTCAATTTATAAATATTACGGGGATTTTAATAAACATTTGTTATTTTGGTAATCATTTGGATAGATTATCTTACATTAGTTACCGAGTTGGCGTTTTTGTCGACTAGAATATCATACAAAGATTCCTAGTGTATTATAGTTTTTCTCTCTCTCTCTCTCTCTCTCTCTCTCTCTCTCTCTCTCTCTCTCTCTCTCTCTCTCTCTCTCTCTCTCTAATATTATTTATCTATTTATATATCTATATATCTATCTATCTATGTATCTATCTATCTAAATATATATATATATATATATATATATATATATATATATATATATATTTATATATATATATATATATTTATGTATGTATGTATGTATGTATATAAATGTATATATACACACACACACACACACACACACGCATATATATATATATATATATAAAGTGTGTGTGATGTGGAAACTATTAGTAGAGTTCCCACAATAAAGTCCCATGACCATTTTTCCAGGACCAAGGTTTGAAGGTTGATTTTAGTCTATTTGAAGGGGCTGATTAAAATGAGCAAGGTGAACCTCATGAAAATGTGGAGTAGCTCGGCTGTAGGTAAAAATTCAAAATGGCCGCCACCCGCTTCCTGAATAACAAAAATTGCTATCTGCTGCTACCTGTACATGTTCTATTTTTATGATTTTTTTTTTTTAAGGTTTTAACATATGTTTTTGAGGTCAAGGGTGTCATATATTACAATTTTAGATTATTAAATGAAAGGATTTAGTCACAAATGTAACTTGGTGTTGGGGGGGGGGGGGGGAATCAAAGATTGTAGTGGTTCTGCTTCTAGACGATAGTAAAAAGTCAATTTCTTTTCTTATTGTAGACAGTGAATCTTTACATTCACTTGAATATTTGTGTATATGAGAATAAAAGAAATGGACTTGGTATAGGTGGAATTAAACTGTGGAGGCCTACGCCTATTGGATTAACATTACCAATAATAAGAATCTATTATGATATGTAAAGAGCATACAATCAGTATCACTAGTCTCTGATCATAGATTACTTCTGAGAGTCAATAAACCCAAACCTGTAGTCACATGTAAGAAGTAAATTTGTTTTAGAAAACCTAAATAACCCTGAGCATATAGCACGATATAAAAAGGAAATAAATAGGATGCAAAACTTACGACCAGAGACCAACTCCCCTAATATCAAATGTAATAGCTTGAATAAGGCAATTACTAATATTGCTGCAAAAACTATATGAATTAAAGTAATAAGTAATAAATCCCGTAAGCAAACACCCTGGTAGACTGACCTGTTGAGATGATCTGTTACAGAAAAGAAGAGATTCATTAGGAGATGGATGAAGACCAAAATAATTGAGGATCATGAGAGCTACAAGGAGGCTGGTAGAGAGACAGGAAGACTCAAGCCTTTATCAAAGCAATAATGTTAGGAGAAACTGGGCAATGCCTTGGAGAACTACCTACATGGAACTCGAAAGCTTATAGATAAGATTGCTAGAAATTATTGAAAAGGATTCGACCCATCGACCTATGAAACAGTGCAGGAAAGAGCGAGAAATTAGATAAAAAAAAAAGCAAAATCGTTACACTGTACGAGCGTGTATGAAACACGTCCAGTACAGTATGAAAGAGTTCTTGAAAGGAGACGGAGAGGGGCGGTAGAATGGTTTCAGACCTGAGGGAGGTACAGTATTAACGATATGATATTTACTCTGGAAATAATTTTTGAGAAGAGTTGGAAATTTAACGAAGATAAATATATTGCATTTTTGGGTCTCGAAAAACTATTTAGCTGAGTCCTGAGAGAAAAAAATATAGGAAGTTATGAATGATAATTATTATGAAATACCAAAACACTTAT
>NC_090746.1:82361051-82363551 GCF_036898095.1 Palaemon carinicauda
TTCTACCAATTAAAGATCAATGATGAATCAGCATCCTGCTTCCACTTTTTTTTTCTTTTTTTGTAATGAACCTTATCCCCTTTCTATTTTCTTCTTACATGCTCTTTTAACGGGTCATATCAATTTTACTTTTTTAATGGCGTTAGTAATCACATGCCTACCATCTCCTCTTCAGAAATGATAAAACTAATTCAACTTTCCTTTTAGAAAAACAATGATCGGTCATTTTTATAGCATTTTCATATCTCATCATTACATCCATTAATATGCTCTTCATTCTACTGCGTATTGACACAATCTAACAAAATATTTTATTAATAATTGAAATACGTTTTATATATCATGTTTTTTTTTTCTTTTCCAAATAGTTGCAGTAATTACACCCATTTCGAAATACCTTATTCAAATAACCTTGCCCAGCTTATCTATGTTCGCTTGCCCAACGTCCTTTCCATATTTACAAAAAAAGCTGAGACAGATTTAAAAAAAATGAACCCATTTCATATAATCTATAGTCCCGTCCAGTTGCAAACACGCGCACATTCATAAGTAAAAAATAATAATGTGAAGGAAATTAGGTTTTTAAGTACGCGTTTATCGAAACCGTGTATAGGCCGATCTATTTCCCTTTTTTCTATAATGCAACTTAATATTATAGTCGGATTAACAGCATGGTAATTCCCTCAATGCATAGGGAATTTTGAGGACAACTATGAAAAAAAATTTCTTTTTTTTTAGTAAATGATAACACATTTTCCATGTGGCCGAAGATATCTTATTGCTATTTAGCATTTAGCTATATATTTCATGACTGTATAAACATGAATTTTGTTATATTATTAGTTTTGCCGTATTCTTTCTTTTAAAAGAATGTTTTAGATATCGAAATATTGTTAGGTATATCAATAAATATTACAAGTTAAGAACCTATTTACGAATACCTCCTAAGAAAGATTCACATTACTTTTTCCCTTGCAACTGACCAACTTCTAGGGCATTGTCCTGCTTGTTAGGGCAATGTCACTGCCCTTCCCTCTGCCATTCATGAGCGGACTTTAAATCATTAATGGTAACCCTACTTATATAGATATATTCGCTCAAAATCTATTTTTGGGTGAGGTAGCCATGATGTCCTGATGGAAGTTCCTATAAGGTAGCTTTCTAGGGTATATATATATATATATATATATATATATATATATATATATATATATATATATATATATATACATATATATATATATATATATATATATATATATATGATTAATTAATTTATGGCTAAATTTACTGTCTGTTGGTTCATCATGAAATTAGCACAAACCCTCTGCTCTTATTAATTTTTACTGAAAAATTCTGGGTGGATTTTAATGACACGCTAGATAGAAGTAGAAATATTATCACTAAAATCATTCACTATAGTAAGCATAATATCAAGAGCTCTTACTTTGAAGGCTGGGAAATGCAGAGCCCACTCATCCCATTAACCAGATTTATGTATCGTAATCGCGAAAGTGTCTTATGGTCTTATTGTTTTCCTACCTATTAGCATGTTTCCACTGAAATTCTTAGAATACAAAAAGATTAATGAAGAAATTCCCTTGATAATTGGGTATTTAACCAATTCTTGTTTGAAAATTGAGGTGAATGGTGTACTAACATACCGAAAAAAAGACAAGAACAGATTTTGACAAATACATATACACAATGGTCGGATTTCGATGAATTTGCAATGAAAATTCCTATTGTGGTGCTATTTTAGATGTTCATTGTGACTACTATAATACATAACGCTGGTAACTGTAAACTCTATATTTCGCTCTATAAAAGTAATTATTGGAAAAGAAGCATCAGAAATGTTCTATAACATTTTGCCTTCCCTTTTTAATCTAGGTTGATATAGAAAAATTATCATTAGCATGAACTTCTGGACCCAAAGTGAAATGAATTATTTCACTTATACAAAAAGCATTTTCCATGATAATCGTTTACCGATTTTATATAAAAGTTACTTGATAAGGACATGTATTTTAAAGTGTTCGGGGTTAAAACATTCTTACTGTGTTCATATCATTATTCCATGTCCTACTGCATCATCTAGAAATGCGGAAACAATCAGCACTTACAATACTCAAAGAACAGTACTGTTAGCGTACAAAAAGGAGAATACTCAGTCACAATGCAGATATTGTTGGTGAATTGGTGCTTGAGAGTTAGGTGGAATGGAGTTGAAGCAACAACCAATTATCTCTAAAAAAGAAAAAAAAAGAAATAACACCATTTAAGGAGCCTATTTTGATGCAGATCGGTGTCTGCTGTAAGATTCAGGGCTTACGAAATATTTCATTTTTATGAGAAAAGCAAAAATTGAAGCACCTGCATCGGGTACGGTTACAAAAATTAACTTTTAACAATCATAAGTAGGAATTACAATAATAAAGAAAACGAGTCGAATCACCTGCATAGTTTACGAAAATAGTCGACAAGAATGAAACCGGGA
>NC_090746.1:82368551-82371051 GCF_036898095.1 Palaemon carinicauda
TTATTTTGTTAATATTTACACCTATCACTTCGAATTTTTTTCTAATTTCCTATATATTGGGTTTAGGTGGTTTCGAAGATAAAGCATTAACCCTCCACCGTTTCTTTTTTTTTTTTTTTTTTTTTTTTTTTTTTTTTTTTTTTTTTTTTTTTTTTTGTAAGGGGGTCTTTCTTGAAAAGCTTGTAATCTGGGACTTCGTATTTTCCGATAAAATACTTTGTTTTTACTGAATCCAAGTCTCATTAATACCTACCTATGACAGCTAGTTCCTCACTAGCTATCGTTACCCTGAAGTTTTCCAATTTGTTTCTAACTGACTGAGCATTGAATTTGCCGAGAGAGAGAGAGAGAGAGAGAGAGAGAGAGAGAGAGAGAGAGAGAGAGAGAGAAAGAGAGATCCTATGCAAATAGAAGGGATAGCTCATATATGAAAAAGCGAGGATACTGAGGTGCTTATTTGCAAGAGAGAGAGAGAGAGAGAGAGAGAGAGAGAGAGAGAGAGAGAGAGAGTTTATAATATAATAGGGCGAGGGAGCTGTTGACCGATTATTTAAGAGAGAGAGAGAGAGAGAGAGAGAGAGAGAGAGAGAGAGAGAGAGAGAGAGAGATTCAAGTTAGAGGGAGAGTATAATATAAAAGCGCGAGGGAGCTGTTGAGCGTTTATTCGAGAGAGAGAGAGAGAGAGAGAGAGAGAGAGAGAGAGAGAGAGAGAGAGAGAGAGAGAGAGAGAGAGATTATAATATAAAAGCGCGAGGGAGCTGTTGAGCGTTTATTCGAGAGAGAGAGAGAGAGAGAGAGAGAGAGAGAGAGAGAGAGAGAGAGAGAGAGAGAGTGAGTTTATGATATAAAAGCGCAAGGGGCCTGTTGAGGTTTATTTAAGAGAGAGAGAGAGAGAGAGAGAGAGAGAGAGAGAGAGAGAGAGAGAGAGAGAGAGAGAGAGAGAGAGCGTATGGAGATTCACAACTCCACACAAAAAAAAAAAACCTTTCGGTGTTTTCATTCTTTCGTATTCGAACGTGATCATTAAAGCTTCACGCAATGTTCCCATCAGAGCAAGAAGCGCTATGTGGTCTTGCAACCTCGATAAAAGGAATGCATTCGCTATAACAACTTGGTTTAGCATCGTCCCCAGCCCAGGATCAGCTGTACCCACATGGACTACCACCATAACCAAAGGCACCTTACTTACATATTCCCCCAAACACTCCCCCCCCCCACACACACACTTCCACTTGCATTCGCTTCTCATATTTTGGATTAATGTGGACTAATAAAAGGCGGTATCTATTTGTTTATTTTTTTATTTTCTCAGGCATGTTTTAGAACTTACTTTTCTATCTCAAAAATTATTATCTTTATAATTATTTTTCACATCTCATCCACACTTGGATGAAATTTTTGCCATCTCTACCTCACTATTTGCATCTCCAGTAATTGCGTATATGGATTTGTATACAATCATCGGCTGTGTTTTTCTTGTTTCATTTTTGTTATATACATATACACGTATATATATATATATATATATATATATATATATATATATATACACATATATATATATATAAAGATATATATATATATATAAAGATATATATATATATATATATATATATATATATATATATCTATCTATCTATCTATATATATATATATATATATATATATATATATATATATGTATATAAAGATATATTTATACATTTATATATATGTATATATATAATATATATATATATATATATATATATATATATATATATATTCATATATATATACACACGTATATATATATATATATATATATATATATATATATATATGTGTGTGTGTGTGTATATATATATATACATATATATATCTTCTCATCCTCAACTAGTGCACGCAACCCACCAAAAATGTCGGCTAAACATTTAGATATATATGCACATACACTCCCAGAGGAGAACTGAGCGTGATCTGAAAGAATATATATATATATATATATATATATATATATATATATATATATATATATATATATATATGTGTGTGTGTGTGTGTGTGTGTGTATATATATATATATTTATATATATATATATATATATATATATATATATATATATATATATATGTATACTGTATATAAACCATAAATACCTCCCAATATCGAATTCGCTCTACCTCGGAATCAGAGACCCAAGGGAGAATTAACTTTATGATATTAACTTCTGTTTGGCCGTGGATTCGAAGTCGGACCCCAGAAACAAAGGCTCCAGTGGCTTACCACTGAGCCATAAATAAAGATAAAAGTTGATTACAACTCTTCTATACATATTCTTGTCGAATTCAGATTTTTGTACTTGGAATCAAAGTCAACCTATCTCCACTACTGTAACCTGTTGGTGAGTTTGTAATACTTGGCTATATATGTAAGAGTTGCAATCAACTTTCATCTCTCTTTGTAGCCCGGTGTTAAGTCACTGGAACCTGTTTCCTTAGTCCGGGTTCGAGTCCTTGG
>NC_090746.1:82376051-82378551 GCF_036898095.1 Palaemon carinicauda
AACGAATCTTCATTGAGGTGCAACAATACTCGAATACTTTGTATCCGTGGCATAAAATGCTAACTTTATCAAATCATATTGCAATAGGGATATTTCTATTCTATTGATAAACCCTGTGGTTTTAATTGTTTCCATATATTAAAAAAAAATATCCTGCATCAAACATTTTATAGATTTGTAACGGCCAGGTTTTAAGATAATATCACTGAATGACAACTTTACATCAATTGAAGGAAGATAATGAATTTCAGCGTATCTTATTCTTGGAATGCAAGCGGAAAGAACCTCTTGAAACTGTTATAGGTTGTCATTGGAATCATGATTAAAGATTGATGGATTGATGAACATGTAAAAACAAACACACACACGCACACACTCACATACAAACACACACACACACACACACACACATATATATATATATATATATATATATATATATATATATATATATATATACATATATATATATTTATATATATACACACATATATACATATATATATATATATATATATATATATATATATATATATACACATATATACATATATATATATATATATATATATATATATATATATATATATATATATACATATATACATATATATATATATATATATATATACATATATATGTATGTATGTATATATGTATATATGTATATATATACAGCATATATATATATATATATATATATATATATATATATATATATATATATATATATATATAATGTATGTATATTTATATGTATAATTTTTTTGTGCATAAAATATATTTACTTGAGCGCAGAAAGATAAAATTTAGAATAATCTAATAAATAGATATAGAGACATTAATAACCTCTTTACAACGTTAAAAATAATCAATCATACTGGGAGATTAATAATGTTCACATAACACATACCTTCCATGAAACAAAGAAACTCTCTCTCTCTCTCTCTCTCTCTCTCTCTCTCTCTCTCTCTCTCTCTCTCTCTCTCTCTCTCTCTCACTGAACCATTAATCACCTTTGGGTGAAGAAAGGTGAGCTTACATCTCTCTAGTATGGAGTATTCCCCTTGTCATCGGTATTCATCGCGTAATACACCTTTAAGGTATACCCTCCCGGCACCATTGAAAATGATCATTTTGAGTGTTCCTTCCCATTTAGGAAATGTCTCCCAAAAGTTTGTCTCTAGGAAAGGCAACCACGGTGTGATTAAGATGAAGTCCTTTGTTGTGACTCCAAAGTCCATTTTCATTGATTTTATTGTTGGATCCTCAAATATACTTCTCAAATCATCCATCATAAGGAGAGAGGGGGTGAAAAATGCCTGGAAGAATGACAATGAACTCCCAGACATGAAAAACAGAAAATTAGTTTCAAGAATTAGTGATCGTTAATTTTACGGAGAAATGGGAAATTTGGCAATGAAAGGGTTTTAAACAAATACGTACACCCCACGAACACATAAACGCACAGACACACACATACACGCACAGAAACACACACACACACACACACACACACACATATATATATATATATATATATATATATATATATATATATATATATATATATATATATATATATATATATGTGTGTGTGTATGCATGTTATATATATAATATATATATATATATATATATATATATATATATATATATATATATATATATATATATATATATACATATATATACTGTACATGTATATATATATATATATATATATATATATATATATATATATATATACATATAGATATATATATATATATACATATATATATGTATATATATGTATATATATACATATATAGATGCATATATATATATATATATATATATGTATATATACATATATATGAATAGGCTATATTTATAAATATGATTTGTGTACATATGCACACATATATACATTAAACATATGTATATATATATATATATATATATATATATATATATACATACATATATATATATATATATATATATATATATATATATATATAAGTAGGCTAAATCTATAAATATGATTTGTGTATATATGTATGCATATATACACAAATATTTATAGATATAGCCTACTTATATAAATATATGTAATGTATATATGTATGCATATATACACAAATCATAACGTACGAAACCTTTCCAAATGACAGCTAAATATTTCAATAGATATACACATACAGGTACACGCATATACTGTACACGCACACGCACAAATTCAACTCTCCCACCCACCCCCCCTTTCCTATCTATAATCCACTGGTTCGGCAATATGTGGGAATTTGTGGTTTCCAATTGTACCTTTCGGGTACATCCTCTCACAACGGTATGATTATGCCCTCTCACACCTACCCGAGTATACATACGTTTGGCAATGCCGTTCAGCGCGACGGGGAAGATACAGGAATATATATATATATATATATATATATATATATATATATATATATATATATATATATATATATGTATATATATACATATATATATATAT
>NC_090746.1:82391051-82396051 GCF_036898095.1 Palaemon carinicauda
AGAGGTTTATGACTTAAGTTACCTGACTGTACACCTTTTTGTCCAATTACTGAGTAAGAATTCCATTTGTGAGCCTATTTACCCTTGCCGTTTTAACCATGAATCAGTTATCAAAGAGAATTAGACAATAACTATTCAAGTGGAATTACAAGTAATAAAGTAATAAACTGAAAATTACAAGTAAAAAAAAAAACAGTTCTTGACTGATTCTGCAGAGGAAACCGGATGGTATATTGCTTATAAACGCTGACGGACTTTTTTTTTCTTTGTGTGTGTTTTTTTTTTTTAAGTCTAATCTTGTTTTTTGTATTTCAAAAAAAAATTTAACATTCTTTTACCGCTGCTATAGATTACAATCTTGATTCATTTAAAATATTTTTAATGTTAATTATTTCAGCTATATACAAAGTGAAAGTTATAAAAAGGCATAAGGCTACATCTGTTAAGAAATTCAATGTATCCCTCCTGTCAAGTTATTTCAACTTATCTTAGCGAGAGATTAGTAACAATGAATTCATTATGGTCTCATTGACTTGATTGGCCGAAATAAGACATAAACTTGAAAGACTCGAAGAACGTAAGCCAGTATCTCGTGAAATAACCTTTTTGTTCATATTCCTCTGCATTGTAGCGGTCATTTTTCTTTAGCCTCCTCGAGTGACTGAAGCTTTGAATGTATGTTTAAAAAGCCTTCCATCTTAACTTGTCACGGTGTTATTGCTTTTACAAGCGCTGCAATGGGATTATCTGATCTCTCATCACTGAGGGTGTCTTTCATTCTCAAGAATAGATGGAAAAGCAGTTATGTTTATCTTTCTTTTTGACGTTGTTACTGTCTTTAGAATGATTTATTGTTAATTTGTTCTCATCATTTATTTATTTCCTTATTTCCTTTCCTCACTGGGCTATTTTCCCTATTGGAGCCTTTGGGCTTATAGCATCTTGCTTTTCCAACTTGGGTTGTAGCTTGGCTAGTAATAATAATAATAATAATAATAATAATAATAATAATAATAATAACATTGAAGCTACTTACTAATATGCTACTTTAGAATAATTTTTTCTTTGCTTCTTTTCTAAACGATCATTTAGCAATAAGGTTAAATTTTTACTCCTAGAGCTTTCTTTCCTACATTAATTCATCATACCTTTAACGTATTCGTTAGCTTTTTATTGATAAATGCCACACTTCTTAATGTCTTACCATTTTCCCACTGCAATGAAACACTTGTATTGTTATAATACCTATCCAATGATGTACTTTTATTATAGAAAATTACATTAATAACTTTTCAAGATGTTTTGATCAAGTTTCTTTATATCAGAATTCTTTTCTCCTGGGTTTTTATGTATTATGTAGTATGGCTTCAGTATAAGACCATTTAAAGTAATCCTTCTTTTCTCTCGCATAATTATTCATTTGAAGTTAACACCTATCTATATCTTCTTCTTCTTCTTTGTCTGCATCTTTTCCCACTTTTATGTGGGGTCGATGTTTCTGGCCAGCTTTCTCCATCTACCTCTGTCCCACACTTCATTGTCGGTTAATCCCTTTGATCTAAGGTCATCCACCTTCGCTTCGGTCTCCCTCTCCTACTCGTTCCCTGTAACTCCTACCTATCTGTATACCGATCTATTTATAAATCTTGATGTGAAAACTTAATGAAAACTTATGATAATGGTGTCAAAAAAAACTTAAAACAATATCCTCGCCAAAAGTACATATTTCCTCATTTATTTATTTATTTTTATTCTTTTTATTTTATAAGTAAATATAAAATCAAGCTGCTCTGTTAATACTGACCAACGCAAATTAATTTCTTATGATAAATTGTAATTTAAAAACAAAGATTTAATTCCTTACTACTAAATATATAGGGAGGGAAAAAAGTGATATATTTAGTTTCATTATTACTTAATGATGAGGATGTTATTACTGCGGGATTAATTAAAAGCAATGAAAAAATATCCTTTAATATGTTGAGTTGATTCATTTATATAATAGAAACTCTATTAATTGTGGTTCCTATCATTACAGTGACTATTATGTGTAATTTTGTGATGACACTGTAGTGGCTTAATATCATATAAGACTCTATATAAGTGTTTTATTCAAATATCGGTTTAATCTTCTTCATAACATAATATGAATATGTATTGCAGTATTTCCAGGGTGTTTTCAAAATCCCTGTGTGCGTATTCTGACTAGTTTAGGTAATTTTGGGTGCTATTATAGTATGCAATCTACCGTCGAATTTCTATTATAGTATGCTATCTACCGTCGAATTTCTATTATAGTATGCTATCTACCGTCGAATTTCTATTATAGTATGCTATCTACCGTCGAATTTCTACTATAGTATGGTATCTACCACAAAGTATGTTATCTACCGTCAATGTTAATCCTCCTGTTTGATGAGGATTATCAAACAGATTACTTACCGCCAGTATGTTATCCTCATTGGACTTTAATTATAGTTTATTAGTATTTATTGGCTGGACAACATGGGTGCATAATTAAAAGCAGTTTGTAGGGAATCTTTTTTTTACAAATTATTCATAGCTCATCATACAACAATGTTACAAGTTATTCAAATGAAAAATCAAATATTACAAAACTGAAAGAAAATAATCTATGAAAAATATTCAATCAAAAATTTATTCTACTACTGCTTGTAAACACATCTTACATCATTCAAGAAAGCGGGAAATACATCTTCGCCTTTTCTCAGAACTTTCCAATTGAAACCACCACACTACACATTTCCAGACACATTAAACCAATCAGTGACAGTATTAGGTGATTTCCCAGTTAATTTTAAAATAGTGTTAATTAGGGTCTCATAAACAAAATAATAAACCAATTCCAAAATTTCAGAGAGGGGTGGTAGATAGCAAAATCGGCGGTAGATAGCATACTATAATAACACCTAATTTTGCTCCTACAGAATTATTTGCCTATTTATTTCTTCATGTATGTATGTATGTATGTATGTATGTATTATTATTATTATTATTATTATTATCATTATTATTATTATTATTATTATTATTATTATTATTATTATTATTATTATTATTATCATTATTATTATTATTATCATTATTATTATTTGACAAACTTTGACTCTACTTAGGGAAGTAGACTAGGTCAAACGACCCATTTTTCAAAATTATGATTTTGTGTTATATTAACTGAGGGAAAGTTGATAGACTAGATTTGCTATTCTCTCTCTCTCTCTCTCTCTCTCTCTCTCTCTCTCTCTCTCTCTCTCTCTCTCTCTCTCTCTCTCTCTCATTGAGGTAACTCGTAATAATCAACAGATATTCAATGAAATAATCCATTGCCTAAATAAACAGATTCAATGAAAATATGCCCAGTTTATTCGAATAACTTCATTCCCGAGAATGAGTCAGTGACCTCCTGTCTACCCAACGGGGAGAGAGAGAGAGAGAGAGAGAGAGAGAGAGAGAGAGAGAGAGAGAGAGAGAGAGGAGGCTTACGCATCCTGTTTGTTTTAAAAGTTATTATCTCGTTTATAATTTCAAATGTCATTGTGCTTGCTGAATGTTACATTGGGGGATTTAATGCGTTCAAAACATCCGTATGTTTACACGTTTGTTAAAGCCAAATAAACTAGTTTTCCAAGGTATTGTCCTACATTGAAGGCAAAGCCAGACTGCATGTTTTGATTGAATGCCCTTCAACCCTTCAATCCTTCAATCCTTCTAGTAGGTACTTTCCAAAACGAACGTCTGCTAACTAGCTTGTATGGAACTTCATGTTAATTCCAGATTTTCCAGAAATTCTAATGACATTCGGTCGAAGTTCAATAGCCACGACCAAAGAGTAGATCCTACAGGATGGGCCGGATGCAGGTCTTTTGTCCCCCTGGCGGCAGATGTGATCGTCCCTATGAGGAGTGACAGGTCGGTAAGGGGATAACAAACGGTAGGGGAGGAGAAGGGAAGGAGCAGAAAAGGGGAAGTGTAGAATTTAGGGGACAGAAGGGTTACGGGAATAGCCACTACTAATAGTGGTCTGGTAAAAGGCATCTTTTATTATACCAGACAGTGGACAATGATGCAGTCGTGGAGCGAACCTGCCACTAGTTTTTTTTTTTTTTTTTTTTTTTTTCCCCATGGGTTTTCTTAAGTCATGTTCAGAGTGTTATGGAATTGTATAACATTATTATGATATGATATAACTCCAACATCAGATAAAAGTGTTTAAAGAATAAGACTTATCATCGGAGATGATAATCCCAAAACAACGATAGCGAATAAGTTTCCATGATACCTTGGGATGAAATATGTCGAAGAATTTCAGATTATAAGAGAGTATGTCCTGATATACTATTGAATAATATTTCTCCTTGCAAATATTTTTGACTAAATTCTGAGACTAATGTCCCTTGCTTTCAGCATTCAAACTTGAAAACTAGATAAGGCTTGATCCTCAAAATTTAATGCGAACTCGTTTTAATTTCACATCTTTGTTTTATTTTGTTGTTGTTTTCTTGAATTGTAATAAAATGATAATTTATAATCTATTTTTTTTTAAAGAAAAGAGTTTAATCATTAAGTGTAAAAAATGCAAATCTGATTAAAGTCACGAGATCTTTCATACCATAATCTTTACCTTATCAATAATTGCTATTATTAGTGTGAACATATATAGGATACAAAATTACCCGTATACTTCTTTATCAGTAAGTACGGTGTAGCAAATCTTTAAATCTATAACGATTTTTTTTTCATTTACTTGTAATTTTGATTATGTTGCTACAGATCGAGACCTGGAGCCTCATGTTTTGAAAAATACAAGTTCATAGATATTTTTTTTATTTCGGTTATCATGGAAAAAATAATGCATTCAAGAAACCAAATGAAAGCTTGGGGCTATTCTCCGTATGCGAGACAAATTACGGCTATTCCTTGTAGGTGGTTTTAGGATGATTCTTTGAGAGAGAACTAATATGAATTCTAATTTCTTATCG